>NC_082694.2:41595616-41931450 GCF_949987515.2 Delphinus delphis | reverse complement strand
AAATACTTATTTATACATAAGCATCACCTCTTTTTCCTACCAAAGAGATCATAATAGCTAGAAAGCTGGATACAAATAGAAAACTGGAATAGTAGGTCCCTGTGATCTTTGCACATGCACTTTGTCTGACTTTAAGGGCATATATCTTAAATTCTTCCATCTGAGAATTTGAGAACATGTCTACTGAACTTCATGAATAGAAATCTATCTATGGGTACTCTAGACACATTTTATATATAATTTAAGCTCAGTAATACAACCTATTGATTGCTTTGATTTTTATTTTCGCTATCTGACCAAATAAAGCAGAAACAGATGGCTTTTCTGACTTATACTATTTTAAGCTACAAACATGTTGCCCACTTTTGAGCCTATGTAGTTAATCTGAAATCTGTCACACGATAAAATTAAACCTTCTATATTTTAAGGTGGAGACAAGTGTGGATTGGATTTAGGGTCTGAACACCTGGACTCTGGTCCCAGCTTAACTCTGAACACACTACAGACCTCTTGAGAATCACTTCACCTTGCTGCATCTCAACTCCCTCATCTATGAGGTACGTTAGACAAGCGTGTGTACTAATCACCTAAGGATCTTGATAAAAGGAAGAGTCTGGTCAGCAGGTCTAGGGTGGAGACAGAGATCCTGCGTCTCTACCAAGCTCCTAGGGGAGGCCCCTAGGCTGGCCCACAGTCTTTGAGGGGCAAAAGACTGGAAAAATTCTTGGACAAATGCTGTATAATCTGGAGTTTCTATAAGATTATTCATGAGAAAGCATGTCATGATGGCCCCAAACAGGGATCAAGCAGAGACAATCACTAACATGGGTACAGTATTCTACAGTCATCAAAGTGTGTCCCATCCAGTTAGTCATCACAGCATTCCTAAGAGGAACCTAAACTCAGAAAAGCTGAATCACTGGCTCAAGATCACGAAGTCAGTATGTGGAAAAGGCCAAGATCAAACACAGTCTCCAACTAGCTGTGCTCACACACCACCAACGCCTTCCATGGTTACTTTTGCGTTCAACAGGCCCCAAAATGCATGAAGGCAAAGAAGACCTAACAGCCTAATTTTGTTTCATACACAGCCATATATGTATACATTTATTTAAAGTTACCCAAGTACTGATAAAATCTTGTGTTTACCTGTCAGAGCCCATTTAAGACTTCTATATTTTTTTCGCACCTTTCCATTATTTTTCTGCTGAATCCTATCCATCGAGTACAGAAAAGCCTCTCAGGCCAGCATGTACATTTCCAGTTTCAACTGCTACAGTACATGAGTTCTAGATCTTAAAGGCCAAAAAGCATCTATTTGACTAAAGAGCTATAAGGCAGCCATAAAAATTATGGATCACAGAAATAAGCAATTAGTGTTATCTTCAATTGCTTTATTGGCAGTATTCACTCGTTAGAATAGAGGCAGCCGTAAAACAGATTGCAACATACTGTATAACAGCATATGGGATTTTACATTATAATGCTATTCTCTGCCAAGAAGTCATATTTTCATTTGAATGCATGGAACAGATTATCACAGGGTTTCCAGCATTAGAAGTAGATGACCCTCACTTTTTTTGAGGTTGTTGTTAAAAGGCAATTCCTGAAGTTGTGACTAAATCAAAATAAGTGCGATGGTGAATGGGGCTGTGTTACGTGCCTGCATTCTGGGCCACTGGAGACTGGGCATGGCGTGGAGCTACAGCAGATAATAAAGTCAATCTCTAACGTGGTGGATAGAGGGAAAGTTGAGGGTTTGCCAGTCTTCCAAACCAGCTGGCGTCAATTCTGGAGGAAGCTGTTCACCGCCATCTCATCACAGCTGAAGCACCACAAAAGACACCACGAGCACAGGGGATAGAAATAAAACAATAGGAATAACAATATGAGAAGGAACAGAATCATTATTTAACATTGGGAGACGCCTTCCTGACATCTACTCTGCCATTTTTACAGAATATGTATGGAAGCGTGTTTATATATTGCAGACAACGTAATATAGACCTTCAAATACACACACCCTGGAACAAATGTCAACAGGCCAAGCTCTCCGGAATCACCCAGAGGCCTAGAGTCTAAGAGTTTCCCCATCCCCTCACACATTTTACAACTTTCAGTATGGCACACCTGGAAATAGGGCTAAATGCCCACTGTCCTGTTTCAACAGTTAAGTTGGAAAAAGGGTAGGGTAAAGTACGTCTAACAGATTCTCTTTCCAAGATCAGCCTGTGCTACAGCAAATGAAAGGCTTTGAAAGGCAGGATTGCTGAAAAGGAAGCTTGTGTGGTTTCAAATTAGAAGTCATATTGTTGCACTCACAGTTGATCAAATAAATATTAATCACCAAATGTATTTATGTCACTTCGCACACGATTGCAATATATTTCAAATGTGTTTTTAAATGGTGGATAAAACACACTGGGATGGCAAAAAAAAAGAAATTCTCCTTTTATAGAACACCGATACTAGGGAGCTAGAAGCATATGTAGTAATTTACCAGAACAAAGAAATATGTTTGAATTAGTTACTGTGTGTTTTCTGCTATTTATTCAGATCTAGTAAAATCCAAATAATTTGATAAGTCTTTAGAGCCTATGTACAATATCATGTTAAAAGTAGACTTTAATCTTATGTAATGTTTCAATGAATTAGTGTGTTCACTTAAATAATTTTTCTAGTCTTAAGTCTGTAAAGTTATAAAATTGTAAAAAACATTTTTAATTGTAAAGAAAAATCCTTATAATTTTGGAAAAAGATTATACTAAATGATTTTAAAGGCAGTAATAATGCAAAACAAAGTATAATAGAGCTGCCCCTTTCTATATCCCTTGGTTACTTGGAGTAACATTTTCAGTTCTCAATTTCCACACTTCTATGTTTAAGGACTTTTCTTTTTATTCATAAAAGGATTTGATAAGAAGAGTAATTAGACTAAAAATGCAAGCATTTTGCAACCTAATCCTGCCTATGCTATTGACTAGCCCCTATGGCATGCATATATTGATATACTGTTTAAATTCTGTATCAGCTGTCATGGATTTATTTGTAAAGTTGCATAATGACCATAATACCTACAGCCACCTTCCAAATTGAGCTTGAAAAAGATTTTTTAAGTATTTCTCAAGTGGTCAGAGTAAATTTCTCAAGTGGTAAGAAATTTCTCAAGTAAATTTCTCAAGTGGTCATGAATGACTACCTTGTCTTATTTCTAGAGTGAGGAAAGCTGGTAGTTTTCCAGCAGCCAAACAAGGGGCCCCTTTAAAAACCTGAAATGGAAAGAGGAACCAGGAGAGTGGCTAGTTTATACTTTGAGAAAATGATGCTGACCGACTGAGGGTATTCCACCAATGTATAACATACAGTGAAACATCTGCCTTTTGGCTCAGCAGTATTTTCCTCGCTAGCCCACCAGTTTCCTTAATTTGGCAACTCCTGTGGCCCTGGCCTTGGGACGGAGGTAACATTATATATAAATGTCGAGAAGCAAGCTGTTCCTTGGATCTGTAAGGTAGCAAACTCAACAGACTACACATTTTTAAAATGTCAGTGAGTATATGAGTGTGTACGATTGTGTGTGTGTTTCACCAAATACAGTTGCACTGAGTCAGACAACAGTAACACCAAAGGCTAATGGAGAAAATGTGTTTTTTTTACATATTGATCTTGTCATGCAATAATGTGACTTAATTCCGCATTGTTCAGAACAAACCAACAATGAATAGTATCTTGCTATATAATGACTAGTTTTTCCTTTCCTTGCAAAAGTAAAAGCATTTAAGAAAAAAACAAAAAAAAACCCCACAAGCATCTCAAATAGCCTCTGCTTTGCTGCAAAAATAGACTGTGACGACAGTAACTCTCCCAATCAATTATGCGGCATGGTTTTAAGTGAGGAAAAAAATTCAACATACGAATCACTTCAAAATATATACAGCATATATCTATATGTACAAACTGCATAAATTTTGAAGGGCTACGAAGCATATATTTTGCTACACCAAAGCTCTGACTGTTAAATTGATTGCAACAAAACTTTAATTTCTTTTTCTGAAAAAACCCGAGGAATATGAATCTTACTGGAATTATTTAAATGCAGTGGTGTGTGTATACATCTATGTGTGTGGGTATAAACAAGATTTCTACAAATTCTCTTCAGTAGGCTCAGAAGCAACACCTCTTCTCTAACAAAAATATTGCTCTGAAATTATCTCCTTTAAAAGTGACGACTTAAAAGAATGTACTTCAAAGTCCACAGTCCACACATCTGCATTCTGAACCCATTCTGCATAGGGGGTCACTTAATAGTGTTCACTCCTGCTGTATACATGCAAGGTTCATTAATGGTCTCCCTTAAAAGCACCTTTTTAAAGAATGATCTGCCACATTAGCCAGAGGAATATAATGTGTGTGTGTGTATGTACACACACATATATATATAATTCTTTTTAATTTTGGCTGAATTCAGGAATGAGTCTGGGCTAAAAGAATCGATCTGTCACAGAGCAACAGATTGCAGTTAGAGACTGCCAACAAATCACAAGCAACAGTAGGTAATGACTAATTGTAACAGGAATGAGGGAACAGAGGGTGGGGATTATTTCAGAAAAGGTAACTGAAAAAATGATCCTTCCCAAATGAAATCAGTTTTGCTTTGGTGTTTGTTATTGTTACATCAAATACAAGCACAGCACCTTCCCTCTTCTCAAGAATTCCTAGTGATGTTGATCCATTTGACAATTTCTAAGAGATTTGTGAATTTTCCATCACAGGTTGCCTTTTCTGTTCCTCCATTTCTATTAATACCATATTCTACGAGGCACTTTTGAGGTTTCTCAATGAATTATTACTTTAGCACATTCGTTGGAGCTCTACAACCTAAGACTTACAGGAAACCTTGACTATGACTCCCACTTTGTGGTAATGAATATACAACATGATCTTAAAAAAAAAAAAAAGGAAAAGGATTTATGAAGATTTACAAGGTCCAAGAAATAGAATGGCAAGAGCAATCGTATCCATCTCTTTTATTGATTAGAATGTTACGATTTTTAATTATCTATTCAATCATACCTCCTCAGATTTTCATGAAATACTTTTTTCTAATTATCAATGTACACAGACACAAACTTTTTATACCAGAAACTTAACCTTCTGAAACTTTAATCTATGAAATTACTTGGAGCTTGAGGTGCGTAAAGGATTTAAACTCTGCACTAAGGTTCAAATGCTTTGGGAAATTTCTCTAATTTTCACTCCACTGCAGTGAAAATCAACAAGATGTTCTGTGTAGTTGAAACACAAGGGTTTTGTGGCTCCCTGTAACTGTAGAGATTACAAAGCATATTGGGTCAAATGTAATTTCATATTTTTAAAGGTCACTTATTGTGTTTAAACTTAAATATTTAACTTTAACCAATGTAGTGTGGTTAGATCGCTCATATACTTATTTCAAATGTAAAACTAACAATCTCCTTAAGTTGATGACATAGGCTGTTATCCCAATCTTTAGGTAATATAACCCATTTTGTCTCACTGCTATTTTAATTCCTAAATCCTCTGCTTTCTCCAACATGTTGAACATCAGACTCCATGTCTATTTAATACCTGCATCAAATATTCTTTATCTCCTCATAATTCAAATAAATAAATGAAGGAAGCTAAAGACTGACCTTTCTTAAATGGACATTGATCGACTGATGTCCCTAAACTAGTTTCTCAATCAACTCAACTCTTTCTCTGCTGAAAAAGAAAAGAGTGGCTCCCGAATGGCAAGTTAAAAAATTAACCAGTAAGGTAAGACCACGTAAAAGAGAAAGTATCAATTGCAGAAACAGTATCAGAACCAAATTATCAATAGATGGGAAAAGGATGAAAAATAATGGTGAACAATGAACTACAGGTCACTGAAGCAATGTATATGAGGGAAGGGAAGAAGCTAAGGGCAATGGGATGGCACAAGGGCAGCAGGAACCTTGTGAGTTTCCTCTTAGTATGATTTTTTCAGGAAAAATCATACTAAGAGGAAAAATTTGAAACCTTGTCAAAGAGAAGTAATGTTATATCAGGCACCCATAAAACACTAACAGAAAATCAGAATTATACTCAACTAAGCCCAGCCTAAATCCTAGTTGATAGGGGGTCATAGGCTTGGAATTTCCCTTCTGTTCCCAAGAAGCTTGTACATATAATTGGTATGCACCTAAACCATTCTTTTGATTCCAAGTGTCAGGATATTTTGAACAAGAAAACATACATCAACATCTTGATAACTGAAAGTCTGCTAAAGCTATTTATATTTATCATAACTGTTTGAACCTCCCAAGGGGTGAGATGCAGACAGCTTCATGTTCCAGATTTCAACACAAGTGCATCAATCTCCCATTATGACCTCCATCCTTTACATCCAAACACGGGGCAAGGGCCTAGCCACCCAACAGTGGTAATCCTCCAGCCAGCATTCACATCTCAGGTGATGACAGAGATACTGTAATTAGGGCCTGCTAGCACAAAAGCCCAAGGCCAGTGTGACAGCCAGTACCCAGTTCACTAGGCATAGCAGAAACACTGCCAATAATTTTCAAAGACTGATCAAACACCACCTGAGGTCAATTCATTCAATCATTTGTTATTTATTCATTCAATAAATATTTATCAAACACCAACCCACCACGTTCCAGGTACCAAACAGTCCCATAGCCTTGTGCCTTAACATTGTAATGTCACACATACATTGATTAAAGTAACCCATTTCCACAGGGAACTCTACTCAATACTCTGTAATGGCCTATATGGAAAAAGAATCTTTAAAAAAGAACAGTGGATATATGTATAACATTCACTTTGCCTGAAACTAACGCAACATTGTAAATCAACTATACTCCAATAAAAATTTTTAAAAAAAGAAAGTAACCCATTTCACAACAATAACAATTATAAAACTTGAATTACCACCTCTTTTCCCCATGTTCTATGTTTGACCTTTCATGTGGGTCATATGCATATCTGATACATCTGAGTAATTTCAGGTGGATTCTTCTACTTGTATATAACTACTTCATTAACAGTCAAGTTATAACATGTGAGCTTACATGAAGCATTGTGCTATTAAAATAAAAATATCGCTGGATATATTTCATCTTAATGTGAGTGAAACAACTTTTCAACCACCACCAAAGGAGAGAAAAGCTAGCGTGAAACCACAGGAATATATTAGGGATGGATAAAAGTAAGGCCCTGAAAGGGGCAGAGGGAGAAATTGGAAACAAGGGATGGCACCCCTACTCCATGATAGTGTCCAGGGCTATCGTCACTTCTGCTCCGGGATGCATAACTTAAAATACTTCAGATGTGAGGGAATCAGTTATTCCTTGTATTTGTCTTGCCTAAGTTGCAAAGTGAGATTTTTTTCCATAATTTAATTCTGTAATTTGATGTCTAATCCTTTCAGTTCATGATTTTATGGATTTCAACCAAAATGAGGACTCTCTTCTTTTGTCTTCTGTCTCCAGACGACTCTAATTTTGTTACCAAGATGCAGGCCCAGGTTATGTACTGCCCTAGGTATGCCCTGCTCTCCATTTTCTCTAGGTTCTAGTGAATAATAATTTATTCTTTGGAGGTGTTTGAACCAGAACTGCATATTCTATTATATACACACTCAAGTTCACATATACAAATATATATCACATATTTCCAACATACAGTAAAATCATACATACGCCCACAAAAAAATGTTTTCCTCATAAAATTAACTTAAAGCTATTCAAAGAGTTTGGTCCACATCATCATTTCATGTGTTAAAATAAATAGGTAATTAATATCATTTCTTTCCATGATATGTCAACTATGAGCAGTATCTGGCAGATTCTGGCTAATAAACTCCAAAATAGCAAATACATACTTAAAAAAGCATGACTATATTAATTATTTAATGTAAATGAAGAATCAGCATGTTGGCCAATTTTTTTTTCTAAAATAAACTTGTTTATAAATGCTAGTAGTTGACTAATTGTTTTAAAAATGACCATTCTTTTGGAAGGCCCATGTAAAAACAAAACAAATAAAACTTCAGATTTAACCACTCTAGGCCAAAATCTGAACTTTCCTTTGAGCTGTATAGATTTAGACAGGATCATGGCAGAAATGAGCATTTCCTGGGAACAATTATCCAACCAAGCCCCACTGGTTTCCCTTCACCATCTCAAAATCACAGCTGGTGATTTCAAACCACAGGGAAAAGTGAGTGATGGCCTCTGGGTTGCTACTGAGAACTATTTTCAGAGTATTTCTAGGTGCCCCCTCTCTTTTCCAGAGGGCACAGTGGCTCTTGAACCAGATTTTGTGTGCGTGTGGTTCCTTCCCTGTTTGCCCTGCAGCATATCCGACTTCTCCACTCCCAGGAGCTGTCCTTAGCCACTGCGACCTCGGTTCCTGCAGGTGACAGTATGGCTTTCTGCTGATTTATTAAAAATCTCCCATTTTATGGCTCCTGTGTACTCTCTGGAGTGTGATCATGTGACCAGGATAATGACAATCTGTCTCCCTGCTAACATTTCTCTACTTTGGTTATTTGTTTGATAAAGTGAGGAGCTTCCCTTTTGTTGCCCTTCATCAGAGCTTAATGTCTTTACTTTGGGATCAATATACTTTATGAATAATTTTATTTCCTTCTATTTTTATGGTCTTTTCTCCTTATTATCATACTGAGTTTATTAGCTGGTGCTGTCAGTATCTTTACCCTGTCATATGTTCCTGAGGTACAGTAAATATCACTTGTGTTGTAATTAATATGCACACCCTCTGCAGTAATTAAAGTACAGACCCCTTCAACCAGCTGAGCTTCCTACACTAATTCCACCTTATCTTCATAATGAACTTATTGTAATCTGAAACTACTACTGAATATTGTTCAGTAAGGCTAGAAGAATGAAATCTAACGAGATGCAATAATATTTGTGCACATGTTAATATAAAAAATGAATTTAATTAGTCTAAATCTAATTAAATTTCCCATACAATTAAAAGCCTCCCCTTCCTTCCATTTTTTAAAAACTAACAAATGCCGAATTATTGCCCTTCCAGTTATTCCTATAAAGAAGCAGACTGGACAAATGCGTTCTTTCCCCATAAGATACACACAGCAAAATCTAGAAGAGCCAGAAGAAGGATAGTGACATAGTGACAAGGAAACAGCTAAATCCCTTTAAGGAACTACCATATGAAATAGACGACTTGTAAGAGTAGACAAATCAAAAGTCTGACCTTTCTAAAAAAGAGAAACTCAAGGAAAATAGCTTATCAAACCAATCTGTCAATCAAAAAAATAGGTTTTTAAAATATCCAATACCGGACTCCCCTGGTGGCACACTGGTTAGGAAATCTACCTGCCAACGCAGGGGACACAGGTTCAATCCCTGGTCCGGGAAGGTCACACATGCCACAGAGCAGTTAAGCTCGTGCGCCACAACTACTGAGCCCACGCGCCACAACTACTGGGCCCATGCGCCTAGAGCCCGTGCTCCTCAACAAGAGAAGCCACAGCAATGAGAAGCCCGCGCACTGCAACTTAAAGGGGCCCCCACTCACCGCAACTAGAGAAAGCCCGCGCACAGCAACGAAGACCCAACACAGCAAAAAAATAACTAAATTTCTAAAACAAAATTAAAATATCTAATACCAAATGTACCTTGCAAGTGGCACTAAGGCACAGTCCCTGTCCCCAAGGAGCTTATATTTTAATGAAAGAAATACATATTTCAATTCAGAAAGATTTATTGGGCATCTACCAAAAATAGCACAGACAATGAATGTCATAGAATTTCTAAGCAGCATGAAAAAAGGAAAGTCTAGCACTAAGCTTGCACCTTGAGAGCCGCGAGAGAGAACATTTGGGGCAGGACACTAACTGATGCTGCACATATTCGATTTTGCTGGAGAAGAAGGTCTGTGTAAGTTAGGAAAAAATAGACACAAAAGACCAAATCAAGATACATAATTGGCACAAAAGAGGAACACGGTAAGGAACTGCATGTGCGTTTAATATTATACTTATATCGTCAGGAAATCAGCAAGGAAAGTGAGTACCTAAAGTGCAGACCCACCATAGGCAGGGAGCTGGCAAAGGAGCCTGAAAACTGGGTGAAGGGTCAGGCATGATGACCACAGCTGTGCCAGGCAACGGAATTATTTCAAGGTGGAAAGAATTTACCAATAGGGCAGAGCCCTGCTTTTTAATTATTCACAGTAATGACCTGGATCTTGGAAAGAAAGGAGTTATTTCCTAGATAGTAGACTGAACTAAATTAGCAGGCAACACAGCATGGAGGACTGATAAAACACACACACACAAACACATCAATTTGAGAATTTAAAAGTGGTTTAGTGGTCAAAACACCTGTCAATTAGGACAACACATTTACTCCCACAGTTGTTTTCCTGTTTTCTTTAAAAACTACCTCTGTTTATGGGAGATTTATAAGACACGTTACCGAATGGATTACTTGGAAGGAAGTAACCAAGTGCGATGAAAACAAATAATATGTTGAGACGGACTGCTAAAGCTATGCATTACAAATCAAAGGAACTAAAATAAAGTTAGGCGTTCTCTAGAGGAGTGCTCACTATATTTTAAGGAAGATTTAAATGTACTTCAAAAGGGAAGCATGGAGAAAATGGAATGATAGTGATATCAAAAATAAATTACAAAGAAAATCTGGGCTGTTCTGCTGCTAAAAAAAAAATAAAACTAAAACAGATGTTGAGATCTACCTGATAGCAAATATGCTTCTTAATGTTGATTCTGACCAGCAGAAGGGAACCTACTCGGAAAGAAACCTGATGGGAATGAGTGGAGATCCTAAAAGACAGACTTTTTAAATTCCTGATTGATAAAGTTTTGGTTAGGCTATGCCACTGAAAATCATCAAATCCAGAATGTCAGTCCATTTTTAGTGAACACAAGGCATGTGTGTACCAACAGGTATATGTGTGACTGTGTTTGTGTGTGTGTATGCACTTGTCTATATAAGAAAGCAAAAATTCAAGCTCAGAAAATGAAGTAATGTGAAAATTTCCTTTGGCATACTCTTCCAGTATATTTACTGAAAATACACTTATCTTAATTTACATTTGTTCATCTTTAAGCTTTGTGTTCCGTTCACTGTAGGACCTGAAACCTAATGCTGAAGAATGGTTTCAAAGGTCAGAAAAATTTCTAAATATTAGCAACAGTGTCACTCATGAGCGTGTCTGCATCAGTTTTAAAAACTGTTCACATGAAGGATGCGCTTGGCTTTGGGGAAAATATTTTGTGACTCATGGTTTACTCTGTACATTCAGCATAGTTTGGGAGCAACGCTAATGTTTATGGGTTACTGCACTAACTTAGAAATTATAGTGTAATATTTGTAATGCAAAGGAACCTTTCTTGGAAAGCAGATGTACTTATATTTGCTCAATGGTGAGATTAGTGACAAAGTCTAGGAACCCAAGAAGAAGACAGATGTCAACTCAAGGCAGTAGTTTTCCAACTGTGGTGAGTGTGTGGTGGAGTGGTCAATTTCAAACCTCCATTTGGTGATATATTCTTTTTTTTTTTTTTTTTTTTTGCGGTACGCAGGCCTCTCACTGTTGTGGCCTCTCCCATTGTCGGGCACAGGCTCCGGACGCACAGGCTCAGCGGCCATGGCTCACGGGCCCAGCCGCTCCACGGCATGTGGGATCTTCCCGGACCGGGGCACAAACCCGTGTCCCCTGCATCGGCAGGCAGACTCTCAACCACTGCGCCACCAGGGAAGCCCTGGTGATATATTCTTGATTCAATAACAGCTTTTCAGCAGGCCGTGTTCATAAGGGAAATGTCAGTAAGAAGGGTTTTGTTCTGAGCCTCATGGTGTCTTCTCTAGCCCTCCTGGTCAGTTTGTTTATGTACTGGACCATCGATCTCTTAACATTAGCCAGTTGAAACAAAGAATAAAACATGGCAACTAAATGATAAATGAGGTGGGAAACAGAACATTCTAGGATGTTTTATATAAAAGACATCCTTGAAGGAAACCATTGACGAGGAAGAGAAAGTTGAAAAACTGGGAAAACTAAGCTATAAGCTATTCTCATTCTGTGTGTGTGTGTGTGTGTGTGTGTGTGTGTGTGTGTATACACACACACTGTATATATATTTGCATGTAAAATATATATTATATATTTTTAATAATTTAATACTACTGACTTCTGTAGAAAACACAAATAGCAGCATTTACATCTCTCTTATTTCCAGAATTACTGAGGGGAGTTCGATAATGTATATAAAACCTTTAATCTACTAATTGTTAGAACTGTCATGATTTTTTTCACAGTTATCACTTTCCTTTGGTAATAAAAGCCCTAACTGTATCACCAAATGTAAAAGCAACACCAAAACACCAGTTTGCCATTGTTGTTTTTCCAGCTTACTGAATGAGATTCCAAAATTAAATTTCAATGGTTTGCAAAAGTCTCTCAAATTAAGGCAGAAGTGACTGAAGACACTTTTAGCTACACCTGCTCAACCGCTAATTTAATGAGAAAATGACTTAGAAATTGCAAGTGGTAGATATAACAATATTGTTGGTATGAACTAAGAGATGTTGCAGTACAGACAGTTCGAGTAGAATCCATCTTTAATACTGTGATTCCTCCATCTTTCTTCATACCTAGCCTGTTTCAAATAAAGAATACGCCCTGGTGGCGCAGTGGTTGAGAGTCCGCCTGCCGATGCAGGGGACGCAGGTTCGTGCCCCGGTCCGGGAGGATCCCACATGCCGCGGAGCGGCTGGGCCCGTGAGCCATGGCCGCTGAGCCTGCGCGTCCGGAGCCTGTGCTCCGCAACGGGAGGGGCCCCAGCAGTGGAGGCCCGCGTACCGCAAAAAAAAAAAAAAAAAAAAGAATACGCCCAACTCCTCATTGAGTGGCCCAGCATGTTTGGATGTGAAATGGTATGGTTAAGGACTAGAAAAATTACTCTCCTGTAAATGTTCAATATTAAGACAGTTTCTGTCCACTCTTACCTGTTCAGCCCATGTCGCCAATGTCCCAAACAAGCTGTGGGCCCGCATCGTGAGCGCTAGCGAGCTGCAGAGCTCCCAGCCAGCCTCCTGCACCACGAGCTGGCCCATCACTGGAATCAGAACCTAGTCCGTAGCCATCGCAGCAAGGGCTGCTGCTGACTGGCCATGAGGACAGCATCATGTGGTTCTGGGATGCCTCTGCTGTGGCGCCCCAACCATCCGGCAAGTTGAGCACTGCTGGCCTCTTCCAGACGGACAGCACGCATGCCAACAACCTGGCCTAAGCCACAGTAGACGACTGGCCGCCCTTCCTTAAGATTGGCTGCTTCTAACACTGCAGCGACGATCCTCTGCTCAGCGTGCAGAAAGAAGTTGGAGTTCTGCAAGTACACAGCCCAGCTGGTGATGGCCGGCACTGCAGGCCAGGTGCTGGTGCTGGAGCTAATCAACGTGCCTTAGAAGCAGGCAGTCAGCATGGCCAGCGTAGACCCACTCCAGGACCACGAGGGCTTCACGTGGAAGGACCGTGGGCAGCTGATCCTGCGCCTGGGCCGCTGCCCTGGCCTCCGGCTTCCAGCCCATGTGCTGGTTCAGTGCTGTCACCCGATGCCATCCCTGCCGTCTCGCAGCACGCCGAGTTCAGCCTGTGGCTTTTGGCACAAGTCATGGCTTTGGCCTCTGTGACTACCCGTGCAAGAGCCCTGGTCTAGCCAAGTGAACCCTTCACCCCAACGACTCCCAGGCCATGGAGAGGCCGCTATCCCAGGTGAAGTTGCTTACAAAATTGCTGTGGTCTTTCGGGCGCATGCGGAAGAGCTGAGTCTCAGGCAAGAAGTAGCATGCTAATGCCAACAGCAAGTTTCAGAAAGCCGACACGCTGCTGGCGGAACAGGCCTGCCCCCAAGACCTGGGGATGATGCCACTGCAGCTCTGCATCAGCCCCGGTCAGCCGAGGACTCCCTCCCGGGCGCTGTGCACTTCTATGATACTTTGCTGGCATGTTCCTTGAGATGTAGCCACAACCAACTCGGGCTCCGTGTTTGCTACGCTCCAGCCATGCAGGCGTCAGGAAGCTGCGGGAGCCGCCGGAAGGGCTCTGAGGAGCGGCTGACGCCCCGCGGGCCTGTGTCGGCACTCCCAGCGTAGGACGCACGCAAACGCCCCTAGCCTGACCTATGAGGAGGCCTCGTGGGTTCTGGCGCAGGCGCAGGACTTGTAGGGCGGGCGCAGGACTTGTAGGGCGGGCGCCGTGCTCACCGGGTGGGCGGGGCCGTTCAAGGAGTTTACGCTGCCCAAGGAAAGCGCCGAGACAAAGTTCAGGCCGATGGCCCACGAGGGCTGTCGCGTACACAAGATGGCACTGGCTACACTTGCCAGCGTGGCCTGAGAGGACTATGCCAAGACGTGCCTGGTCTGCCTCCCCAGCCTGGGCAATGCCCATGTCTTTTCGGTGCCTGGCCTGCGACCCCAGGTGTACTACTCCTGTAGCCGGAAGGGGGACACAGCCGCGTCACCTCCTATGTCTTCAGGCGCCACAGCTAGTTTTTACCTGATTTCTCCATGGGAGCTTGAACGCTTCTCTGTAAGCGTCCAGAACGTCACAGAGCCCCTCGGCTCTCTGGACGTTGGCTGGCCCCCGCGATGCCACCGGTGCCAGCTGCAGGCTCCCAGAGTTGCCAAAGCTGAGACAGGCTAACGGGACCGTAGGCATTGTCTTGGCTCCACGGAGCGGCAATGGAAGCGTGTTCTCACCCATGTCCACCAACTCGACCACCAGTGACGACACTATGCTGGAACGACAGGGGACGTCACGGTGGAGGACGTGAAGGATTTCCTGGGCCCTGTAGAGGAATCTGAGAAGAATCGGAGGACGCTGGCAGAAGACAGGGCTTGAGCCTGGGCCATCCTGATCAACTGAGGAAGGCTAGAACTACCCGACCACCTCCTACCTGCCCTGCTGGCAGCTGAAACCCAGGACCCCAACCCCTTCTTGGTCTTTTACATGGACCCACACCTGCTAACCTGCTCGCTCCAGTGGGACCTGCCAACCCTGACCCCAGGTTGTGGGCCTGGACTTGGCCCAGAGCCTCTGGGGCAGATTCAGACTGACCCTTCCTACAGGTAGGTGGCTACCCTGGACCCCAGGTGCCAAGGCATCCCAAGCTACCTCCCACTCCACCCACCGTCCTTTCCCACTCCCTTTGCAGAAAGAATTTTTCTAATGTCCGTGCTGGGCTGGACAGTCTTTTTTTTTTTTTTTTTTTTTTGCGTTACGCGGGCCTCTCACTATTGCGGCCTCTCCCGTTGCGGAGCACAGGCTCCGGACGCACAGGCTCGGCGGCCATGGCTCACGGGCCCAGCCGCTCCACGGCATGTGGGATCTTTCCGGGCCGGGGCACGAACCCGTGTCCCCTGCATCGGCAGGCGGACTCTCAACCACTGCGCCACCAGGGAAGCCCTGGACAGTCATTTTAAAACTGGGCTGGGGGTGGGCAGGTGGGCAGGATGGGTTTCCCTATAGATTGTACCTTGGGGTTTTTTCTGTCTTTTTTTAAATTAGCAGTTTTAATATTAAAATTACTGATTTTTAATTTTGAAAAAGAAAGCATTTAATATCTCTTAAAAGGGGAAAAAAAGAGAGTATCGATAGAATGAGCCAGAACAAATATTTTAATTATAATTCTATTTTACATGATTCTCTGTACCCAGCATTGTTACCCAGAATGTTGTTGAGCAATGGGAAAGGAATCAGATACTTATTTTTAGCCAAAACATTAAGGAGTTTATGCCTGAATTTCATAAGTGATAAGGTTACCCATGTGCCTTTGAGAAAATGCTGAGAAACTTTTCTGAGCCTCAGACAGAAAATATAAGTTGTGAACTTCTTTAATGGCTGTGCCTTCCAAAGTAGAACAAAGGGAAAGAGTTATTGAGGTAACTAAAACAAAGCAAGAAATACTGCAGAAAAAGAGAAAAATATTTTTCCCCAGGTCTGAATCTAGCAGCTCAGAACACATGAAGGAGATGAATGAACTGAAAAGGTATTTGCAGCTGAAGAGATAGATGCTGAGCTATTATTTCTTGTGATGCTATGAGATATTTATAAAAAACAAAAAAAAAATCTCTTGAAAATAAAATCAGCACCCAGTTTCTCAGCAGCAAACAACCTTAAGACTCTACTAGCGACATTATACCTTAAACACCAATGCATGTTTAAATATTTTAATAATGGCTTAAATAAAATTTTGTTTTATTTATCAGCTGTGCCTATATTCACATGCTATTTTCAGAATATTTCCTTTAATAAGCTTCTTTCCCCATAAGTACAATAATAAAGGTAAACTTAGAGCAAAATATTTTCTTTTCAGACTGCATCCTTATTCTAAAATGCTAATCAAATCATAACATACAAAAACCTTTAAGTTTTAAGTGTGATACTTAATTCTTAAAAAGAAAACATTAAAAGTAGGTTTTTTAGTAGTCAATTTTTTTATAATCCAAAAAGTATCATAAAGTCAACTTTGAAAGTGTGCTCTCTTACCTTTCTCGTTTACAAAAATAATAATATACATATATAAAGAGCTTGATATTTCCCTTAGTGAGCTGTAAGTTCCAGTAATCAGAGGACATTACGGGAACATCTGTTATTTCACATTTTTCACTGAATGGCTTACATGGTCACATGGTCAGAAGACAATTACCACCATACTCTCAGTCATTAGGGGCTTTGCAGTTTATACTACAGGCTTTCAGTGTTTCTACTCTCTCTTGGTATTGGTTCATACAAGTGAAAGAGGTGGATTAAACTGGTCTGGTGCACCAAGTGGTATCATACGGGCCTGAAATAATTCACATATCTCACAAAGTTCTTGGAAAGAGATTTTTTGCATGTGAAATAAAACAAAACCCATTTAGTTGTAACCCTCATGCAACATTTTGGTAAAATCAAATCCAAGATGTATTCTTTGTCATAAGTCTCTGTCTTCTATACCCTATCAAAGCAACTTGTTGACAAGTGAAAAGTAAATTATTGATGTGGTAAGTTTTTGTCTTGGGTCGCCTGGGGGGATTGCTTATGTGTATGTTTGTTTTTCTTTGTTTCACTTTGTTGTTGTTATATGATACCAAAGAGTTGATTTGATAGATTAGTTTTTGGTCATGGTAGTGACTTAATTAGATATGTTATTTTATGTGCAGATGTTTAGCACACAATCTCATAGACAAAGCCTAAATGGAGACTCAACACATTAAAAGATACTAATTTATGAGAAATACCATACAAAACTGAGTAGAAATTGAGGAGTTCGTAAATAATCTATACTGACTTATGATTCCAAATCCATTTCTGAATTTTTTTTTCAGATTTCATGATATATTCCTTAAAAAAAGGCAAAAAGGAATGTTATGTAAGAACTTTACATTATATGTCTTAAAAACTAACATTATATTCACTGTGGTGACTTAATTTTCCACAGATAGTTACGATACTACCTCCCTCCCCTATGTTCTTCTTAAATGTGACTTTGACACTACTCCCAGCAAAAGATGAGGTCTATGTGCCCTCCCTTTAAAATGAGCTGATTTGGTGACTCTTTTGACTAACAGAGTATGGCATTTACAAAGCTATTGGCTTTTGTGGCTAGGTCATTCCAGACCGTGAAGCTTCTGCTTTGTTAACTTTGGAACTGTATACAAAGCCCAACTGCACAGAGGCCACCATGCCATGAGGAAGGCTAACCCACCCAAGAGGAGAAACCACATGGCAGCCATGAGAATACAAGAAGAGAGAGAGGTGTCTAAGCGGCCCCCGGCTGCTTGGCCTCCCATTTTTCTAACTCTAGTACTGCCTCTAGCCCCCATCTAACCTCAGCCCCAAGAAAGACCCTGAGCCTCGACCACCCAGCTGCACCCCTTCCAAATTCCAACCCACTGAAACCATGAGAGATAATAAAACAATAGTTGTTTTAAATCACAATTTGGGGTGAATTAATTTATTTATCAATCATTCATTTAGTAAATAAATATTTTTGAATGTCTGCTTTGTTCTGGGCAATATCTTGAGTACAGAATCCTGCAAAGATTTGTCCTCCTAGAAAGGAGTTTAATTAACCCCTTCATCCTCTGTGCTTCCATGGCTTTTTAGACTGGTAAAAGAGCACTTATTTCTTTTGTCCATATTGTATAAGTTGTACACATGTTTGGTTATACATTTATAAATTCAGGATCTGGATCACGTTCGTTTTGTTTCCCTCAGCAGTGTCCATAGTGCAGACACATGTTCGCTGACTGATTTATAGCACCTATCTGGTTAAGGACATTCAACACAAGGAAATGACACCATTATCCCCCAGGGTACAAATTAAAAACTGATAAAGGTTTTCATACATAGATGGTTTAAAATAGCCAAAGTTTTCGAGGAAATTAATTACTTTTTAAAATATTTGAATATGTAACCATTGCTATTAAGCTACTTATTGTAGCAGTCAAAAAAGGAAGCATTTTTCAAATATCCTGGTCATTAATAAACAAGCCTTAAGCTATTAAAATAACTACCTCTTAAACTATTCTTTTATTTGTCAAATAGTCTGTTTCCATTTTGTTCTCATTGTAGCCTAAAACTGAAAAGGGCCCTGGATATGATAAAAAGTAATGTCCAGGCCTCCTAGTTACAATCTTCCTTCCTACCACTAGTCTATGCTGTTGCACTAAGTACCAAATGCTCATTCAGTGTCCATAGGCATGTTGAAAGGATAACTTTTAAGATTTTCAGCTCAGATGGAAAAAAGTCAAATGCCTGATTGTTTTCTCAAATTTGAAGCAAACAATTTAAAAACAATTCTGTTCGCAAAATATATATTTTAATTCATAAATTTAAGTTTTAAAAACTTTGTCAATTCAGAAAAGAAAATTCAGAGAAATCTTTTTTTAAATCTCTCTAATTTTGAATAGAAGCAATCCAATCATCATAGTTATGCATTCTTAAAATGTTCAGTTTTTGTTCACTTCTCCTGGTCCTTTGCCCTGGTTTGATCTACATTTAATGATCAAATGAATTTCCAAATCCCATGAATTCTACCTCAGCACTCCTTTCTCTGCCTAACCCGTTTCCTCCCCTTTCTCTTAGTATAGTTCAGAACCTTAATGTCTAAAAATTAAATAACAGTACAGGCAAACATTTATTGAGCTCTTCTCTGTTTGAAGCCCTGTGCTAAGGGCTTCATATATGTTACCCTGTTTAAACCTTACATTAACATGGTGAAATAGATTCTAAAAGTATTCCTATTTTACAGATGAGTAAATCTTGGAGGACTTGCAGAACTAAATAATTTGCCTAAGGTCATAGTCAGGAGTGCTGGAACCAGTATGCAAATTAGAGAGTGAGACCCAGAGCCTAGTTTTCTATCCTACTTCTCTAACCCATGGATGGAAAGTACTTTAAAATCTAGTCCACTCCCCATTTTTTCTTCATTCTCCTTTAACATTCCTACAAGTTGTCACAAGCCTGTGTTGAAACATCTCCAATGACTGTCATAATAGTCTCCTATCTCTCAACTCCAACTCCCACTAATTGTACCAGACTAATTGTTATCAAAAGCTTTTCATCAAAATACCCCTCTGCTCAAATAGCTCACATTTCTAAATGAAGCAAAGGTGACCACTTCAGATATCCTAAACTCCCTCCAAACCTAGCTGCTCACACTCTTCAATTCACAACCTGCATGCAGAATCCTACTTCTAGGGTTGTCCTCGTGGGGATAATATCCTATGTCCTCCATCTTAGAATATGGTCCCCACTGCCTGTATCTCTACATATCCCTATTCTTCTCATCCTTCAAGAACCTCTTAAAATTGACACAACTTTTGCCACATATTATTTTCTATGGTGTATTATAATTACATGAAGGACAAAATTCAGAGATCGGCAGCTGTGACTTTGCCTATCCTCCACTAATCTGTTTTGAGAATAGTCACAATTTTGTCTTAATTTCTCTCTAAGAAACTTGCAGTGTTTTAATACAAAATACCAAGAAATATTTGATGGATGCGTACATGCATGCATGCATATGTGGATAGATGGATGAAAGCATTAAAAACAAATGAGCTCCATTGTTTCTGCGTATATAAGTAATGCTTCAAAAATGTCCGAATTCAAATTACTGGCTCTTAATAAACCCTTTAGCTGCCTGAACACTACCATAGTGTTACTAATCCAATCAAGTGCTGTCAGACTGCACTTAACAGGTTTTTAATTAATTGACCAAATATTTGACTGGATTTAAAGCATAGTCTTTCAAAGTAGTTTTTGATAAAACCAAACTCTGTGGAGTTTGTTGCTTAAACTCATTTGATATGGTATAAAGCAAACATCTCATGAACCTTAAGACTGTAATCTGTTCAACATTTTAGGAAACATTTTATTACTTACAGAATACACACCTAGTATTATAAACCAAAATACAAAGATTTGTAAACTGAAGGTCATCGGGGGTCATACATGGTGGTCAAGAGGAAGACAAGCATGCACTCTTTTACTATAATTTGGGGTGATTTGCATTTGTAAAGAAAAAGAGTCAATAGAAATAATCAATATGAGTGTATGTGTGTTTTTCCTTCTTAAGAAGAGAAACACATGACCCAAAATAGTACTGGTTTAAAAAAAAAAAAATTAAGATTCCAAATTGAAATATTTTAGAAATAATTAGCCTTTGGTAAAACTGTCAAGTGGAAATTCATTTTTATTCCCAAAATATGTTTTTTCTGTGCTACTTTAGCTTTGTTTTAATTTGCTATTTAGCAGTGCCCTGAAATATTAATAATTTGTTTAACAAATTCCTTCTAACTCTTAATAGATTTTTAATGAAGAAATCTATCTTAGAGATCTGTGTGAGAATTGATATTACATACTTTCTCAACGTGTTAATTTATTGACCCCCTGAACCGTTCCATTGAACCTCTATCCTTTGTTTGCCATCATCTATGTTCAGATCTTCTTAGAAATTTTGTGAAATGTAAAAATCATTGATTCTGTAAACCATAACAGGTATTCTAGAAATGGGAAGGAAAATATTTCATCCATAGAGTCAGTTTACAAAAAATAAAAAGTTTTATTCCAGATTATAGTGTTAAATCATTTATAATTAGCCTGATGAGTAAAATAAGCCCATAGTACTTAAGACTTTGGATGAGGGTAGAAGAAAACAGTGCTGCAGGGGTTCCATCATTGGTCTGTTTTCTACGAAACATGCACCTAGATATCCCTCCAGGGTTGCCTAAGTGTCAGGGCTGTAACAGCTCCAGATAAATCCCTTTCTCCACGCTGATTTTCAGCACACAGGAAGGTCAGCTCTGGAGTCTGACAGAGTCAAGGTGCATTTTATCAGAATTTCTGGGAGGCTGACTCCCCTGTTTTCTTCTCTTCTGGATCACGACAATGCTCAGCTTCAGAAATAGGTAAATTTGGAGATTAAGGAAATTTATGGCACGTTCATACCCCAATCCATTTATGCCTCTGGGAGAAATTTATACAGGGATTATCTCTGTAGATTTTGGAGACAAAGCGGTTAGTGAAAAGCCTGTGGGCTTTGCAGTCAATCAGATCTGGATATGACCCCTGGCTCCTCAATTTACTAATTATTTGATTTTTGGTAATTTAACTTCTCTGAATCTGTTTCTTTATAATGTTACCAAACTTGTAGGATTGGGAAGAAAGATTAAATGAGATAAAGCATATATGATTTTAAGTGTTTGTTACCAAACTCAACACATGGTAAATGCTAGTGACTGTGGTGGTTAAATTCTCTGTAGATTCCAAAGCCAACCATCCTCTTTGGACAGGGTGGAGGGCTATGAATTAAACTCATTGTGAAGTTCCCCAGGGGGTGTCATCCTCTTACACCTCAAGGGCTAATTCAGTGTCGAAATTAAAACTCAGATTTGGTTTTAAGTCTACCTGCCATGGCCCAGGAACAAGGAGGGTGCAACTAGCACTATTTCTCTGCCCTGAATGCCCAGTGAGAACCAGTGCAAAATGGACAGTTTGGAGAATTACTGTCGATTGGGTCAGACAGACCTGGGAGTTTTTTGTACTTGTTTCGTTTGTTTGTTTTGTACTTGTTTTGTAACATTTCCCAACAGAGAAACCTTAGGAAATCTGCTTGAATTTTCTACATCTCCATTTCCTTATCAGCAGAATATGAAAATAATGACATGTCTTTAATTCAAAACAACTACTTTATGCTAATATTATGTCATGGCAGTATTACCAACATAGCTAATATTAAGGATTAAAGTCCTTAGAGGGGCTCTTGATCCTATACAATATACTTTGCATGGCCCTGTGTTTCGGAGTTCCCCAAGCAGAGTTCCCAAGTTTCCCTGAACACTTGTCCTTAGAGATGTCCTGAGAAAAAGAATAATCAGAGTGCCATGGTCAAATATAGATGGGAGACACTAAACTTTTTACCCTTTCTTGGAGAGTCACAATTAATACTGGCATATTAAAAGCCTTGAGAAATTCTTCAGTAAAGGAAATCTGTACAACTCAATGGTCCCCTGAGAGTGTCTCGCAAAATATTAAATATACAGTCCCCTTCCTTTTCTTTTTCATAGTATCTCTTGGCATGGGTGTTTAGCGGAACACACTTTGAGAAACATCAATTACCCTGGCCTCCTCAGATTAGCTAAAATTTTGTACTAGCTGCAAAGGATGTGAATTGTTGGGTGATATCAACATCACAGAAGGTGCTGGTGCCTTCTGATGGTCACGGAAACCAGCTCTGACCAACCCACATCACTTATCAGGGTTTCTTTGGTCCCACAAAGTGAACCTCCTTTTTAACTACTAAGTGGACTTGCATTTTGTTCTTGTCTTTTAAAGTTGCCCCATCACATTGAAAGAGGTAAATACTGGGAATAGGGAAAGTGACACATACAAGACTCAGAAATCTTGATGGAGGTATTAGCATAACTCATACTCATTCTTAAGCATGGATATTTTCACTGATAATCACATACATATATGGATATGATTTGGATTCTGTGAATGTTTAATTCCAGGCAAACTGGACCAAAATTTGAAAACCAAATCAGACCAAAATCTGATTCCTGAGGGGAGGGTCTGGGGGTGTTACTATTGTACTTCCTAGGACCTAGTCAAGCAACAAGACTTGTCATTGACGTATTACATATAAGACATAGTACTACTCACTGGGTGTACAGTGATCTATAAGACATAGACATGTTCTCCAAAAGAATGTCTGGCACATAATAGGCCCTAGGCAAATATTTGCTAGATATATGAGCAAACTAAAGCAAAGAGTTTTACTAGGCCCTACAAAGAGGCCTGGATTTACATTACAAAATGAAGAGGAGACTATGCAGTTTTTATTAATGTTTAGTATTGACTTAAGTACACATTAAATAGTTTCAATCAAACTTTCAGTCAGGTTCTAATTTGCCAGTTGTGTAAAAAAGAATTAAGGATGAGGCTAGCAAAAGAGCCAGTCAAAGTTTTGCATTAAAAAATAAAAAACACTGCAATTTTGGTGCAGGTCAATTTTGGTGGAGAACAAAATATGTAACTTACCTAAAGAAGTCAGACCTCTGGCATCATATTTGAATGAAAGGACATGGCCAACATGGAGCCCGAAGTGTCTCAGGGAAACATATCTGCATAAAAAGTCTCAATTACTGCCTGGAGTTTGGGTTAGAGCCCATCAGAGGGATGGCAACAACAGTTTCCATGAGGAAGAATTTTTTTCAGTAGGAAAGACTAAAGTTTGAGGTTAGAATGAAGTAACAAACCGGAATGGAAGAAACGCAGATATGGGAGAGAAGAGCAGCCCACAAGTTCAGGGGCAAAGCCCCATCTAGAACCACAGAAGAACTCAGAGAGGAGCTGAGAAGGTCATATATGTTGTACATCAAGACTTTATATATAAAGGATTCCTTATGGCTCCATTGGATATTAGTCATTTGACTAAAGAATAGTGGCTTTTGTTACAGTAATATTTTATGGCAGCCAAGTAGCTTCTGGAATACTGAAAAATTCATGGGAAGTAATTCAGTCACACAAATTGCTTAGAAGGGGGCTGAGGGAGAATGCATTTACCCTTGGAGACATCCTAAGATCATCATAAAGTGGCCAGAACATACTGGATTTGTGTAAGGAAACCTGAGTTTCAATTTTGGCCCTACCACTTATTTCCAGTTATGTGACTTTAGGTAAATGATTGAGCCTAGTGAGTTTTAAACATTCAACTGGTTAAAAATATTTTGTAGAGATTCTGTGAAGCTTAAATGATGTGTCTATAAAAGTGATTAACTGATTGCCTACCACATAATACTAAAAAGTAGTGTTCGAAATATTGCGTTGGCCAAAGATTATATCAGCAAATGATTTCATTTGATAGAACTAGGCCAACATATCCATATCTCTTCTTTCCATTTTCAGTGAAAATTTATCTGCCCACTAAATTACAAGGAAATAAAGTTGAACAAGGAGAGCAATTTGGTGGGCTAACTAGGGATCTCCCTGACTTTTTTTTACTGTCCTCTCTGATCAATTATATTGCACACAAATATTTCTAAAACTTTAAATGCACTGAAAGTTTACTATGCCATCCAGTGTTTTTGTCTGTTTGGTATATGTTTATTCTACATCAGAATATTAGGATAAGCTATTTTCACAAACTGTACCTACTTTATTTTATTTTATTGAAGTATAGCTGATTTACAATGTTGTGTTAGTTTCTGCTGTACAGCAAAGTGATTCGGTTATACATACATACATTCCTTTTTTAATATTCTTTTCCATTATGGTTTATCACAGGATATTTAATATAGTTCCCTGTGCTATACAGTAGGCCCTTGTTGTTTATCCATCCTATATATAATAGTTTGCATCTACTAATCCCAAACTTCCAATGCATTCCTCCCCCCACCCACTTGGCAACCACAAATCTGTTCTCTAAGTCTATGAGTCTGTTTCTGTTTTGTAGATAAGTTCATTTGTGTCATATTTTAGATTCCACATATGAGTGATTTCATATGGTATTTGCCTTTCTCTTTTTTAAATTTCATGATACTTCAGAGAGACATATAGAATGTTAGGATACCAAAGTGAATTTTTTTTCCATGCCAAACCATAAAATATAAAGTACATTTGCATGTGATAAAATATAAAGTACATTTATATATGAAGTATAAAATATAAAGTACATTTGCCTTTTATAACACCCAGGTAGGCAAATCCTCATAATTTTCCCTTCTTATGCATTTTTCTTAAAATATTGTCTCTACATCACATTTCAATTCAGAGATGAAAGTACCCTTTAATAGTGCCCAATAATATTTCTATGTGAGCATGTAATAAAGCATTAGTTAAATGAGTCATGTTAAAATATAACCACAAAAAACAATTATTAGCTTACCTCTATAAATGCCAACAAAAATAGATGTCAATTTATTTTTCTCATTCTTAAGTCAAACACAAATTGTTTAATTAAATATGTTATATCAATTTAATACATTAAAGAGAAAAAATTCCAACTTAAAAAAAAATCCATTTTATTGAATACTAGTGTTTTAACAGTTAGGGAATATTTGCTTCTGAAAATGAGCATCAACTGTCCATTAGTTTTGTCAAATACATGTATACAATTAAATACATGTGTAATAGTTAAATACATATGTGCTAAACACAAAGCTCTGAGGTCAGACAGCCCAGATCCCAACAGTTACTATCTGGGTTACTTAACCTCTATTTGGCTTCGATTCCTCACCTGAAAAAATGTGAGTAATTTCATAAAATTGCAACATAAATTGTATAAAGTTCTTTAGCTCAGGACATAGCACATAGTAAGACTTCAGTTAACGTTAGCTCTATAACTGGCAGTAATAATTGAACTCTGTCCCAATTCTTTTTTCTAACCCATACAATTTTTAAATAATTTAAACTACCTTAAGACCTAGACCAGGCCTAAAATAAATATGACATTATACTTAATTATAGGTGACCTCTGCTTTGAGTCTTTTACAAATGTATTTTTCACACTTGGTTTCAAGCTGGTACCTATCTCCTTAGGTAAAACTGCTTCTTCATCTAAATATCTGAAAAGATGCTAAGGTCATTTTAATTAAGCAGCAAAAACAGATGTATATATGTTCATTAATAAAAGTGTAATTTGTAGCTGTGTCCCTCCAAAAGTTAAGCCAAAAAATTATAGATTATATTGAGACACAAAAAGAAACACTGTTCTCTAAGTCAGATGCTCTATTATTAAAAAATGTCATCCCTTATGAATATCATAAACAGCAAACCCAGGAACAGAGTAACCATTTTAAAAAGTCTGGAGGGGATTCCATAACAACATTTAAATGCATTACTACTCAAACAATTTGATTGGATTATAAAATATTTAAAACTGCAGCTGTAGTTGTGGTGTTTACTGTTGATTATTTTGATTTCAAGATCTTCACACAAAAAAGGTACAAGCTTACAGATGTATTTATGTTTCACTGACAAGTAACTGCACTATAAAATGAACTGTGCATAATACATATTCAGATTAAAAGGGTAAAGTTAGAAATAGAAAAGTAAAATCATAATTCTTTAAAAGTTCTGTCTCCAAACAGGAGCAATCAGTTCAAAATCAAAAATGCCAAATACATGTTCCAGTTGAAAATGATATTAAAAACTAAGTAAAAAATACATTAACATGAATTCTGTTTATCATCAAGCTTTACAGTAACTCACCACACATGATTCTATATAAATCTAAAAACACTTTGTAGATATGAAAGCATTTATAACCTAAGAACTCTAAAGTAATCATTTTATTATTTTGTTTCTGAAGGTGAGGCCCAGTATCACTTAAAGAGTTACTGCTTTATGGTGACAAGTTTCATTAACATATACTATCATTATATATTTAAAGAAACCCAGTCAATGGACTAAAAAATAAAGAAAAGAAATAAGAAATATATACATATACGCTTAGTAGGATGATTAACAAGTATGAAAATAAAAGAATACAGCTGAAAAGATTTTCACTGTACCCAACTTCACTTCCTTTCCAAGATAGAAAATGGGAAAATGATGACCAAACATTCTGATGAACTAAAGTAAATGCCAGTTTCTGAAGCTTCACTGTCATAAGCTCTATTAATCCCTGGAAGTTAAAGCTGCATTGATGACTCAAACCACCAATAAGACCCCCCATTAGATGGGGAAATAACTCTACTGCAAGGTTTCAATCTTAAGACCACCCCTCAAAGAGACATAGTCCTGTAAGAACCTGATTTTAACCCCATGCTGCCTATAAATTCTGAATATTCACTGTATCAACCCACCCTCCTCGGTCCAATGCTGATAATAATAAAGCACTGTACCTAAAACTTTTGCATTTATGAGATTGTTTAATGGACAAAAAGTTTAAAAACTCTTTGTGCTCACTCTTCTTATTCGACAAATAAAAAGAAACTTACACTCAGCTAATTAAGTCTCTTGCTCAAGGTGGCATAGCACATATCTGAGAAAGCTTATACCTGGGTAGGATAGAACCTTTTGCTAAAGTGGGGAACGATTCTCTGGCTTTGAAGCTGAACGCGTGCAAGTTCAAATCCTCGCTCCATCACCAGGAGAAGTCACTTGAGTTCTCTGAGCCGCTGTTTCCTCATTGTAAAATAAGGATCCTAGTAGTACCTGCTTCATAATGCTATTGTAAAGCTCAAATGAACTAATGTATGTAAAGTATTGTTTTAGGAGGCTGAGTAAATGAGGAGAAGGTGAAGCAAGCGTAGGCAATGATGGTTTTTCAATGTACAATCTCCAAAGCGCATTCAACTAGTTGGCGAAGTTTTAGTTCCCAATTAGGGATATACGCATATTCACTAAAATTAAGTTGGGGGTCATTTATGTCCTAATGTTGATTGATAATCCAGCCACCTAGATTCGAGAAAGAAAATACCAATGATGTGGGAAAGAACTGGTTGAAATACGAGAAACGATGTGTAGAGAAAAGAGTAAGGCAAAGAGATGTTAATACAGGTCCCACTCCCTGATTTATTTGATCGACTTCCACTCTCTTGCCTCCAATTCTTCCTTTTCTGCCTTTATAATGAATACTTGTGGTATAAATGGAAGTAGCTCAGACTATGGATTCAGATAATCCAAACTAAAGACCAGTTATTCATAGGATGATCTCAAATATCACTGAGCCTTAATATATTCACCTGCAAAACGAAGATAATAACACCTGTCTGTATGCCTCACCATGCATGTGGGAACAATGTATTACATATGTGTATATATGTGTGCATTTTATTACCTAAAACTGGGCATTCTAGATGCATACTGTGAACTTTTGGCTGGTGTCCTGCCTTGGACCAATTCATTACTGAAATTTTTGGAATCCTTGAACATTTAATTTTAGATAATGATATCTAGATTTTTCGAAACTATTTCAGATTGACATACTGAATTTCTTATTTTTACACTATTTTTACATTGCCCTTTTAACAAACAGAATTTTGATATAGCTTTGCTTTAACGGCTAGGAAAAGGGTTGGTTTTGAATGTTTTGGAGGTACAAGCGCACCCTTTATATTTTACATGCAATCCTATAATATAGAGATCTTACGTATGATAAAGTTTTCCTATAAGTAGTGAAATGGACTCATGAGTCACATATGAAAAGTAATCTTGTTATTTTATAATCACACCAGGCAACTGCTCTATATATTCATGATCTAGATGATATAAGTAAACAAATATAATTTGGTAAGTTTGGTAATTTCAGAAGTGAATGTAGACTTTGAGCTCTATTAACTGAAGTTGAAAATTAGACCACCAGATTTCAACTACCCAGCAGTAATTAATTCCAGCATGTGAAGCTTAATTAAGGAAAAACAAAATATATCACAAATTGTCGAAAAGGAAAGCCACCAACTGATGACACAGGACTATTTAAATATATTAAAGAAATGGTGCAGTATGTTAAGCATGTAATTCCGCCAAAATTCTCCCAGCTTTATTTTGTCTTCCTTTCCATATCCTTGGCTCTCAAAAATTCATTCTCAGTTCTTTGGCAAAAGAGACTGGAAGAGACCAGAAGGAGGAGAGGGGGAGTGGACAGCTCATGCTAATGCCACTCTTGATTTCATATTTTTGTTAAAAAATCCTACTTTGTGCATATAAAATATAGTTCATTTCTTATCCTGAGAGTTACCCTGGCATATGGCTCAATTGGAAACATCAAGGTTTTTAGTTCTTTTTTAAATGGCTTGCCTCTTTTCCAGACTTTTCTTCAGATGTATTGTCAATGCCACTTTTAGAGTCTATCACCCGTGAATTGGTAAAATCCTCTTCACTTCCTGGCCAAGAAGGTCCTGACCATGAAAGTAGGCGAACAGAGAATGGAGAAAGTCTGGGAGTCCAGTCATCCATCTGAGTAGTTTCTTTTTCAGGTATGACTGATCTCATGTTCTTGGGCTTTTTTGTAATGTAAAAGATGTGTTCTCTAGACCCAGGGAGAAAAACTCTTTCCTACTTTCTCCTCTTCTGTTGAGTTAAATAATCCAAAGACATCTCTTGAACTCTATAATCATGCTCCAGGGCCTGTGTACCCAAATGAATTTCCATGAGTCCAATTCAATCTGAATCTTCTTGATAAAATACAGTGCCAAGTAACTTACCTGCAAGAACATTCTTACATATCTGAGGCCTTTCAAAAGCAATGTTGGGCTGATGTGGTAATGACATGAGTAGAGTTGCCAGTTCCTTAAAGTTGAATGTGGACTGTAGAGAAATAATAATACCTTATAGTACTACCCATCTTGGATGAAATTTTTGGTTTCAAAAGTACGGAAATACTTATCCAGTTTCATTCATCATGACTGCTCTGTCTTAGTCTGCAGTAAGTACAGGCTAGAGTCATTGGAATGCATCGAATTATTGGATAATGTCAGATCCTGCCCAAAGAGGGAAAGAGAGATAGCCTAAAAGTATGTATCAAATAAGGAAGTTTTGAGTAGGAAATAAAAGGTAAAGGTAAAAGGAAACAGAAGGAAGTAGTTTGTTCTTTAAATTATTTTTCCTTAAACAGGTATAAAAACATCAGAAATATTCCTTTTTTTGTAATGCTAAAACAGATTTCAAGGGTACTTTATAAAAGTGACTTTCAACTTCTAACTGGCTGTAATTTCTAAGGCCTGAGGCAATTGTCAGTCACTTTTTCAAATTGGAGAATATGGTAATAGTTTAAAGAGGTAGCCCTACTTCAGCTCAGTATGTATATTCTAAATCTAAATATCATTTGTAAACAATATACATAGAACTTCATGTGGCAAAAAAATTACAAGTTATAAAAATTCATTTACAATTGGAAACATATTAATGGCTGCATCCAGACTTTTGGAAGGACTGTGCAAGGTTATACTTTTCCTCAGCAAACTCTCCATCTCTTTTCCATTTTTCTTACCTGGCAGGCAGCTAGAGGCTACAGAGTCAAATAATGAAGTTGTCTTTCATTTAGATATAGTTTATTAATGGCAAAACACTAATCCATTAATCAACTTAAAACAAGTCAGCAAATTAAAAAAAAAAATCGGTATCTCCTTTAGTAACAGAGATCACATGCCTCTTAAAAAGGATCCATTATCTCCATGGGTTTCTCAGCTGAAGTTAAAAATCTAAAAATGATTTTCATTCATTTTTCATTAATATGCAAAATTATTCAAATTAGATAGTAATTAACCATCTACTCAGTAGAAAACCATTTCATGTTAATTTATGATAAACTCAGTTGCCGCTTTGATTGAGATTGATTTTTGGTGTTGAGGATCTAGCATGAATACAAAAAAGCACCTGAAAAAATATTTTTAAACACCTAACTTATTGCTCAGCTAATTACATGGTAGCTGTGTTCACAGACTGTTCCAAAGAGAGGCTATGGAACCAAGACCAGCGCCGAGGAAGCTGTGCACACACTCTTTCGTGTGCTTCTGGTTAATTTCATCCTAAAACACTCTGTCTTTGGTTGCCTCAGTTCAGCTGATTTGTACCGTTTGGGGGTTTATCGTTGTTTAATGCAGCCAACTGATATAGTCTAGATCAGACTGCCTGGATAAAACAAAATTTCAGTAAGTAAAGAACTATGGAAATTTTTATGTGTTCTCGAGATCAGTTCATGTCACTGGATACTTAGCTCAAAGCAGTCAGTATGATTTGTAAACAGACTTCAGCTTTACTTTCTGTAGATGAGAAACAGACCTCAGTTGTAGAGGATGAAAGGGTGATTATCATGGGCTTGTCAGGCCAGTGGAAGTCATTTTCATTCTCAACAACAAAAGCTGGAGTTGAGTATCAGTGACCATAGGATATGCAACTGAATCTAACACTGAAGACTGCTATTCAAAACGTTGACCCCTGGGAGTAACAAAACCACGGGGACGCAGTTAGTGACCTTCTGTTAGCACTTTTAAAGTACACAAAGGAAAACACCTACTACTTTCAGTACCTATTTGGTTGCAGAGATCAACTATGGGTGAGAATTCCTGTGGCAATAGATAAAAAGGAAAATCTAACTCCAGCTGGGTATAGATGGCTCCCTCAATCATCCATTTAAAAGCATGTTATTGTGGGATCACAATAGTACACACTACATTTGGCAAGCATTTTACCTTAGGTTTATATTGGTATGCAATAAGATTTCAGACATTATATCATTTGCTCCTCTGCCAGGTATGCTGGACACATATTACACTCATCTTCCAGATAAAGGACTTGAGGCCTGAGCAGTGTAACTGTCAACAAGTTAATCATTCAGTTAGGTAAGGAGGGACTGGGATTGCTGTTTCTTTTACATTTTTTTTCAGCTATCCGCTGTTTTTCAAAATGCCTCCCAAAGATGACCTACATCAGCATCACCAAGGGTGCTTCTTTAAAGATGCCAGTTGCCAGACCCTTTCTCAGGTGGGCTGTGTCAGGCTCTGGAGAAGCGATCTGAGTCATTTCCATTTCTAAACTAGCTGCCCAGGTAACACGCACACACACAATTTTAAATGCACTGCCTATAACTCTTCTTCTCTAAACAGTCGACCTCCCACCCCTGCCAAGTGTACATTGTACCTTCAGGGAATGGAACAAATGGGGAGTGTGATACCCTTCCATGGATCCTCCTGGGGATTTTCTGATATGGTGAAATATAGGGTAATTAGTAAAATATCCTGAAAACATTGTCCTGAATCTTTGCAGCAATGTCTGAGAAGGGTGATTACAGAATAATGAGCATAAGCCTAAACAAAAAGGAGAAAAATCTGCATGCAGAAAGCAACACCTTGAGAGTTTTTGAAAGGTATCTCTACAAAACTGAGTGGTGAAATGACTGAAATTTGAAGCACACTGCTAGTTCCCATAGGGCACAGTAAGTTCCCACTCCAGATAACATGCATGCACATTCGTGCTGATAGAATTCTAAAACAACAGAATTAGCCAGAAGCTAAGAGTTGCCATGATTTATGTTTTATAATAGCCCCTCCTTTCCATTTCCTGGTCAGCGTTCTGGATGATTGTTCCATTTAGCACATATTCTCTAGTTTGTTTCTCTCGCTTCAAGTCTATTTTACATTTTCCTGTACTGAACTGCGTTTGCCATCTGCTGATCCAATTACTTATACAATCCAAATCCTTTTGAGTCTGATTGTTTTGTTCCTCATTATTTGCTCAGCCTCCAGTTTTAGTATCCTCTGTAAACTCTAAAATCTTGTTTTCAATACCTCATCTGAATTACTTATATACAATACAAGCCAATTAGCTCAAACTTTAGGTTTTCCTAAGGCTACTTGGGTCTGAAGGGATTTAGATTAGTTGAGTGGATTTGGATCCTAAGAAAGACCTGACAATTCACTCATCTAAGGACAGCTGATCCATCAGAAATTGAGCCATCTTCTTTAAATGGGGAGGAATCAAAAAGCAGGAAACATACAGATTCTAAAATGATACTGTATGTAATAACAATATTATCATTGTCATCATAATCTTTATTATTGTTACCAATTACTATTATCTCATCAACTGTTTATTAAGTTCCCACCGTAAGACCATCTCTGTGTAAAACAATAAATCTACCCAGAGACTAGAATTGAAGCTACAAGGCCGACATATAAGCTTTAACTGCCCAGTTTATTTCTCATTTACATCTGTTTCGGTAAATTATATTTTTCAACCAGATCTGTCCTTTATTTGGTATCTCAACATAGTTTCTCTTGAACCCTATAGACTGATTTTTTCTAGCATGTTACCTAGCAAATAATGGTAAGTTTAGGAACATTAAAGGGCTCAAAACATATTCACATGTTTAATTTTGCCTGCAAAAACCCTTACTAAACCACACAATTTGTAAGCAGTAGAGAGAAGTTCATGTTTCAATGCAAAATGAAATAATCCAACTTTTATTCATTACTCTCTGAAATGTCATTTTTCCTTCAGTGAACACCCATCATTTTTAAGATCTAGCTCAAAGGTTACTTCCTTTGTGGACCCTTCCCTGACCCCCTCCCTGAGGTGAAAGTATGCACTCCTTTATTTCTATACCCACTGTACTTATTAATTTCTATTACAGCACATGATATATTTTATATTGTTCCTTTCTTAGATCCCTAGAGGGGTCATTAAATATTGACTGGATGAATGAATGATTGAATGAATGACTATTAGTCACTCAATTAAAAGTTTATAAAAGTTGCTAGTTATCCAGCTCTGCCTTCCACTCTGTGGAGTTAGGTCTTGCTGAAACTCTCTGGTACTAACTGGGTTATTGCTGCCTGCTACTCTGTTCTTTAGATTCCACACCCTGCTTTGCTCAGCTCCCTCCCCTCCCCTGATCACAGTTCTAGCAGAAGTATCTGCCCTACCCCAGTAGGGGTGGGGAACTACAGAAGTGATAGAATTGGAATACACTCTACTAAATCTTTTAATTAGAAAAACAGAAAGTCTCGAATACTACATTGCTTTCAGGACTCCGCATGATCTATTTTTGAATGCTATTGGTATTTAGAAAGCCAGGAGGTAAACAGACCCAAAGGGATTTGAAACCCATTCAAAGGTCTGCACAGCCGATGTGGGGATCGAGGTTTCGTCTTCAGGAGTAACAGCAGAGAAGTGTAAGGGATCGATACTTTTTTTACTCTTCCCAACCCTGAAGGGCGATTAACTCCTGGTAGCTTCCGTACCTCCTAACAATCCCATGTGACACTTAGCGGGGGTGATGCTATCTCCTATTATTGTTTCTTCCTTTAATGTACACTTGCCAACACCAACTCAACCAGATTTTAAACCCTTGAATGTTATTCTTTTCCTCTTCCCAGGGCCTAGCAAACACTGATTTCTCCATAATAGATGTCTAACAAATCGTTATTGATAAAGTATATTTATTTTATTTCAACAAGGATTTACTGAGATGCTAAACTGAATACTTTGAGGAGAAGCCTAAGCAAGGCAGTTTTCAAACTCTTTAAGGAACTTTTAACTCGGTTGAAAAAATTAAGTATATGGGAGCAATTGTACAAGTGATAGGAGACTTAAAAGGAGGGAATCCAGGGTAGTTTTTGTAGTTGAAACTGCTCTTTCCAGACCACACGCTACCACGTAATGCATCAACAGGTTGATGCTGACTACAGTAACAGCTCATTTTATTTTCTCTGAATATTAACATTTATTATAAACTTTTGTGGATTGCACTTCCTTTAGATTACCTGCATCTAGTAGCTGGAAAAGAACCTCTGTGATAGTCTTTAGCTCTAATTAAAAAGAAATTATTACATGCCCAGGAAAATATATCCAGTCAGTGGAGGCAAGATGAGAGATGTATGCATGTAAACCTCAAGTTCTTGGATCTCTGAGCTCTTTTTTGGAGTCATCTCTCTCTTGTTCCTTTCAAATTTCCTTATGACTTTGCAAAAAGAACTAGCTCTCTCTCTCCTTTTGGAGACTGCTCCCTGGTTAAGCCAACTTTCCTTACTAACAACAATTCCTTATTCAGAGATGCAATAAGTGGGACATGATATTTCAGCACCTTTAGACCATGAGCAACACAGGCAGTTCAGTCTGAGAGCAGGCAAGACGGAGGCCTGACCCTGCACTTGCAGTGGGATCTGGAAGAGAAGTCAAGAGTGGAGAAAGGAAGAACAGAGGGGAAAGCAACCTATGTTGTAACAAAGAGTGTATATGTCGGGAGCCAGTTCTCTTAGTTTTATTGGCTCATAATATTTTCAAAAACAACTTTGTACCACTTTCCCTAAGTCTCTATTTTGTGCCTTTTGTTCTTGAGGGTTCATTTTCCATGAATGATTTCCAGATTTCAGTACTTTCATTGTATTTTCCAAAGTAAGGTATAATTTTTATATGTAAACATGCATTGATCCCCCTCAGAATCAATTCTTGTTTTGTAAAGGGCCTCACTTACGTTTTTCCTTCAGTGCTATTATTATTCCTCTGTCATCTCCCGTTGCCCTTTGTATATAATGAAACAGATTCATTATTTTCTATACCAGATATATATTTTGTATAAAAGGTATATATAGGATGGTCACATGTTCCAAATAAAAAATTAGGGCACATGGCTCCACAGAAAAACATTTTATTTGGTTTGCAAATTTTTTTCTGTGAAGTATCACATAGTGCTATAAAAATTAAATACTTATTTGTACATATAAAAAGTTGCCGTCATTGAAAAAGAATAAAATTATGTGAAAGTAAATACATATTTCAGCAAAAATATAAGCATATCAGTTACAATAATACTGCATTTTATTTTGTACTTCTTCAAGTAGTACAAAGTTGATGGCATATTTTTCTGTTCACACTTGCTTGAAATTGGGTAACATGATAATATGTAATTCTTCTTAAATGTCCATGAACATCTCTTGGAAATGGTCAGAATAATTAATTTGGAATATCAAGAAATAGCTTACTCTTTTACTGGCTATGGGCCACTGATAACTTTTTTTTAACAGGTACAGTGGTTAATCAGTAAAAATGCTTACTGCTTCCTTTGTACTTGATAGTGACATGTTGAGATGTACCTTTTCTTTATATTTGAAGAAATCATACAGTAAATAGAAATTGTACAGTATATTTGGTTATCTTATACTTTCAGAAGCACATCCCATTTAGATCATTGTTCACACTGAAAAATATTCTTGTACAAAATGGAAAAAATATTGTCCAGAACTTTCCACTGAGCCCTTCTTCTTTCTTCTCTTCTTTCCTATATTATTTTATTCATGTGTTCCTTTGAAAGAACATTATTAAGTATCTCTATTAGTTACTAGGACTAAAGAAACAAGATCAAACTTCTGCCCTCACAAGGTCTCACAGGAGACAACAAAACAGTATAAAGCTAAGTAAACTACTTCACGTAGAAATTAAATTTATATCCTAGACCTCATCTGTAACCTGCTGTTAGCAAAAACAAAAACAAAACCCCCCAAAACAACAAAAAAACCCAAACTCACTAAAAATTACCAGCAAGAAAGTCATTGATAAGATTTTATACAATTTATTGTACAGATCTTAGAAATACAACCACGCCATCTCACTTAAATGTCTCTTGAGACAAAGTACTGATTCCGATTCCCTACAATAATGACTCTTAAAAGTGGAAATTGAGGTTTAATACAAAATTTCTTCCTCTAGTTAACTGGAGAAACTTCAAACTCACTCCATTGTAAGAAATCTGGCTACTGAAATGTCACAAAGCTGTGGATAACTGTCAGCCACAAGAAATGTTTCCTCTAAACTAAGAAACCAGGTAATTATATTAAATAGAGTTGTCAATGGCCTCAAATAGGGTCTGTTCCCAAATTTTAATATTGAAAAACAAATTAAGAGTGACATACAAGGTTTGTACTGATTTTGACAATATGTTTTTTATATATCATATGATATTGCAAGCAGGATGGCTGAACTGGACAAACATTGTGTTTTAGTTTGACCTACCATGAGTGCTGAATAGAAATAATAAAAAGCTATGTGTAACATATTAAGAAAGGAAAGAGAATACTGAAGCTGGTCTTTCTAATACATTATAAAGGTATTTCTCAAACCACCTTTCTGCCACATTTGTCTATATTGATTAGATGCTGTTAGACTGACATTGCCTGACCTGTCTAAATCCATCAATTGCTAAGCTGTTGATGCCTGATTCCCAGGATATTTTAGCACCTGGCCTAAATATGAATATTTTCATAAGCTTTTTACTAAAGAGATCAATAATTATGTGCATATTAAATTTGTATTATTGCTGTTGTTAATGGTGCCCTTTAGCTGGCCATACATTACACTCCTCTGCTTAGGTGGCCATACATGATAAACATTTCATTAGCAACACTTAGAATGTACACACAGGATACCATATCCCCAAGAGTGTATATGTGAATTTTAAGGAACCTGTTCAGTGTTAGGGTAAGTACATATTCCCTGTAGTTTTCACTGTATTTCCATTCTGGATGCCACAAACCCTACCATTAAATGTGTTTTGCCCACTTAAAAACTGTTTTGTGGGGATGGCATGTCTTAATTGTTCCCAAGACAATGCATAATGCACTCCTGTGATGGGCCTTCAGTTAAACTAATAGGCAGGCCTGTTGCCGCCTGGTTTCAGCAGATTTTAAAGCACTAATGAAACTGTACTTAAAAAAAAAATCAAAAACTTGTTATCATGGGAAGAAAAATAAGATTCCTAAAGAGCTCTTCTGTATTTTATTTTTTACAAATAAAAATAGGCAACAAATGCATTTTACTGAGTGACTGTCAAGCTTCTATTGTCTTCTATACCTAATATATTTTAGGCCCAAGAACAGAGAAATATTGGTGCCAAATTTTCCAAAGTAACTAATTTGTGCGTAAAAATTATGCAGAGGAAGACAAAATCAGCTAGTTGTCCTTAAAAATCAAGCAGTTGTGCATATAAAACAGGTAATGGCATATTTTGCACCAGGAATTGGCTTTCTTACACCTGTGAGTGCCTGTTTTGCATATGTAAGTAGGTCCCTGTGTGTTGCATTTAAAGCTGCCACCTCAGCTTCTTTAGGTAACTTTATGTTTTTACTAAACGTCACTCTGCAACAAAAAGAGGGGAGCATTTCTATGGTGGGTTTATATGTATGTGTGCATGTGTGTGCTTGTGTGTCTGCTTTTTAAATAAAATTCATGCTAACTTCATTTGATTTTAACTACTGTACCTTGCAGGGCCGTGTTCAGTGACATAAAATATTTCATTTTGGTTTTACGACGTAAATGTCTAAATGTCCTGCTGCTGAGATGTATCAATCAAATCAAAGGTGCAAATTTAATATTATCCAGGTGCCAGGGTGAGGGGAAAAATGATACTTCAGTTCACAGTCAACTGATACAAAACATCTTCACAGTCAGTAACAGGCCCCTGCATGGACTTCTCCTGGAGCGATGACTTCAGTGGTCACAAAGTGGGATACGGTACTTCTGACAATTCTGTAGTTTCCCCCCTTATCTATGTGCATATATGTATAAGTAAAATTGTTACTTGCGTGGAAAAGGGAAAATACCAAATCACTTTTCATAAGATCACTTTAGATAGCCATTATAAGCAATTAAACTCCACCATGTTTCAAAGGCAGTTTACAGCTTTTGATAAACTAAAGCAAACCCTGAATCCAGTTTTATAATCCCACTGCCTATAGTAGCTAGTCATTCTGCAGCTATCAAACTGAACGCTTGAACACTTCTTACTGGCCTATTATTTATCATTAAATATCCAAGAGGGTGTGCAAGAGATGATCAGTCCAGCAGACCACACCAGGAGGCACAAATCTAGGAAGCAAAATTTCAAGGAAGAATATCCAATAAGGTTTCATTAATTGCTAACTTTATGGCAAACAGCACACTATATTTGTCGATTTTCCCTACCTCGTGAGGATACTTCATGATCGTGAGTGCAGATTGTAGATCTAAGAGTGAGGAGATCTGTTTCAAAATCAGGAAGAGAAAGCCTTGCTTCTCTCCTGAGACTCTAGAAAGGGCCCCAGAAGTTGTAATATGATTACCTAATGATCACAGAATGTCTGGCCTTTTCATAAGGACACACTTTGCCATAGATGCATTGTCATTTGTTAAGCATGGGGAGGGACAAGCGTATCATACTGTGGTTTAGAAGCTGCCTACTTAGAGGCCAAGGGCGTGATAAGCTTGAGACCACCAGACAACAAAGGGGAAGGAAGAAAAGGTATGAGCTCTTTTCTCTTTCCAGACTGTCTTTTGGCCAAGACGAAAGGGTTAGGCCTAGTTTGCTGTAGAGGTTAAAGAAAAAGTAATTTTCTACATGAACAGGGTCATTTCTCTAAACTAGGGGTTGGCAGACTCTTTCTGTGAACGGCCAGATAGTAAACATTTGTGGGCTTGGTAGGCCATATGGTGGTGTTACAACAGCTCTACTCTGCCCTTGTAGCAAAGAGCAGCCCTGGACGATACAGAAATGAAATGGCATGGCTGTGTTCAATCAAATTTTATGTACAAAAACAGGCAGCGGGCCAGATTTGACTTGTGGGCTGTATTTGGCTGACACCTGCTCTAAATGAAAAAACAAAATTAAAAAAGCTGTTACGGGTTTGAACAAAACCAGTGTCTGTAAAAGTAATAGGTGATGTTTGCCAGTGTCAACATGCATGTCTTCCTTCGCAATGGCGTCCATCTCGTGGAGACAGTTACAGCTACAGTCATGTGTGGGGTCCCTAACTCCAGGTTTCTTTTCCTTTCCTACTCAAAATTATATCCCTTATCCTGATAGTTAACACTAGAGAAACAATGGTAGTGTGTGTGTGTGTGTATGTGTGTGTGTAGGGTGGTGGGCAGCATTTTAGCTATAGGTAGGCAAAGAATATAAAGCAAAGAAACCCTTGAGAGTTCTTAGGAGTACTTGTATTAAAAGATATTTGAAAAGGATAAACATTAATTCATTAAGTCATCCATTAGATAAGCAAAACAGCAAAAAAGTCAACTCTTCCCTGTTCCTTTTTTCAAAGATGAAGAAGGAAGGGGAATAAGAGGAAGAGAGGGGGAAGGTAACAATGCCTCCAGTGCACTTATTCTAGCAGATTAACTTCCAGCCACACTTCTGTGAATTAGGCTCTGTTGCTCAAGCTGGTTTACACATGAGGACACTGAGCTCAGCAAGAGTTCAATGACTTGCTCAAGGTCACCCAGCTAATCAGTGATAGCAATACTCTGGACATGCTTGATCGGTATTTATATGGAAAATGATTTCTTAATGGCATAGCATGAATGCACCAATTCATGTATCAAATTTAAAAACCAAGAAATTTCAAGTAAAGCAAAAAAGACCCATCATTTCTACTTTGAAAAATCTTGTATTGACTGTAATTTCTCTTAGATACTCTTTATATCCTGAATAATAAGCATACCTGGAATATAAATACACCTGTGCCCCCTCAAACTTCATACTTTGAGATTTCCCACTGATGGGTCCATTGGTTACCCCTTTTCAGACCACCCTGACTGTGACATTTTGCTTAGACTAGAGCCTATGAAGTGTCATCGTATTTACCAGTATAAGGTCATGTACATAATAGCCACTCTTCTGGAAAAATATGTTTGTATATGTGTGTGCATATATATGTATTTATACATATACACAATATATACATTGTGTGTGTGTTTAGGTATATTTATATGTGTGTGTGTATATGTATATGGTGTATGTGTATATAAACTACCCTAACCCAACATAATGACTATCCTGCCAATCAGTTCTGTTCACCATACCAGCAAAGTGTGCTGAGTACTCTATTTCGAATACGGCTCCTGTTATTCACCCTCTACTGGAAGTATCTCTCCTTCATCCTAATCCTCTTCATGGATTCAAATCAATGAGTGGAAACATTAACTGGCTCCTTAAGCTTCTGCTCAAAATATATACCATCATTTCTACTTACGTTTCATTGTTCAAAGCTAGAGGCATAGAAAGGGATGCAGACTTCTCTGGAAAAAAGCACTGCAAGCCCCATGGTAATGGGCAGGAATGTCTACTCCTTTCATATGGAAAGAGAGGATGAATGAGAAGAATAAAAAGACCTGTCAGAGCAAAGAAATTTTGGCTAAGAAATGCAGGAGCACATAGAAAATTTGTTAAGTTTTATTGCCACTGCTACAATCCACACTTCTTGTCACCCAATATCCATCTTCTTCCTTCTTCCTACACAGAATGTATTCAGTTCCTCTCCAAGGGAATCATTTCGAAGTCTCCTAAAGTCATTGCATCCAACTCAAAGTCCAGGAGTGCCAGGATTCTCCCTCTGGTCCCAATGTGGTTTTCATTTGTTTGGAGATCTATGTACTAAAAGGAAGAAATAAATTTTTAAAATCTCTATTATCCAAGCCCTCTCGCCACTGCCCCACCACATGAGAGCAGGAACAGTAATAAGACAAACATTTAAAAAAATGGAAGAATGGTGTATTAATTTGTTAGGGCTAGCACAACAAAATATGATAGACTGGGTGGTTTAAACAACAGAAAATTTTCTCACAGTTCTAGAGCTAGAAGTCTAAGACTGAGTGTCAGCAGTTTGGTTTTTTCTGAGGCCCCGCTCCTTGGCTTGCATTCAGCCACCTTCTTGCTGTCTTACGTGGCCTTTGTACTGTGTCTGTGTATCCACATCTCTGGTGTCTGTGTGTCCAAATCTCCTCTTCTTATAAGGACACCAGTCAAATTGCATTAGTACCCACCCTAATGGCTTCACTCTAAATTAATCATCTCTTTAAAGGCCCTGTCTCCAAATACAGTCACATTCTGACGTACTGGGAGTTAGTGGTTCAACATACGAATTTTGTGGCAGACACAATTCAGCCCGTAACAACTGAGAAACACACAGCAGTCACTAGTCTAAAGGCCTTCTACCTTGGGAGTAGGGAGGTTCTTTGGTTAGACCCTGATTCTACTCTGGAAGAAAATTCCTTGCCCATTGTTCTCTGTGGCCCCTAAGGCCACCTGCAGAAGGTTCTTCCTTTTCATTATCTTCCTTGACTACGTTTTTAATAGTCATAGAGGAAGAGGCCCTCCTTGGTAGCCACGCAGCTTTCCAGCCCGCCTCTTGCTTCTATAAAACATGGACCCGAAGGTTGTTTTAAATTTCAAGTAGTCAAAGGCTTTTAAAATCTGAGGTAAAGATTTTATTGGTGATACATCTCTCTTAAAAACTTAACAGGTTTGTAATCTTTCTATTCCAGTAACATGTACCTGTCAATTTTCATACTCAAACCTATTTTTTTATAAATTTATTTATTTATTTTTGGCTGAATTGGGTCTTCGTTGCTGTGCACAGGCTTTCTCTAGTTGCGGCGAGCGGGGCCTACTCTTCATTGCGGTGCGCAGGCTTCTCATTGCAGTGGTTTCTCTTGTTGTGGAGCACAGGATCTAAGCGCACGGGCTTCAGTAGCTGTGGCTCAAAGGCTGTAGAGCACAGGCTCAGTAGTTGTGGCACACAGGCTTAGTTGCTCTGCAGCATGTGGGATCTTCCTGGACCAGGGCTCGAACCCGTGTCCCTTGCATTGACAGGCGGATTCTTAACCACTGTGCCACCAGGGAAGCCCTCAAACCTATTTTTAAGGTACGGTTTTCAGATCTACTCTATTTCCTAACTTTGTAATCTCTCTAGCTTCCTCTTTCTCTCTCACCCATCTCTCTCTGTCTCTCTCTGTGGTAAACAGAATTCTAAGACAGCCCCCAAGATTACCACCCCTGGTGTACAGACACCTGAAATTAATATGATATTGTATGTCAATAAAAATATATAACTTGAAAAAATATCTACCTGTCAGACCCTTGAAGCAGCAGAGAGACTTGCTGGCCCTGAAGAAGCATATTGCCATGAGTTCCACAGAGGCAAGGAAATTAATTCTGCCAACACTGTGTGAGCTTGTATGAGCCCTCCAACATTGTATGAGACCACATCCCCAGATGCTATCTTGATTGTAGCTTTGTGAGACACTGAACAGAGGATCCAGCTAAACCGTGCCCAGAGTCCTGACCCATGGAAAATGAGAAACAAATAGATATTTGTTTATTTTTTTTAATAAATTTACTTATTTTATTTATTTATTCCAGGCTGCATTGGGTCTTCCCTGCTGCGCGCGGGCCCCTTCTCGTTGCGGCAAGCGGGGGCCACTCCTCACCGCGGTGCGCGGGCCCCTCACAGCGGTGGCCTCTCCCGTTGCGGAGCACGGGCTCCAGGCACGCTGGCCCCAGCAGCTGTGGCTCGCGGGCTCCAGAGCGCAGGCTCAGCAGCCGTGGCTCACAGGCCCAGGCCGCTCCGCGGAATGTGGGATCCTCCCAGACCAGGGCCCGAACCCATGTCCTCTGCACTGCTGGCGGATCCCCAACCACTGAGCCACCAGGGAAGCCCTATTTGGGGGTTTTCACAGATTTATTGAGATACAATTTACATGCTATAAGTTATGGCATACTTTTAAGCCAGCAGGTTTTTGGTAATTTGTTGCAGAGCAATAGGAAACTAACACATTATCTTTCAAAAACAAAGGCAGCTATTTTAAGGCTTTTATAGTGGAATGGAAAGGCTCAAAGTTATTTTTATTTTTGACCCTAGTCATTTAATCTAGCTGGTAGCATTTATTGGACACTTGATCCTCAAAAACTTTATTAGTACGGTTTTTTACCTGATTGGGTTCTAGAAGCCATAGGCTTTCTCAACCCTGCAAAGTCCACATTTCTTAACCCTATATTTCCTTTCATTCCTGCTACAAACCAGATAATTCTGAGCTAATCTCATTCTTTTGGTACTCCTCCACGCACAGTACATAATAAGTAAGATGCACTACTGTTGTTTGCTTTTCCAATACTTTGACCTGGAGTTGCCAGTTCAGTATTCACTTGTGTGGTCCACTTCCCAAATTACTACTGATGACAGTTTTCCCAAATGCTTGGTCACTGTAGAACAAGGATTGCCAATTTTTTTTTTTTTTTCGGTACGCGGGCCTCTCACTGTTGTGGCCTCTCCCGTTGCGGAGCACAGGCTCTGGATGCGCAGGCTCAGCAGCCATGGCTCACAGGCCCAGCCGCTCCGCAGCATGTGGGATCTTCCCAGATGAGGGCCCGAACCTGTGTCCCCTGCACTGCAGGTGGACTCTCAACCACTGCGCCACCAGGGAAGCCCCATGACATTGCCATTTTTTCCAGCCTCCAATATCTGTTTCTATACTGTTAATAGAACATATTCTAGAGTTTTGTGATGGCAGTTCCCCACTTGTGCTACCAATTTCTGAATTGGTCATGATAGGCTAGACTGAATGCAAAAATCTCAGAAGCTTAGTAAAAAAAGTCTTGTTTTTGCCCACTTAAAATCCACCATGGGTTGAGCAACCCTCTTCTATGTTGTCACTTCACCATCTGGAACTCATGGACATAAGGATCACCATAGTAGAGGAGGAAAGGAATGCAAGAGGCATATTGGTTCTTAACTGCCTTGACCTGGAAGTGACACATTTCATTTCTACTCACAGTCCATTGGACAGACCTAATAAGAGGGCCCTAATCGAAAAGAAAGAAAAACTGGGAAGAAAGAGAGCAGTTGGAATATTTGGTGATCACGGTGTCTTCCATCGTAGGGTTTAAACAACCATGCTCTGTATACTTTTCTGATTAATCAGCCTCATTGTTGATTCCATGTAAGAATTAGGAGGGAATGCAAGGGTTTTAGGAAAAAGAATCAAGAGCAAGCAGAGCATAACCAATGTACAAACAGGAGGAAAGGAGGAGAACCTGAGGGAAGAGGAAAAGTAAGAAAGAGTAGAGGATCAGCGTATCCGTATTTTACTGAAGCCCTTTGAGTCAAGTTTGTTTCCTTCAGGAATTGAACATCCCCTTGTCTCCCAAAGAGTCCCTGTAGTGACCTGGTTTCCTTGATGCACAGAAGAATTACTGAAAAATTCAAAGCATGCTTTACTTGAGCACAGTGGTGCAAGGTTAATTTGACGTACCAGTATAAAGTTTTATAGATTCACCTAAGTGTACTGCTACACTTGTGAAGTATGAGATTGCATGCCACCGCTGTACAATACCGTTTATAAAGCAATATAAATAGCTGCTACAGAGATTTTTTTTTTTTGTACATAGTTACAAAAAGTATCAACATTGAACTTTCAGCAAATCACAGAGGCTCTACATTGGGCATTTCTCTCTGGATAATACCCCTCCTTTTGAGAGTCTGGCTCACTTTAGTAAACTCCCAGGATCAGACTGGATCAGAACAGTGCTAAAAATCTGGAGGAATAGTGAGAAAAGGGAATTGAATATCCTAATATTGTCTTTAAATAATTGAGTATAAATATGTGAATATTTACAAATTGCAGCTATTTTCCTGGCTTTTTTGATCCTCCATTTGGCATTCATTGTAAGGACAAAGTCTAAATATGATATTACACAGGCTATAAATATTTTATTAAGTTGAATGACAGCTTGCTTTGGTAGAAAAGATCATTGTACTGGAATCCAGGATCACAAGGTTCTAATTGCAAAACAGTAATTAATTGGTTGTATAAACTCTAGTATGTCACCTCACTTTCTCTGGTCCTGACTTCCCTCATCTTTAAGATTAAAATATCAGTGCCTCTCATGCTTTCTCCCAAGTGTCTAAGAGTATATCTGTGATAGACCAAATAATGATTCCCAAAGATGTCTGTGTCCTAATTCCTGGAACCTATGAGTGTATTACTTTACATGACAAAGGACTATACATAAGTAATTGAGGTTAGGAGCCTTAAGATAGGGTGAATAGCCTGCATATCCAGGTGGGCCAAATCAGTCACACGAGCCCTTAAGAGCTCTTGGAACTTTCTCCAGCTAAAGCAGGAAGAGGCAAATAAGATGTAGCAGAAGGGGAAGTCAGGAAGATTCCAACTGTGAGGAGGATTAGATCCACCTTTGCTGGAGGAGGGTCAGGTACTCATAGAAAAAATGAGAAGGAACACAGATAGTATGGAGAAGCAAAGACTAGCCCTTGGCAGACATACAGCAGGGAGGACCCCAGCTCTACAGTTAAAAAGAAATGAATTCTACCAATGATCAGATTCATTCGAGAGCCTCCTGATAAGAGCCCATCCACCCAACACCTTGACTTTAGCCTCATGAAACTCAGAGCAGAGAAACAAGTATAGTCAGTCTGGACTTCGGACCTACAGAATTGTGAGACACTAAATGAGTGTTGTTTCAAGTGGCCATATTTGTGCTAATTTGTTATGATAGCAATAGAAAACTATTACAACATACAAACACAATCCACTGAATACAGGAATGTTTCTGAAATCTCATACACTACTAGAAAAAAATCATGTTTATTTTACATGAAACATGATATGAAAGTGTTTAACTCCAAAATAACGTTTTTAATTCCCATTGATTAAAAAAAATATTTATATTGATATGGTATACAATAAATATATTTTTTATTTCAAAAATATTGTATTTTTGAGTAACCCAAGTTCCTCATTGTACCAGACAGGATGATGAATCCCAGTTTGAGAGATAAATAATTAGATGGTCTTCAAGGTCAATACCAGTGCTATTATTTTAATGTGATTATATGAAATTTATTAAAGTAATATTGAAATTATGTAGAAATTAAAGGATACATACAAACACAATATGGTTTACTTATAACACAAAGCAGGACATGACAGGCTATAATTTCAAGATAATTCAGCCAAACAAAGGAATTTACATTATGGCCCACTTGCAAACAGTGTTTAGCCCTACCACGTATCTTAGCCATGTGGAGGTTATGTTACTCCAGATTGTCTGATCTGAGCTACACCCAGACACTAGCATGGTCCCATACCCAATCAAACAGGGAATATTGTTTTAATGTAAGATGGAAAATAGCAGTATGTAGCCAAGGCACACATTACGCTCCTGGATTACCAATTATAGCAAATTTTGCTTTAATGTGACGCTAAATGAAAACCCAGCAATATGTAAACTTAATAATAGCAAAATTATTCTATGTTGGTTGCATCTATAGTTATAAATGTTTATCTGTGTTATGGAGAAAAAAGTTTCATATAAAATGAAAAGAAGTGACTTAAAGCATGTAAACGATGATTTGACATGACAGTACAAGTTATTATAAGAAATTATTTGGAGCAGTAGTTCTTATTATAGTTAGACCAAATTAAGAGGTTTAAAAGACCTTAAGGTCCACTACCCACGTATCTGCCATATCCAGGTGAATAGGGTTTGGTATTAACAAAGTATCACTCTATGTATGAGGGGTAGAAGATTATGCATACATCTGCCTAAGCAAGAGGGGTATGATTTATGCATATCTGAACTCCAAAACATACATATCTTAAAATCCAGATATAGGTACAAAATATTCTTGATTAAAATATGCATCCCTACATATTCTAGAGTTAACCAGACAACACTCACCAAAACACAGTAATTATAATAAAGCTATAATTTATTATTAAGTAATTGAAAAAGAAAAAGAATAGCTGTTAGAAACCATGAACAAATGAAAGAAACTGTCTTTTCTGCTATTTGCAGAGACTCCAACTTTTTATGTGTGTGCACGTACAGCAAGAATTTGCAGGACTTCCTTGGTGGTCCAGTGGTTAAGAATCTGCCTGCCAATGCAGGGGACACAGGTTTGATCTCTGGTTGGGGAACTAAGATCCCACACGCCGCGGGGCAACTAAGCCCACATGCCACAACTACTGAACCTGTGCACTCTAGAGCCCGTAAGCCACAACTAGAGAGAAGCCCATGCACTGCAACGAAGAGCCCACGCATCACAACGAAAGATTCCACATGCTGCAATGAAGATCCCGTGTGCCACAAGTAAGACCCAATGAGCCAAATAAATAAATATTTTTTAAAAAAGAATTTGCAGCATTGCAAGTAAGATACACCAAAAGATGTTTTCGTATAATTCTAATTCAAGCCCTCAGTAAGTACTATTAGTGTCCAAATTTTAGTAACTTTGTAGTTTACTAAATGACAGGTAAGAGTTAGTCTGTTTAAAAAAAGAAGTCTTTGGAATTGTATTGTCATTGACCCATAAGAAACAGAAAAAAGAATTGCATTTATTGATTTGATTTCTTCCCCATTAAGAGAACCCTGATTGTTGGTTCATTGGTGTTTCATGGGCCAAATTTTGAGAGTCAAAATTCATATTGCAGAAAACATCAGACAATTACAATTATGGTAGTTCTGATTAACACCAAAGAATTCTAAACTATATTCTAAAATCAAAGATCAATACTTTCTTCCAACCAAATTTATGAACAGTCTAGATTCTGTAGAACCTTCTGTAAAATTGCCACAGTAAGAAGACCAATGACAAGATTCACATGTGTGTGATAGAGCTGGGGATGCCTAAGGGATTTCATCACCTCTAATTTACTATGGCCTGGCCATTCTGATCTATGAGTGGGAGGAAATATGTAAATAATAGTGTCTCGTCTTCATGAAGAAGTCCTTGTATGTGGCAATAGATATGCCAATTTTTTTTTCTTGGTTCTATTTAATCATACTTCACTGATGAACACCAATATACAAAATGATACAAGGAAAAGTTACCATAGTAAAGAATTTCAGGTTTTTAAAGTAAATTTTTCAGATATTTAGCATGTATCACTATCTTTCTAAAACTAGTTACTGCATCACTGCCAGAAGACTGGCACTTATTAAATAAACAAGAACAGATGGCCACAATATATAAATAACTATCACCCCAGTCAAAGATGTCATGATTTTCTGAGGAACCAGGCAGAAGTGGGTCAAGAAATCTCAGAAACATAAATGGAATGATTTGCTTCCAAAGCACATTAATGGTTATATGATATGCTGTCAAAGGACATCAAAGTTTTTAAAAATTTTATACATATATATGTATAATGATTATTGTTACAATATTGATTATATATATATAATCAATAACATATGTACCCTAGGACATGTCTCGTGGAATCATCTCAACCACACAAGTTTATGAGTGATGTCCTACACTCATCTTTACAACTGCCCAGCTTAACACATGGTAGATCACTTGGAGGGGAAAATGCTTTTATTTATTAATTACACATATCCTGGGTTATAGACCCACTCAAAGAGTATTAAGAATAATTTTGGTGTTCTTCCTACAAATAAATTATTTAGTAACTTGTAGTTCAACACAGATCCTACCAGAGCAGGCAACAAATGTATCTCAAGATACAAATGCATCTGTCACATGAGTTGTGTTCTTGTTCCATAATTCACACTCTTGTTCTGTACAGTCCTATATTGGTGACGTGATACAATTTTTCACTAGCATTGACAATCAAGTCAGAACCTGCTAGAATTTCAATAATGTAGGTCCCAAATTATACCATTCTCCTGACATTCTTGTATACTTTTTCTTCCTCTTCAGAGGTTTCTCTACGTCTAGCATATTTTCTTATTCTATTAAGCTAGATCCTGTATAAGTGATCTAGTCACTTATAAGATCTAGATCTAATATAAGATCTAGATCTTATATTAGTGAACCTCCTGTTACTCTCTCCTGAAGGATATACTCTGACCCATCACAAACAAATAATCCCAGTGCCCAAGGGCCTATTCAAATAAAGTCATAGGTGTTAAGTTCCCAGAACTAGATTTAAAATACTGTCATTTATATAAGGATATTCCATATTCAAAGTCTTATACTCAAACTATTTTAATTCACCAAGTTGACTTTAACTAACTTAATCTTGTTAGCACTTGGTCAAATCTCTGATGCCAAAATATCATGTAATTGGAGAGCTGGTACTAGGAAAATCTCCTTTTCACTATATAGTACTTTTCATCAATGTTTTCTTTCTGTTCTCATTAACTGATGCCATGTTTATTTAGTCGAACACTGCCGTGCATACTGTGTGCAGAACCTTTTTTGTTGTTTTCAGTGAACTGATTTTAAAGTTGAGGTATTACTTGCAGTATGGTACACATATCTTTAGTACATAGTTTGATGACTTTTTATACTTGTATACATATACTTGTGTAACCATCACCTGGATCAAGGTATAGAACATTTCCAGCGTCCCAGAAGGCTGTGTCCCTTCCCAGGCAACATTCCCACTGTTCTACCTAGTATCACCATTGTTTGTTTTATCTGTTCTTGAATTATTTTAATTTGTTGGATTTTACATGCTAGTAAGATTTTTTTTAACATCTTTATTGGAGTATAATTACTTTACAATGTTGTGTTAGTTTCTGCTTCATGCTAGTAAGATTTTTAAGTGACACACTGATCAGAATAGGAAACATTCTTAGAAGGAAGGGAGGTTTGGATAGCATCAGTATGTGTACTGGTAATAATGAAGACCATATCAGTCTTTTTGTGTGAGGTGAGGGTCAGACCAAAATAGGAGAAAACCCAGTTGAGCCCGAAGGGGTAGCTGTTAATGGGAAAAGAGGGTAGGTAGAACCTGAGCAAGAGATCACAAAATAAGTACTGTGAAAGGTATGAGGAGAAAGAAATTACGATGTCATCGAAGTTAACTTAAAAAAGAGCAACAAGCAGAAGGGGAGGTTGTTGAAATAAAACACAATAGAAAGAGCCAGTAGAATGAGGCTGGAAAGGGGGGCTGTGAATTTGTCCAGAAGGAATTCACCGGTGGCCTTACTGAGGACAGTCGTGGTAGAGTGTATGACGGAAGTGAAATTGCAAAGTGCTAAGAAGGAGTTAGTGGAGAAGACATAGGTATGTGTTTTAAATGACACAAATCAAATCAACAAGTTGAGCTTCCTTAGGGAGGAAAAAAGATTAAATGATAGCTGGAAGCATTGTGGTGAACGGTTTCCTACAGAAATAGAAAAGCTGTGCTAAAACTTAAACAGCTAGAGAGAGAGAAATATAAAGGGACGGAGAAATTGCTGAATGGTAGAAAGGGAAGGGAAAAGCTTTGGCTCCCCACTCAGAAGGGAGGAAAAGAGGAGAACAAAAGTGACAGTTTTCAGCATTCTCGTGACAGCAATAGAGATGAAGGAAGTGAAAGAAAGGAGATGGCAACAGTGAAAGAGGAAATGTGCATTTTGATATAGTTTAAATTATTTATTATTATGTTAAACTATGATTTTTCAAAGTTAAGTTTCATTCTGATTCAACAAACATTCAACAAACATTTCACAAACACCAAGTGCCAGGCATTTTGCTACATACATAGCCTTACCTGGGAGAAACACTGTTTACAAAGCAACACACACACACACACACACACACACACACACACACACACACGGAAATTAACATAACTTTTATGTGAGTATTCCGTGTATTTGACTTCATTTGCATCTCAAAATAACCTTAAGAGATAGGGTAGATGTTAATCTATTCTACAGATGAGGAAATTGAAAATCAAAGAAATATGTGGCTGTTTAATATTGCAGAGTTAATTAAGACCCAGACCTAAGACTTCAGGGTGGGAGCTAGGGCCATCTCCCCTGAAACGTAAAAAGCCTGCAGTGGATTTGTCTGTGGATGTGTTTTTCTCACTTGTTCTCTGACCACTTGGACCTTGACTTAGAATTTAACAATACCTTCACCGACTTCCTTTTCTGAACTTCTTATCAGATGTGGTTGGATGCTGCGCTGCGGTCTGTTACCTTCCCGACAGAGGGATGTGTGACCATGACAGCTTCATGCAAATTATATTCAAGCTCCTCAGACTTTAGAAACCTCTTTGTTTTTTTTTTGTCTGCTTTGGGTCTTTGTTGCTGTGCGTGGGCTTTCTCTAGTTGCTGGGAGCGGGGGCTACTCTTCGTTGCGGTGCGCGGGCTTCTCATTGCAGTGGCTTCTCTTGTTGCAGAGCACAGGCTCTAGGCGTGCGGGCTCAGTAGTTGTGGCATGTGGGCTGTAGAGCACAGGCTCAGTAGTTGTGGCGCACGAGCTTAGTTGCTCCACAGCATGTGGGATCTCCCCAGACCAGGGCTTGAACCCATGTCCCCTACAATGGCAGGTGGATTCTTAACCACTGTGTCACCAGGGAAGCCCAGACTTTAGAAACCTTAGGTTCAAAAAGTATGGGGAAGGAGTGAGCACAATATATATTTTTTTAATTTATGAAGAGGATGATCCAGAAACTGAGAGTATTGCATATTTACTTCACCACCTCTATTGCCAGTTTTGCCCTGTTTATAAGGAAGAAAAGAGAATTTGCTTTATCTCTTGTGTGATTTGTTGAACTTGCTGTTGCTTACTTTTGTCTTGGTTATAAATAACTATTTACATATAGGCTCATTTTAAGAGTTTGTCCCAACATTCTTTATGATGGATTTGCCTCCCCTTTGCCCATTGTCCCATGCCTGCATATGAACTCCAACAATTGATAAGACATTTTCTTTTTGATTCATTAGTCCAGGAATGAACTGGATAGTTCTAGTTATGAAGAAAGGGAAATTGTTTTGAATCTATCCCAAGAAATATGGCAATGACTATTACATTTGAAGGAAATATTAGAATTGCTGTTATATAATATTAAAAAATATTGTCTTGCGTCTTAAGGAAGTTACTGTAGTTCCTCTTTCATACATAGTCATTTGTTTATTTTCACACTGTTTGTGTGATGTAGGAAGGTTGAATGTGATCCTCATTTATAGGTAAAGAAAAATGGTATATGAGGAGTGACTTGTTGACAGCCACGCTAACAGATGATGACATTTCCAAGAGACCCAGAGTGAGCAGAAGGAGAAAAAAAAGTAGACGAAAAAATGTCTTCTAAATGTAAATTCTATTATTTGTGCATTACAAAAAAAAGTACAGTGGACTAGTATCACTGCCATAATCTGAATTTGTTTATAAGTAAAAGGATCCTTCAGAGAGACTGGATGGAAATCTATGATCATGAGGACAATAATAGAAGATAGCGCTACATAAGATAATGTGAATTCAGGTCTTTCCTTGTGGGACCTTTCATTTTATATTCTCACATACTTCCCCCATCCTATCTTCATGCCATTCCATCACTCCAACACTTGTTTCAGTGTTCAGAACACAGTGGTTCCTCAGTGAAATTCACCTGTCTGACTATATTTGTATTCCTGCCATATTCTTTTTACTCCTTACTAATATAAGAGCTTCAGGTCATGGACTTCCATTCTCTTGGCCAGACATTATTGGGATTTTCAACACTAGAGTGGAAATAATTATGCAATACATATTTTTATCCAAAGCTACTAGAAATCTTGAACCATTGAAGAAAGTAACTAATAAGATGTCTTTAGTCATTCACTATATTCCCAATGAGCTCTAAATAGTGGAGAGAATCTTTAGCATGGATAGAAAGGTAAATGTAACTTAATCCCACCCCTTCAGTTTAAAGATGAAGGAATGAAAGTCTAGATAGGTTAAATGACCTATTCAAGGCTATTCAATTTTTAATGGAATTTCTTTTAATGATATCAGTGTATATCATTTTTTAAAGATGTAATTGACATATAATACTGTGTAAGTTTAAGGTGTACAATATGTTGATTTGATATATGTATATATTACAATATGATTACCACCATAGCTTTAGCTAGCATCTTCATTATGTCACAGAATAATCATTTCTTTTTTGTGGTGAGATTTATGATCTAGTCTTTTAGAAATTTTGAAGTATATGACACAGTATTGTTAACTATAATCACAATGCTTAGATTGTGATCTAAATGCCTTAGATCTCCAGAGCTTATTCATCTTCCAACTGCAAGTTTATATCCTATGACCAACATCTCCCCAGTTCCCCCAACCACCAGCCCCTGGCACCCACGATTCTACTCTCTGTTTCTACAAGTTCAGCTTTTTTTTTACAGTCCACATATAAGTGACATCATACAATATCTTTGTCTTTCTCTGTCTGACTTATCTCACTTAGCATAATGCCCTCGAAGTCCATTCATGTTATTGCAAATCGCAGGATCTCCTTCTTTCTCATCAAAGTCATTCAAATAGTAACAGAATTAATTCAAGAAATTGTTTCTTGACTTCTACCAGTCTAGTGTTTTTTTTTCATTCTATTAAACAGAATCTTTAATATGTCATAATTCTTTTTTCTTGAGCTAAGTTACATTTTTGAGGAAAGTTTTTTAAACTTTCAAAAGTAAACACATTAAATGTATGAGGTCTATCTCTTGTCTTTTCGGTAGTGCTATTGAATTCAGAATAACAATACGATGATGATGATGATTATAGGTTCAATTTCCTGGTCACAGTCTGAGTATCTCTAGGCCAACTTATGCATATTAAAATCATGGACTTGATGGGACTTGACATGTGATTCTCAAGGTATAAGTGTGAGTTCATCATCACTAGTGGGGAAGAAAAGACAAGACACTGCCTGCTGAAAGTGCCGTTAATTTTCGGCACAAAGTTCAGCATATGTAAAGACTGAATCTCACAGAGAAAAGAAATCACGCACTATCTGTGTTTAGAACTTACACAGATTATTGGAAATGTTAAATTAACCTGATCATTCCCCCCACCTAATTATAAAGCGTGGAGAGGGCAGACTATCAAAAATGTGTTTCAGAACATATCTACCAAGACTCGGTCATGGGGTAAGGAATATAGTCTATAAGGATTGAAGAAGGACATCTCATGGTCTAAAATGGGACAGCAAATATTAGGAGTAAAAATGAAAATTCTTGTCTCAATTCTGTCCCCTGCACAGAGTAAACTTCACTAATATTAACTGAAGAGGATTATATCTCAGAACCATCTTGTAGCATTAAGTACCCCATAATATAATTTTTGACAGCATGTGTAAAAATGAGGCATATTATAAGAGGCCTGTATATCCAAATAATTTTAGAATATGAAGATATTATAAATACGAAGTTTCTACATTGGGTCAAAATACCTGAAGACATATGAATTCATCACTACCAACTCCCAGTAGCCATTGAAATGATAGCAAAATGTAAAAATAGGAATGAATCAGTAATCATTCAAGACAACTTGATAGAAAAAAAATACTATCATCATATTTGATGAACTTCTGGAAGATACAATGTAGATGGAATCTAATTGATAGTGAAAACTAACAGTGCTGAAAAAGAAGAGATACGCATAGAATAAAAAGTTAATTTTCCCACATAACTCAAGACTCCAAACCATAAAGGAATATCTCCTCTGCTAAAAGAAAAAATTTAAAGGTTACTATGAGAAAGAAGCAATCAGAATTCTTGGACATTAGAAATATTAGTATCATTTTTTAAAAATACATGTTAGAGAAGATGGTGGTGTGGGAATACGCTGAGTTAGCATCTCCCCACAGCTAGGGCACCTGCTGGCTGCTGGTGGGGGACCCTGATGCCCAAGAATATGAGAGAAATCCCCAAGTGAACCGGTAGGACGTGGAGGGACTGAGAGGGGAGGAGAAGTGGAGGTCAGAAAGGATCAGTGCTCCTGAGGCTGGGAAGATCAGGAGAGGAAGGTGGGAAGGGCCCTCTGGGAGGAGCAGGAGAGGGGTGGAGGGTGATTGCGCCACCCACTCGAGCCCAGGAAGCCTGCTGGACTCCCAGGTAAGGTCCCCTGACCTCTGAGACCAGGGGTGGGGGACAGGCCTGGGCCTCTTCTGTTCCTTGAGCCTAAGCCCCACCTCCCACAGCCCCCATGGCCTTTTCCAGCCCTGTAGGTTCTGAGCATTGGCCCCACCTACTGCCCAAACCTCATTCTTGCTTAGGCCCCGCCCTCCACAGCCAAGGCCTCCCCCCCCTTTGTTTTTTTCTTTTCCCTCCTCCTCTTTCTTACTACTGTGGTACTGTTATACCTTCCGGTTGTTGTTTCATCTATATTTTTATTTTTATATTCTATCTAACATGTCTGTTAGTTTCCTAGTCTAATTTTATTTTTTATTTTGTTACTGTTCTTTTTTTTTTTTTCAACTCCATGCAGCTTGCAGGATCTTGGTTCATGAGCCAGGGGTCAGACTAAAGCTCTTGTGGTGGGAGCTCTGAGTCCGAACCACTAGACTAACAGAGAAACTCAGACCCCAGGGAATATTCATTGGAGTGAGGTCTCACGGATGTCCTCATCTCAGCACTAAGACCTAGCTCTACCCAACAGTCTACAAGCTCCAGTGTTGGAAACCTCAGGCCAAACAACCAGTAAGACAGGAACACAATCCACCTCATTAAAAAAAAAAAAAAAAATGAGATAGCAAAAAAATATGTCATAGATGAAGGAGCAAGGTAAAAACCTACAAGACCAAATAAATGAAGAGGATATAGGCAGTCTACCTGAAAAAGAATTCAGAGTAATGATAGTAAAGATGATCCAGAATCTGGGAACTAGAATGGAGGCATGGATTGAGAAAATACAAGAAATGTTTAACAAAGATCTAGAAGAACTAAAGAACAAAGAAAGAATAAAGAAGAAAGAATGAATAGAATTGAAGACAATCTCAGAAACCTCTGGGACAACACTAAATGCACCAACATTCGAATTATAGGGGTCCCAGAAGAAGAAGAGAAAAAGAAAGGGTCTGAGAAAATATTTGAAGAGATTATAGTGGAAAACGTCCCTAACGTGGGAAAGGAAATAGTCACCCAAGTCCAGGAAGCACAGAGAGTCCCATACAGGATAAACCCTAGGAAAAACACACCAAGACACATATTAATCAAACTGTCAAAAATTAAATACAAAGAAAACATATTAAAAGCATCAAGGGAAAAACAGCAAATAACACACAAGGGAATTCCCATAAGGTTAACAGCTGATCTTTCAGCAGAAACTCTGCAAACCAGAAGGGACTGGCTGGACATATTTAAAGTGATGAAGGAGAAAAACCTGCAACCAAGATTACTCTACCCACCAAGGATCTCATTCAGATTTGACAGAGAAATCAAAAGCTTTTCAGACAAGCAAAAGCTAAGAGAATTCAGCACCACCAAACCAGCTTTACAACAAATGCTAAAGAAACTTCTCTAGGCGGGAAACACAAGAGAAGAAAAAGACCCACAAATACAAACCCAAAACAATTAAGAAAATGGTAATAGGAACATACATATTGATAATAATCTTGAATGTAAATTGCTTTAATGCCTCAACCAAAAGACACACAGCTGTCCAGGATACAAAAACAAGACCCATATATATGCTGTCTACAAGAGACCCACTTCAGACCTAGGGACACGTACAGACTGAAAGTGAAGGGATTGAAAAAGATATTCCATGCAAATGGAAATCTAAAGAAAGCTGCAGTAGCAATACTAATATCAGATAAAATAGACTTTAAAATAAAGACTGTTACAAGAGATAAGGAGGGACACTACATAATGATCAAGGGATCAATCCAAGACAAAGATATAACAATTATAAATGTTTATGCACCCAACAGAGGAGCACCTAAGTACATAAGGAAAATGCTAACAACCATGAAAGGAGAAATTTACAGTACCACAATAATAGTAGGGGGCTTTAACACACCACTTACACCAATGGACATATCATCCAAAGAGAAAATAAATAAGGAAACACAAGCTTTAAATGACACAATAGACCAGATAGATTTAAATGATATTTATAGAACATTCTGCCCGAAAGCAGAGTAATACACTTTCTTCTCAAGTGGACATGGAACATTCTGCGTGATAGATCACATTTGGGTCACAAATCAAGCCTTGGAAAATTTAAGAAAATTGAAATCGTATCAAGCATCTTTTCTGACCACAATGCTATGAGACTGGAAATCAATTGCAGGAGAAAAACGATAAAAACCACAAATACATGGAGGCTAAACAGTGCACTACTAAACAACCAAGAGATCACTGAAGAAATCAAGGAAGAAATTAAAAAATACATAGAAACAAATGACAACAAAAACACGATGACCCAAAACCTATGGGACACAGCAAAAACAGTTCTAAGACCAAAGTTTATAGCAATTCAATCTCACCTCAAGAAACAAGAAAAATCTCAAATAAACAATCTAACCCTACACTTAAAACAAGCAGAGAAAGAAGAACAAAGAAAACCCAAAGTCAATAGAAGGAAAGAAATCATAAAGATCAGAGCAGAAATAAATGAAATAGAAATGAAGAAAACAATAGCAAAGATCAATAAAAGTAAAAGCTGGTTCTTTGACAAGATAAACAAAACTGATAAACCCATAGCCAGACTCATCAAGAAAAAAAGGGAGAGGATGCAAATCAGTAAAATTAGAAATGAAAAAGGAGAAATCACAATGGACAGTGCAGAAATACAAAGGATTATAAGAGACTACTACAAACAACCATATGCCAATAAAATGGAAAACCACGAAGAAATGGATAAATTCTTAGAAAGGTCCAATTTTCCAAGACTGAACCAGGAAGAATTAGAAAATATAAACAGACCTATCACAAGTAATGAAATTGAAACTATAATTAAAAATCTTCTGACAAACGAAAGTCCAGGACCAGATGGCTTCACAGGGGAATTCTATCAAACACTTGGAGAAGAGCTAACACCAATCCTTCTCAAACTCTTCCAAAAAATTGCAGAGGGAGAAACACTCCCAAATTCATTCTATGAAGCCACCATCACCGTGATACCAAAACCGGAAAAAGACATCCCCCAAAAACGAAAATTACAGGCCAATATCACGGATGAACATAGATGCAAAAATCTTGAATAAAATACTAGCGAACAGAATCCAACAACACATTAAAAGGATCATACACCATGACCAAGTGGGATTTATCCTAGGGATGCAAGTATTCTTTAATACACACAAATCAATCAATGTGATACACCACATTAACAAATTAAAGAATAAAAACCATATGATCATTTCAATAGATGCAGAAAAAGTTTCTGACAAAATTCAACACCCATTTATGATAAAAACTCTCCAGAAAATGGGCACAGAGGGAACCCACCTCAACATAATAAAGACCATATATGACAAACCCACAGCAAACATCATTCTCAATGGTGAAAAACTGAAAGCATTTCCTCTAAGATCAGGAACAAAACAAGGATGTCCACTCTCACCACTATTATTCAACATAGTTTTCGAAGTCCTAGTCATGGTAATCAGAGAAGAAAAAGAAATAAAAGGAATACAAATTGGAAAAGAAGAAGTAAAACTGTCACTGTTTGCAGATGACACAATAGTGTACATAGAAAATGCTAAAGATGCCACCAGAAAACTACCAGAACTAATCAATGTATTTGGTAAAGTTGTAGGATACAAAATTAATACACAAATTTCTGGCATTTGTATACACCAACAACTAAAAATCAGAAAGAGAAATTAAGGAAACAATCCCATTTACTATTGCAACAAAAAGAATAAGATACCTAAGAATAAACCTGCCTAAGGAGGCAAAAGACTTTTACTCAGAAAACTATAAAACACTGATGAAAGAAATCAAAGGTGACCTAAACAGATGGAAAAATATACCATGTTCTTGGATTGGAAGAATCAATATTGTGAAAATGACTATACTACCCAAGGCAATCTACAGATTCAATGCAATCCCTCTCAAACTACCAATGGTATTCTTCACAGAATTAGAATAAAAAATTTTACAATTCATATGGAAACACAAAAGACCCCGAAGAGCTAAAGCAATCTTGAGAAAGAAAAACGGAGTTAGAGGAATCAAGCTACCTGACTTCAAACTATACTACAAAGCTACAGTAATGAAGACAGTATGGTACTGGCACAGAAACAGAAATATAGATCAATGGTACAGGATAGAATGCCCAGAGATAAACCCATGCACATATGGTCACCTAATTTACAACAAAGGAGGCAAGAACATACAATGGAGAAAAGACAGCCTCTTCAATAAGTGGTGCTGGGAAAACTGGACAGCTACATGTAAAAGAATGAAATTAGAACAGTCCCTAACACCATACACAAAAATATACTCAAAACGGTTTAAAATCCTAAATGTAAGGCCAGACACTATAAAACTCTTAGAGGAAAACATGGGAAAAACACTCTTTAACATAAACCACAGCAAGTTCTTTTTTGACCCACCTCCTAGAGTAATGGAAAGAAAAATAAACAAATGGGACTTAATTAAACTTAAAAGCTTTTGCTCAGCAAAGGAGACCACAAACAAGAAAAAATACAACCCTCAGAATGGGAGAAAATATTTGCAAATGAAACAACAGACAAAGGATTAATTTCCAAAATATATGAAGAGCTCATGGAGCTCAATATCAAAAAAACAAACAATCCAATTAAAAAATGGGCAGAAGACCTACATAGACATTTCACCAAGGAAGATATACATATGGCTGAGAGGCACATGAAAAGATGCTCAACATTACCAATTATTAAAGAAATGCAAATCAAAACTACAATGAGGTATCACCTCACCTAGTCAGAATGGCCATTATCAAAAAATCTAGAAACAATAAATGCTGGAAAGGGTGTGGTAAAATGGGAACCCTCCTGCACTCTTGGTGGGAATGTAAATTGATACAACCACAATGGAAAACAGTATGGAGGTTCCTTAAAATACTAAAAATAGAACTACCATATGACCCAGCAATCCCACTACTGGGCATATACCCTGAGAAAACCATAATTCAAAAAGAGACATGTACCACGATGTTCATTGCAGCACTATTTACAATAGCCAGGACATGGAAGCAACCTAAGTGTCCATCGACAGATGAATGGATAAAGAAGATGTGGCACATATATACAATGGAATATTACTCAGCCATAAAAGGAAATGAAATTGAGTTATTTGTAGTGAGGTGGATGGACCTAGAGTCTGTCATACAGAGTGAAGTAAGTCAGAAAGAGAAAAACAAATACCGTATGCTAACGCATATATATGGAATCTAAAAAAAAAAAAATGGTATTGAGGAACCTAGTTGCAGGGCAGGAATATAGACATAGAGAATGGACTTGAGGACATGGGGTGGGAGGGGGAAGCTGGGGCAAAGTGAGAGTAGCATCGACATATATACACTACCAAATGTAAAATAGTTAGCTAGTGGGAAGCAGCCACATAGCACAGGGAGATCAGCTCGGTGCTTTGTGACCACCTAGAGGGGTAGGATAGGGAGGGTGGGAGGGAGGCTCAAGAGGGATTGGATATGGGGACTTATATATGCATATGGCTGATTCACCTTGGTGTACAACAGAAACTAACACAGTATTGTGAAGCAAATATACTCCAATAAAGATCTATTTTAAAAAAATAGAAATATTAGTATCATGATTTATAAACAAAAAACAATAGAGGGGCTGAATTTTTTACTAGTTATGCTAAAGAAAAAGGGTCTGGAATATCAAGTTGGATATTCCCGAAATGCGGGGCAAAAAGACAAAGATAAACTTATGAGAGACAAGTAAGAGAAAATACTTATCAAAAAAAATTTTTAGAAGCAGAGACATAAAGAAGTAAAGAAATAGTCAAGGAAAAGATAGAAGCACATTTCTCTGAACTTAAAAAAGACAATTTGTCAAATAGAAAAGAGTCTATTGATTGCTCTGGAAGAATAAAAATGGAGTCATTAAAAATCTATCAACATCATTGGTAAACAAAAACTATCACAAATTCAGTAGAAAAATAGAAGTTACGTGCAAAGAATTTAAAAAAAAAAACAAAAAAACCCAGACTTTCAGGTGTCTTCTCAGTTACATATGGAAAATATCAGAGCACTTGCCCAGAACTCCTGAGGGGAAAACTGCCAAACCCAAATATGCATTAAAAAAAAAAACTACCATTCAAATATAAGGGCAAAGAATACGTTTTAAGGATAAATAAGCTTCAGATATTTTACTATCTATGCACCCTCTACAGTTCTCAAGAATGTTCTCCAGCTAAGTGAAAATTAAATTCTAGGAAGTAGAAATCGAATATATAAAAACTTGTGATGAACAAAGACACTGTGAAACTAAGTGTTGATAATATGGTGGTGAATATAGTTTATTAGATAAAGATTCAGAGACCAGATTAGGTATAATATTAAGAAAAGCCACTGGGAGAAAATCCAGTCTGATTTCAACACAGTTGTTTGATGACGGAAAACGTGAGAGGAAAACATTAAATTACAATAAAGGCCCTATCTGGCTGAAAGGAAAGGCTACTAATGCTGATTATTTTCTGAGCCCTTATGGAAAATATGTGTCAATGTTTGTTAACATTTTGAATGCAGTCAGTTGTATCAGTTGGGAGAGGCTAGGCAATGTAGTGGTAAAAAGCAGGCCCAAGGGACTTCCCTGGTGGCGCAGTGGTTAAGAATCCGCCTGCCAATGCAGGGGACACGGGTTCGAGCCCTGGTCCGGGAAGATCCCACATGCTGCGGAGCAACTAAGCCCGTGAGCCACAACTACTGAGCCTGCATGCCACAACTACTGAAGTCCGCACGCCTAGAGCCCGTGCTCCGCAACAAGAGAAGCCACCGCAATGAGAAACCCTCACACCGAAACGAAGAGTAGCCCCCGCTCGCCGTGACTAGAGAAAACCCGCATGCAGCAACAAAGACCCAACGCAGCCATAAATAAATAAATAAATAATAAATTAATTAAAAAAAAAAAAAGCAGGCCCAAATCTCAGGAGCATAAGCATAATAATAGTCACACAGGAACCCAGGCTGACATCATCCCTGAAGCCATCACGTCAAGATGAGACATCAGGGTTCACTGCTGCAGATGGAGAGGGCATGGAAGCAAAAAGAGAGAGAAGGACACCATGGGAAACCACATACTGGCTCCCAAATACTACAGCCCCTACGTAACAAATCAAGTCACAGCATCATGCTCACCTTCAAAAGGGCAAGGGTGTATAATGTCCCCTATTTACAGGAAGGAAATGTCGGTGACCACTGCTGACGTTTCCCACAATCACAGACTAGAAATTAAAGGCAGAACATCCAAAGCTCTATAAGAAATACAATAAGTGAAATAAAATGTGATTAATTTGGTAAAAATGTAGAAAGAAAAAGGGAAACAACAACAAAAATTGGAAAATATATGGTACGTTGTCAGAAATAACACCAAACATATCAACGATTATACTAATGTGAATGAGAGATATGCCCCCAACAAAAGACAATAATACTCAAATTGGTTATTAGCTAATTAAATAAAAGTCAGTGGAATTTTCCTCATGAGAGGTCCAGGTAAAATGACACCAAAACTTGAAAATAAACTGATGTGAAAAATAATAGAAGTATGCTAAGATAGAAAGAGAAAGAGAGGAAGGAAAAGGAAGGGGAGAAGGAAAAGGAACAAAGCAGGAGTGGTAATATTTGGCATTAGACACATTCGAATGTGTAGCAGAATAAACTAAAGGGAATCAAGATGATTCACATTGATGAGAGATAAACATCTACCAAGAATCTATAAAAGTTATGATATTTAATACACCATTCAGCAAATAAACTATAGGAGGCAAAACAAGTAGAATTCGACATAACTAAAATGAAACAGAAGCTGACAGCTCAAAGACACACAACGAGTAATAATACAGAGGATCTGGACGACATAATCAACATGCTTGATATGTGTGTGTCTGAGTGGATATATGTAATATATTGTAATAATACTCAGGAAAATGTATAAACTTAACAAGTTTTCTTTTAGGAAAAGCGAAATGATAAAAAAGGAAAAAAAGACACAATATTAAAGAAATTTCAGTAGCTTCCCATTCCCAAAGAAATGGAAGCTGGCAATATTGTTCAAGGATGCATTATGCTTTTATGACATGTCTTAACTTCAGTTTGTCAGTCAAAAAGATTGACAAGAGATTGACATGCCAGTTCCATATATTTGCATATTCTCATTGTAATTTTTCTATTTTGAATATTTGGGGATGACTCTAGTTTAGTCAGTATAAGGGTTTTAAAAAATTATTTATTAATATGTTACTCTTATTTAGGGGAAATCAATTAACAAGTCCATTAGCTTTTATATGTAGATATGTTTTCATTATTTTACTAGTCAATTAGTTTTACTGTATTCAGAAAACAGAATTCGAGGTAATTATTATCATCACATTATTTTCTAAATTATAAATTTTACTTTAAAATCTAAGTTCAACACTCAGGCTACGTCACAAATGAAATGACAAGGCCAAAAATATAAATGCCTACAGGACAAGACAGGTGAGTGATGCAGGTGGTAAGGACTCTGGAAAACTGGAGGGCAGGCGTGTCATCTTGGAGGGGAAGGGCAACCACTTCAGAGCTCCAGCCAATTGTCATCATGTAGGAATTTTCACCATGTAGGAAGTCAGACCCATGCAGCCACATTTTCTAATATACTAGGAGAAGTGGGAATAGCTGGAAACCTGGCAGTTCTGGGTCTTTAGATAGACATGTTTATCTCCAGGCAATAACAGGCATGAGTTTACAATTAGTACAGAGAATACAGGATGGAAGGGCCACTGCAATAACCCTTTAACTAGTTAACCTGCCTGACATGTCATTCCTATTCATTCTCCACAGCTTAACGGAGTGATATTTTGAAAACTCAAATTTCATGAAGTCACTAGTATTTATAACCATGCAATGGCTTCCTACTACTGTAGGAACAAAGACCAAAACCTTAATGTACCGCATGGTTTTCATGACCTGCACTAACTACTGACCCAGCCTTGTCTCTGACCTCTCTCCTTCTGGTCCAGTGTGCTCAAACTTACTGGCTCCTTTCAGTTTACCAGATATTTTCTCCTTTTCACATAATATTATTCCTAGAAGGTTCTAGTTGTCACCCTATCCCTCTAATAATCCCCCAATTAATAGCCATTCACCCTTCAGATCACAGCCCAAACATCATTTCCTTAGAGAATTCTTCCTGGATATATTCTCATACTTGGTACCCCATTACATGCTCTCACACACCTGTGTAATTTTCCTTCCTAATCACTTGCTACAATTTGAGTTTAATAATCTCTCCCACTAACCTGTGAGCGTAAGGAGATAATGAATGTGTCTCTTTTGTTAATCATTATCAATGCAGTGCCTAGCACAGTGCCTAGTAAATAGTAAGCCTGTACTAAATAATTGATTAATGAAAGAGCAGTTGAGCTGCAATGGGAATGCTATGGTATTTACTAGCTTTTATAGATGATTTTGGCCTCTATGTCTATAATGAAATAATCAAAGACAGAAGAGAATATTTAGAAGGCAAAAGTTAAAACATCATTTGGATACAATGACAAATATCCTTTTGGCAAGTTTCTTACCTTTGAGAAGTTTTTATTAGCTGTTCCAAATAAGGGTTATAAACAAGGGAAATTTTTCTACAGAGTTGAATTTGGATTGATGTAGAAGTAACCTTAAGACTAAGAGTGTCATGTTTTCGCCGTTAATAATAAATATATCATTCAGCATCTAACAATAGATTTTAAAAAGAAATGAACATCCTGTAGCATTAATGGCATTATTTGTCAAGAATCGTATTCATTTATTTTGCACTAAGCCTCCTTCCAGGATGCCCTAATGGACCGTGAAGCAGTAAACATTTAGACTTGAATAAGCACTCTCCCCTCTATCTGACTCTTTAATTCCTTTATCCTTTTCCATGTTTGAGTCTGACACTTTATTCACTTTCTCATTTGAACACCTCCATCTATGAAGTCTGGGAAATCCATTCTTTCTCTTCCTTGAGGCCTTCATATGAAGAATCACACTTAATTCTACTTAGAGCCACATCTCAGAGGGTAAAACGTGGACTCTTTATGCTCTGGTTGGAAAAGGAAGCAGGCACTTCATGAATATCAGCGGCAATTTTCCAATGAGAAGAATATTCTTGATACCTTAGAAATGAAGCTTTAGCAAATTCTCCAGGTTTCACCAACTTGCTACTCCTTTATAAAAACAGTTTTAAAATCTTTGCTATTGTGTTATAGATTATGAACACTGATATTTCAAACATTAAAATGTCATTTGGTATCTTCTTTGTACATTGTTATCTTCAGCATGTAGCTCTAAGGCTTGTTATGTTTTAGAAAAACAAGATCATCGTGTACTCTATGCTGCTAAATAGTTTGAAAGCTTTCAAGTTGAATCCTTAGGAAGTTATTCTCCCTCTTAATAGACGACTTAGTAAAAGGAGTTAAAAAAAAGAATAGGAAAACTGTCAGCGCTATTGATGGTCTTTAATTCATATCTGCAGGTTCCAGGTTAACGTTTGATGATAGCCCCTTATAACTGAAGGAAAACTAAAGTCATATTCTATTCAGAAGGCCTATACAGTGAGAAGGAGTTTACTGAACTCTTACTATCTCTTTCAAAGAATGATTGCAAAGAAAAATTGTCATTAGAATTTTCACTGGTACTTTGAAAATTCTTTTTCTCTTGTAAAAGATATATTTGAAGAATAAATAAGGTGTAGGTACCACACATTAATAAATAAGTAATCATCATATTTCAGGATTACACTACAGACACCAGCTTTTGATTTGCTTTTCCAGTGAAAGTGAAGGATTTGCATGCCCCACCCAATGCTTTCTCAGAGCACAACTTACAACACATGCAAATCACCTGGATAGGAAAAGGCTATGATTAGTGACCATGCAGCCAAAGAGAGAACTCTGGAGGAATTAAATAAATGGTTTTGATCTCATTTTCACAACATTTATTCCAAAACCAAAATGTTGACCTCCAATGGAATGGACCATCTGCTTGCCTCTTAGCAACTGAAATAGTGAATTTAGCTCTGAATCATGCAGGGTCATTTTTTTCCAGTTACAAAATTGTGTATGCTAGGACTCTCCAGTACTAGAAACTGTTATCAACTCCTTTCCAACATCCAAATGAAATGGTCTCAACACTACTTGATATTAATAAAAGAGAGAGGAAAACATCTGAAGCAGCAGAAAGCCATCAATGTCAAGTTCCCAGTCCATTTTACAGACAGACCAACAAAAGATTGAGCTCTTTCATCTCCCCCTTCATGCAATTATGTCTTCAGATGGAGAAGTTGTGGCAGCATGAATCTACTTTCATGGACATTGCCTGCATCAGTGGGACAAACATCAGGCCTGCTCAGAACCCAGAAAGTTCCCAGGCACAGAGACATTGACAAACATCTGCCCTCTACTTCCGTGTAAGCAGGCTTATAATCCCACCTACCTCAAGTCCATGTTAGGCCCCTACTTGACTCTGTGCAATTATTACTTTATTACAAGTTAATAGAACCATATTTTACTAAAAGCAGCTAAGGTAAACCCAGTTGACTGATTTTTTAAATTTTCTTTTTACTGTCTTTGCACTTTCGTCTCTGGTTTAGGTGCAGAGACTGATTTTACTTTAGATGACTTATTTCTAAAACATGATGAAATCTTTTTGTCAGTTTAATTTTACTGCCTTTCAGAAACAGGAATCAAATGTTTACATTATCTTCATCTAAGCTGGGACCAAAGGTTTCTGTGATAAATACCTAATACCATTTTTTACATTGAACTTCTGTTCCCAGTTCATTTCATAGCTACCACACATATATACATAATTATATTATATTGAAAGAATATTGGAAGGCAGATTTTTAAAAATTTTGTCTCCATTACTAAAAGTAATAACCGATTTCCCTTTCCCCTCATTTTGTTGCTTTTTGGTACTAGAATGCATTAAATTCCATTTGCATTTAATTCTATTGGTACACTATGTTTTGAGGGCTAAGTATTGATCCTGCATGATTAAGATAGTATTCAGAGACAAAAATAAAGAAAAAAATGTATTTAATGGACAAACCACATCCTGCAGCTAGCTCAGAAGTGAATATCACTGGTCACAAAGGAAAATGAAACAGGAAATATAAAAGTCTTAGTAATACTAATACTTATGATTGGGAAAGGAGTCTTAGGCTCAGGGCATGCAGATGATAGATCAGTTATAGCACCTTTTTATTCAAAGGACACCACACTTTATTATTTGACAATCTGCAAAGATTAGCTGTAGTTTTGGAATCAATCATATTAATGTTGATATATATCTGGCTATGTGTAGCATAGTTCTACCTAGAAATCTCTTCTTCTTACATTCTATCTGCAAGGCCAAGTTTCAGAAATAGTTGCCATCCATTCTTTTCTAAAGGAGCATTTCATTATGATTAAATTTTATTGTACCATTTAGAGAAAAAGTTTCTGAAATGCAGAAAGTAGAACAAACTTGGGTTTCCTACCTTTGAGTTCATACAATTAGTCCAGAAACCGGATCTTAAATGGCACAAGGCAATTTTCATAGTTTAAAGAGAGAAGACAGTAAATCTGGTTTATCATGTTCTTCTACTTCTTTCAGAAACATGTGAGGAAATGTGAGGACCACTGTGAATCGAACAATAATCATAAAATTAGGAACAAAAGAATCAGACGGAACAAAGCCTTTTTTTTTTCTTTTTTCTCCTTTCTTTTTTAGGATTCTAAATCACATACAAAACATTTGTTCTGCTCCAGCTCTTTGTGAACTAATTGGCTCTCCTGGAGGGATAGGTAATTGTACCTGACTACACAAGCTGTCCCGAAGCTCCCTTGGAAAGCTCCAGTAAGCTTCTAGTGTTAGCAGCCATCAAGGATCTCACAGGTCAGGCATCGGATCGATACAGCTAAAAGCAGCAGGGACTGTAATGTCGACAGCAGGTTTCAGAAGGCGCTGCAAGTGCCAGTGTGTTCCTCTTCATGCAGAAGCTCAAGACAGCTTAATTAACCCTTGGAAAATACAATTTATCCAGAGGCTCGGCAGGTCCCTACCAGGCCTTCTTGGTGAACTGATAGGAGAGATACTGTAGCTGGCAGTGCTGAATTCCCATTTCCCCCTTTAATGCTGTTTCAGTTAGGATGCAAAGAAAACATGATTTTCGGTAGATGTGTTCATCCTGTCCTGAAGAGCATGTGATAGGAGGCCGCTTTAGAGGGGGGTTTGTTAGAACTCACATGAGACTTCAGCAGGAGTGAGGCTGGGCCCGGGCATTGATCATCTGAGTCCTGGGGTGAGGCGGTGGGGTGTGTGTGCATGTATGTGTGCATGTGGTTGTGTGTGAGTTATATGTGTGTGTGAGAGAGAAGTAGATGTGCGTGTAAATTAGATGTGTGAGGAGTGTGTGTGTGTGTATGATCTGTGTGTGTGGGAGCAAAAGCATTTTTCACTTTTTCACTGATATAAATGCTTCTGTGACCTTATTTAAAGATATCCTCTTGTTCATCGTCTGTTTTTCATGTCTATAATATCATATAACTAAGAAAAAAACAGATCTGAAAATAGTTTACATCACCCCCCCAAATATTTTATTTGGGAAGACAAAACACCTGCTGGGGTAACAAGAAAAAGAAGTTAATTTATCATTATATTATACTCAAACCCTCACCTCCGGAGTTGTCCACCGTGCCATGGGTCTTTTCTCCTAGTACAGTTCTTCCATGCTAAGGCAAGTGGCCGAGGAGACATAAATGAAGTTAGCCAGATACAGAAAATACTTAAAGTTAGTGGGGCTTGAAGAATTGTGGCCACAGGTATGGTCTGGTGCGTTCATTTAAATTGATTGTATCTACTTGTATTCGCATTCACATTAGCTACATTTTAAAAATTTGTATCATTTCAATTAATTGATATAAAAGTATTTTCCTAGGTTCATATCTGCAGTCATTAGTAAGAGTTCATGGCGTTCAGGTTCCAGAACAGTGAACTCCTGCAAGGATACAGCACGGGTAGATGCCGTCTCCTTTCTGCTGGCTCATTTCCATTTATGATCAGAAGCCAAGTAGATTGAAGTGGAAGAAATAAAATTAAATACAGATTAAATGTGCATAGGATGGTGGTATATTTTAGACCAGGATCCAACCATGATCTCTTTAAAATAACTTATAACAACTGTAACACAGAGTAAGAACAATCATCTTCGATGATGATGAGGGTCCTGTACTCTTCACCCATCACCAGTCTATCTCCCAGAGCTGTAGCATGTAACTACTTCTGTTACTAGCTCTTCTATCAGCACCAGCATGCATTTATTCAACAAATGCATACTGAACAGTTACTGTGTGCCAGGTACCTTTTTACACCCAGGTGAAAAGGCAACTGAAAGAAAGAAAGACAAAAGAGAGAAAGGAAGGACAAAACAGGGACTTCCATCAAAGAGTTTACTTGGTAATGTGAGTAGACTAAAGACAACCAAACAAAAACACATATATAATATATCAGGAAGTGACTATAAAGAAACATTGAGCAGGAATATAAGAATATAAAAAGGTGAGTTTCTATCATTATCATTCCTTCTAGCACAGTCAGGTAAGTTTTCTCAAAAAGGTAACATTTGAGGAAATTTTGAAAAAAAAGAGAGTAAAGTTCCATGTAGATATCTGGAGGAAGAGTTGTCTAGGCAAAGGTAGCATGTGCAAAGGCCCTGAGGTTTGAGCATGCTTGTCCTGACCACAGATGAGCAAGGAGGGTTTTGTAGTTGAAGCAAATTGTTCATGGGAGAAAAAAGCAGGACTTTAAGTCACAGATATAGTCAGGGGCCAGATCATGTAAGGCCTGATGGGTCTTTCCAAGGATCACATAGCTAGTAAATGCAGAGGTGGGCTTTGAACACAAGAATAACTGTCTGTTTCTAACCACCATACTGTACTGATCCCCTCAAACTGGAGTTTTGTTTTATACCTGATTTGCAGTCATCTATGCTGTCTCCCTTCTGCTTAATTAAGAGTTGACTTTAATTCTAAATGAGCAGACTTATTAACAGATCAACAACAATATCTCCACCTGAAAGTAAACATCAGTGCTTTCTAGTTGTATATAAGGAGCAGTTGAGAGGCTTAATCAAGAATTACATATATGTCTTCCATAAGACTTCCGAAAGGCTGAATACAGACCCAGTCCTTGACTAGTGACACTGAAAAGGACCTCAGAGATTAACCAGGCAATGCTTTGCATCCCATAGTCAAGGAAAAAAAAGGCCTAGAGTGGTTAATAGTTTCCTTTTCAAATTCAGAAAAGTAAACCACCAGGGAGATGATCACTGATCTAGGAACTGTGACTTTCTACCTCAGTGTCTGGCACGGCCCCTTTTCACTCTCTCCTCCCTTTCTGACTAACTCTGCCTCAATCCTCTCCTCCAACTCCCATTTCTGATATCATCTTGGTCACGTTATGAATTTTTAAAATTTCTTATGGCAGGATATAAGAAAAAGAGAATAAATGAAATCCCTAAACCTCGTTTTCATTTTACTGTCCTTTTCTTCAAAATATTTCACTGGAGCAGCTAGAAAACAAAAGGACAATGTACACATGTGAATTTCACTTTCTTTCTAAACCCTTGTGCTGTGAAGTTCAATAAAATGGCTGAAAAGTGAATGGGGGGGGGAGCTGAGGCAGTAAGGGCTGGAGGCGTAGCACAGACTCACCCATCAGGTGACCTGTTTGCCGTGTTACGTGATTTTGAGCAAGTCACTTATGGATGCTAAGCCCTAGATTCCTCTTGTGCAAATTGAGAGCTTGAATAGATAATCTCAAAGTCTCTGTCAGCATTAAAGGTTTTAAATTCATGCCATCAAAGGACTAGCACCTCACTGTCACAACTTGTCCCCAAAAGCCACATACCATTCCTCTGCTGCTGAGATTTCTGTACATTTCATACAATCACCATTCAAATTGTGGCATGCACGCCTAATTAGCACTTTATTAAAGCTCAGCTCATGTTTCTGTAGTCCGTTTTTCAAGATGACTTAAAAGAGATCAGAATTTGTGTGCTATTCAGTCCCTCTCAAAAGCGTATTTCTAAGATGTATTTAGGCAAGAGTGCTTTTCCAAAGCATAATTGTATCCTAATGTAAAAACTGCAAATATATTTCTTTTTCCATGTTTGGCAAATCCTTAAATGACCTCACATTTTAGCATCATTATATAATACACAAAGGAAGATGCATCTTATGTGAACTTATACACATAAATAGGATTTTAAAAAATTCTTGACACATTACCGTATGCTGCATGCTTTTTATGGATTATGAAAGAACAGAAGACTAATATACTAACTGAAGTTTAAGAATTTCTCAACATTATCTGAATTTCTATGGCATCTACTCCATTTCATCACACATTCAAATGTCAGTACATTAACAGGGTCCTCAAAGTATTTATATGTTGACTGCATTTGAACAAGATTTTTTTATATTTTCTTTTTACAACCAATCAATGCTAATATGTCTGAATCACAAAGATGAGAGAATGTCAGATTTATTGACAGATGTTGCATATTCACATTACAGTTATTACAATGTTTTTATGATCAAAGTGGAAATAACAGAATTAGCAAATACATCTGTTTGTTTAATGACATTCCCAATATAGCTTTTGTGCTCTAAGAACTATTTAAACTATCATGGTACCATCTAAAATAGCCACCCATATCTTTCTTCAGTTTTTACCTGGCTTCATATTGCTTCATAAGCTTATTACTATCTGAAATTATGCCATAAATATATATCCATACTGTCACTAGAATGTCAGTTCCCTGAATGCGGAAAGCTTGACTCTCATCACTGTACCTCCAGCACCTACAAAAGTGTTGAGGACATGGAAGATACAAGTTCATACTTGTTGAATAAATAACTAAACTTTGGACCATTTATATGTGTTTGTAAACATGTATACATAACATTAAATTGATACATTAGGCATATACCCATAGTATATTTTTTAACATTAAAGTATCTCTAAGGCTGATAATTATACCAATATAATAAACACATAAAGGTGAGATTGGATATTTGCAAAGTCATCTTAAAGAGACTGAAGGTCTCCATAGCTAAGGGTGAGACCTGGAGATATTTATTTGCCCAGGCTCATTGCAAAAAATATTTAATGGGGAAATAGCTGAATCTTTTATAATAACACATCCAAGAAGAATGGTAGGTTAAGAAAACAGGAATAGAAGGCAGTAGAAATACAGAAAAATAGGAGCCAGAAATTTTAAAGTTGGTAAATGTGCCTGTCAGGAATGCATAGGAACCAGAGCACCTGGGGCACCAGAGGCGTAAAACAGGGTGATTCCTCAAGCCTCGCTCACTACCATACACCTTTCCCCTGATTCCAGACTTACAGAGCAGTCCTTCGATTTTAAATTGGCTTCCTGATGAGGGGGCAGGGGCCTTCCCTGTTTAGCAAATACTAGCATTACCTTCTCCAGAGAGGGGATCTCTGATAATAAATTAATGAAGCGTATCTCTGATTTAGACATGACCTTTATTATTCTAAGCTCATCTCTGAGAGACTACCCCACCCTCAGTATATGACAACATCCATTTCATGAGATTCTAAGGCTGAGCTCTAGAATCTGGACTGAGGTGATTCAACATAGAGGCCTGTCAGAACTGTGACCAGCCAGCCAGCTAGCTTTCACCGGCCACACTCCTACTAGCAGACACGAATGGATTCATTAATTTAATTAGTGTAAAGTACATTTCAATCTATGCTCAAATAGATACAAAACTTTTATCCCTATAGAGGCCTTCTGTTTTCCACTTCTTTTTTTACTATTTCCAAGTTATTTTGAGTTAAGACAATGGACATACATTCAGCAGCATTAAAATCTCTGACAGAGAACAACCCTAGCCTCACAAAAGATGGCAAGGAGTCAACCTGTTACTACTCCATAGATACCAAAAGTAGACAACGAATCTTACTACATCAGAATAAGACAGTTTAGTACTCAGCGAACAGAGGGTGTGTCATCATGCTATCACCTGTTCCCCTTGTCTCTCAAATCCCATGGGCATCACTGGGCCATATGAATGCTCTAACACTGTGGATTGTGTTGCAGCTGAGGAAAATAAGGTCAGGGGCTCAGCATCTTTTGTAGCAAGCAGCAAACAAGCTGATAGTCACATTGTAATCACCTTGACCGACTTAGTTACCCTACACAGCCATCTGCGGAATTTGCTCAGTATCACAAGACAGAGAGAAGAAGGAAGGAAGCATACAACTAATAAATTGTATGGAGGAGAAAGTCTCACCCCCTAAAGACTGCCTTCTGGTTTGGTTCACTTGGCATATGTCCAGTTCCAAAATGAAAATTTTCCCCTCTAGACAATATTATTCTCTATGATTCATGGTAGCAACTCCCTTGGAATTCTCTAAGTTGCTTTGTTCGTTATCAAATTGAATAACTATAGAATGTAAATGTACAAAATATTTTCAGAGAAAATAAGGCAAAGCAATCAAGGTTGAATAATTACTCCCAAATCTCAGAGACACCAAAGCAGCCTACTTGGAACTGCAGAAAATTTGAATCATCAGAGTATAGAGCAGACAAGAAAAGTACTCTTACTATGCTGAAGAAATGGATAAGACAATGTAAATCATGAAAGAAAAAAAAATTAAGGAAAAAGAATAAATGTAAACTATAAAAAATAGAAATAGGATGGAAGAAATCCAAACAAGTTAAGTAATAAAGGTGTAGGAGAAGAAAACACTTCTCGTCCAAAAACTTTCGAATCTAGAAACTGAGGAGGCTCACCATGTATCAAGAAAAATAAATGAAAGAGATACTTACCTAGACATATTCTGGTGAAATGCTTGGTTCTTAGGCATAAAGCTAGATTCACTGAAGAGGAACACAGCTAAACTGCCAGAAGAAAATAAACCTTTGTGATGTTTTGAGAGGAAACAGTTATGATTCAAGATTTTATACCCAATCAAGCTGTTGTTATCATGTGAATGTCATCTTAAGATAAGCAATGTATCAGAAGAATATACCATTTTGTACCTTTTCACCAAAGAAAAAATTAAAAATTTGCTCCAGGTTATTATTCACTTCTAAATTTTTACCAGGTAAAAATTTTACCAGTGGTAAAAATTTTACCACTAAATTTAAAAGTGAATAATAAGGAAGAAATGGCAAGTTTGACTGCCAGTGAGTATTGCTGTTGGTTAAAAATCTAGAGATAGTCCAAAACAATATTGGCCTATTGGAAAAACACTGAATTTATGGAATGCTAAAAGTGTTCTAGACTTTAAAATGGGTCCTATAGTTGAAAATTGGGGGGAAATGTTACATAATACAACTTCCTAGGGAAAATTCACAATGCTTATGATTAGGTTAGTCTCCCTTAAGATGCCTTTAAATAAGAAGGATATCAGTGTAATTGTGTTTACCTCTGCATTGTCAAGCTAGCCTTACCATGGAAGAGTTCTTTTTGCAGAATACTTATTAACGTTTTATAAAACAAAGTGTTTTGGAGCTCACAAATTGGAAAATATTATCCTAAATAATTTGATAAATGTACCTAAAGATAAAACATAAAAGGACAAAATTTACAAAGAGATGCCTACTATAAAGGAAAAGAGGGAGCAATATGACAAAAATCAGGATGACAAAGAATGGGAGGAATCATGGTTAGGAAACTAACAAAGTAGAGAGAGCAACACACAACAGTCTTCGTCTTTTATTTGATGAAATCAAATTATTTTATTTCTGAGTTACAAATACATGTATGTTTAACAACAGTTTTGAAAATCAAACACTTGAAAATTTAAATTTGCCTAATTACAGATCAAGGAGGACATAAATTATAAGTTCAGTACTATTTCATTCACATTATTAATTTTAAAAATAATGATTTAGGAAATCATGAGACTGAATATTATTTATATATCCAAACTTTGGGGATGACGCTATGACTGCATCAAAAGTAAATTCACATCTTATATACAACCTTTATTAAAGAAAGAGTAGAAACTAAATAAAGATTTGAAATTGCTACTATTTCAAGCATCTTTGCATATATGTTTATATGAGATTTTCTTCATTTTCCTTTTTTATCATGTTAACTGCTTTTAATATTAAATTTATATCTGCATTATATTTCCTATATGCTCAAAGAAAAATCTATATTAAAAGAAGAATCTGTTCCTTGAAGATTAAAGCATTAATCCATAAAGCATTTGAGCCATGGTCTTTTTCAATAAACCTCCAGGGTCCTGTTTAATTAAATAATTCTTTAATATCTGTATATATATTTTCATTGTTTATTTTTGTTTTACATTGATATTTCTTTTGCAACTATGTAATGTTTTCTATTTTAACAGAGAAAATTCATTTCAAAAATTCTGATTTTAGAGAAATACACAATATAGTCATATAATCAACATATTTTGGTATAAGTGTGTATATGTATACACACATACATATAGACATATAAATATATATGTATGTGTATATATACATTTTATGTTCTTTTATCATATGTAATTGTTCTATCTTCCCTCCCACATAAACCTAATACTCTGGCCTTCGCCACAGCATGTAGACCAGGATTATATTAAAAAAAAAAAAGGTAAAAGGTAAGGGGAAAACTGAAATTGAAACATGTTCATACCAAGGGGTCAATGGGATTCTTTTACAGTGAAGCAGAAAGACCTCAGCACATGGACAGAAAACATTTTTGAAGCTGTTAAGGTGGACAGTGGGGCTACCAAGCTAAAGTGAGAGTGTTATGAGTGCAGAATAAGAGGAGAGATTTCTTAAACTGCTTAAGCATAGCCCCAGCTGACCCCAACAAAAGTAATCAACTCAAGGCTTTTGTTTTTATACCTTCCTCAGTTCTCCTGTTTTACATTTCATTTATTTTGTTTTGATATATGTTATTTCCTTTCTCTTGATTTTTTTTAGGACTCCTCAAAGTGCTTTTTCTAAATTCTTGAAATATAAGTTTAAGTAATATAATTTTTTACTCTGTGCTCTCTTCCACTATCATTATTGAATTACTTTAAAACCAATCCCAGGCATTGGGTTATTTCATCTCTAAATGTTTCATAAGTTTCTTTTAATTAATAGATTTTTTCTTCCTCTTTGTTTCTCTTGCAATTTATGTGTTAAAGAGACTATAGATCTTTCCACATTCTGTACTCTGCTGAATGCATCCCTGTGGTATCATTTACATGTTCCTTTATTCCATGTATTTTCTGTAGACTGGTGGTAACATATAGAGTCTTTGTGTTGGGGTCTCCAAGATGACCTTCAGGTTCAATGATTCACTAGACAAATTCACAGCACTCAGCATATAGTAATACTCATGGCTATGATTTATTACAGAAAAAGGATACAAAGAAAAGTCAACAAAGGGTAAATACACATGGAAACTCCGGGTGCAAGCTTGCAAGAGCCCTCTCCCAGTGAGGTCACATAGTACTCACTTAGCAACAAGTGACAACACACATAAAATGCCATACACTAGGGAAGCTCACTAGAAACTCAGTGTTCAAGGTTCTTATTGGGTGCTGGTCATGCAGGCACCTTCTGCCTGGCACATACCACAATCTGAGACTCCCAGAAGGAAAGGGTGTTAAACGTAAACCACATTGTTCAAACAGTCAAGGCACAGTGAGACATTCTTATCAGCGAATGGTGGTAACTCTCTTGAAATCCAAGCTTCCAGATACCAGTCAAGGACCAACCTTATAAGCAGGACTTTCTGAGGATAGAAGATTTGGGCCTCCTATGTTAACTATTATCTATGCAGTCTTGATATGATTGTATCTTTTGAGTTTTTTGTTTGTTTGCTTGCTTTATAAATAGAATCTTCCTCCAGAAAGTTCATAATTCCTGCTTCTGTTCATTTTTTATGTTAGCATCCATTTATAATCAATACTTAAATCCATTATTTCATTTGGGATTTAAAAATTATGATATTCTAATTCTATCACTTATTTTCTCATTTATTAGCTGGAACAATTATATTAAAAGAAGCCTTTTCCTAAAATAAGAAAGGCAGAGAGTTTATTTCACATAGAAAAGACAAAAGAATGCTTATATTGATTCCTTAGCAATCTCAAAGGCAACCAGTGAGATTTTTTTCTTTAATTATTATGATATACTCATGTATGTAAACATATTGCATATGTTCCACCTCCTTACAGTTATTCTTATTACTGCTTAAATTGAATTGTCTTTGGTCAATAAGAGATTCTTTGGGTTGGCTCTTGAGTCCTGTAGCTTTTTTTTGTTTTTTTGTTTTTTGTTTGTTTGTTTGTTTGCAGTACACGGGCCTCTCACTGTTGCAGCCTCTCCTGTTGTGGAGCACAGGCTCCGAACGCGCAGGCTCAGCGGCCATGGCTCATGGGCCCAGCCGCTCTGTGGCATGTGGGATCTTCCTGGACTGGGGCACAGCAGGCAGACTATCAACCACTGCGCCACCAGGGAAGCCCATGTCCTGTAGTTTTTTAATAATTACCTTGCTTTCCGTTTGGACACAGTGTTCCAGGATTGTCTTGTATTTTTCCTGCCTCAGACTTGTATTCAGACATTTCTTCAAGGAGCCTTGGCTTGTTTACTGGGAAATGATAGTTAGAGACCATACTTTGGGCATGTGGGTGCTCATTACTATTGGGTTAGTCATTGTTTCTAGGCTGTTCAGTAGACAAATCTAGGAAATATGTTTGTTTGCATTTTTGTTTTGTTTTAAGATAAAATACATATGACATCATATCAATATGTCTAACTCAAATGTAGAATTTGAGCCTTTAATCCCCTTAATCTTATATCTATTTCTCTTCTCTCTTATACCAAAACTTTTAGTTCCTAGTGACATTAATGTATTTTATCCTACTACACATATGTAATAGTTATAGAATAACAACACCAAGAGTAGATTACCAAAAACAGTTTAATTTTTTTCTGTTATTTTGGTTTTCATGATGTAACCCACTAAGAAAGTTCAGTTGATTCACTATATTTCAGTCTCTTGCATTAATTCTTTTCTGGGTGGTTATGCCACCAATTTACTACAGAGTTAGATTCATTTTTTTAATTTTTGTTTTTAACTGTTTGCAGGTTTTCATTTTGATTTGATTTTTTACATTTACATAAAATATGTTCATAATTACAAAGTCAAATCTATAAAACAAGGTATATAACTTTTTAATCTTCAATATCTACGATCTTATTCCTTTTTCCTGTACTATAGATAAGCATACACAGTTTTCTCCAACTTATTTTTCTTTTTCATTTAAAAACATACACTGGGGATTATTCCATATGTGTATATAAAAATGTTCCTCATTTCTTTTTACAGCTACATATTTCCATTGTATGAATGTACAATAGTTCATATTCAATCAAACACCAATTGATGAGTATTTGGGTTCTTTCTAATTTTTGCTGCTATAAATAACTCTAGTAAATAGGCTTATGCATATATCTTTCGTATTTTTCCAGAGTATCTTTGGGATAGATTCCTAGAAATGAGCTTTCTGGGTCAAAGGGTAAATGCTTACGTAGTTTTGTTAGATGTTGCCAAATTTTATTCCATGGGGATTGTATCACTTTTTATTATCATGAGCAATATATAAGAGTGCGTATTTTCTCACAGCCTTGCCAACTGTTGTCAAACTTTTGGATTTTTGCCAACCTGATAGAGGAGAAATAGTAACTCAGTGTAATTTTAATTGGTATTTATCTTATTATGAATAAATTTGAACATCTTTTTCATATCTTTAAGGGTCAGCAAACATAAGTCAAAAATATATAAAATGTATGATCTCCTATTAACAAGTAAATGTATTTTAAATAAACAAGTATTGATAAATAAGAAACACATCAATATAATATGTAATACAAGTATATCAAATTTAAATATATTTACTCAAAATAGGCTGAAAAGCATTTGCCCATATATCATTCAATACCCGTTCCTTAAGGGGTTTTTTTAGGTTTTAAAATTTGAATTTCTATATAATGAATTCTGTTCACATACTTATTTCTCTTTTCACCTCTTAATAAAATAAAAGGAAGAGAAATATGAAATAATAGTTGTCTTGTACCACTGTAAAACTATGAATGGGCATCAAAGAAATAATAAATTTTAGGATTTTCTGGAAGACATCATGCAGATGTGATTAAAATTGCAAAGGAGTATGTATGCTGGTCCTAAGTGCTGAAAATTAAAGATAAAGAAAGGATAACTCCCAGATAGTTTCTCATTTCTTGGCAAATATATATTCCTAAAAGTCACAGAGGAACCTCTATGTTCAGAATAGCTGCCGTCAATAGGTAGCGGAGGAAAATTTTTTTAAAAAAAGGATTTTACAGGTTTCCCTGGTGGCGCAGTGGTTGAGAGTCCGCCTGCCGATGCAGGGGACACAGGTTCGTGCCCCGGTCCGGGAAGATCCCACCTGCTGCGGAGCGGCTGGGCCCGTGAGCCATGGCCGCTAAGCCTGCGCGTCCAGTGCCTGTGCTCCGCAATGGGAGAGGCCACAACAGTGAGGGTCCCGCTTACCGGGAAAAAAAAAAAAAAAAAAAGAATTTTACTATGAAAACCATTCTTCTTCTTCAAGGAAGAACCCATTTTAGTTTTGGGAGGGATTTATGATGAAGAAACATTTAAGTACCTGAAACTATAGGATGAAAGGGAGGCACAGGAGCAAAGATGCCAGAACAAGGCGTATGGGTGGGAGGTGAGGAGGTAGAAGTATTTCAGAAAATCGAAGTATCATATGCAGAGGCTCTGAGGAAAGACGTAACTAAGTGTGTTCTGTAGACTAAAAGAACACTGGGTAAGGTAACAGCAACAAGTTTATTCTAAGTCTGATAAAAAGACATAGAAGGATATTATATTTATTTAAACTATATTTTCTGCTGTGAAGAAAATGTGATCAGAGAAAGGACTGATAGAGCTTTAATCATGAAGAAATATTTTATAATACCTTTCTCTCAGAAATGATCAGATCAAATAGATACATAAATTTAATTAATCATAAATGACTACCTTGATTAATATATTGATAATTCTGTGAGCAACTAACATAGAATACACATGCTTCTCAAATTTCCATGGGATATTTTTAATCAATTTTCTATAAATTAAGACCTATAGCAAAATCCCATTAAATTGAAAAAGCAGATGCGTCATATTTTCTTACTACATTTCAAAGGACAAGGAATTTAATAAAAAATACAAATCAAATCTCTTGGGAATAGAAAAGAGTTTCTTATAAAAATCAGCTAAAAGCACAGACTCTGTAGAACTCAAGGAAAAATGAGCATATCATATGAAATTATATGGGATAAAGGCAAAATCACCTTAGAGAAAATTCATGGCTCTATATTCTTTATTATTAAACAATAATAATGAAAGTTTTTAAGTAAACAGTCATCTATGAAACTAGAAAACAATAACAAAATGAACTAAAAAGTAGGTAGTTAAAGGACTTAATAAAGATAAAGGCAGAAAATAATGAATTGAAATCCACTCTGAAGATATAACAGTCAACTCTTACTTGATAAACAATGGCATCAAAATATACAAAGCAAAAGGTACTACACATACATGAAGAAACTAAAAAAATAAATACTTACAGTGAAGGCATTGAACATCCATCACATTTGAGAGATTAGGACTAAGACACTGATAAAGATATCTTAAATAATGTAATTTATGAGTTATACAAAATGTCATAAATTATAGAGAATATATGTTATTTGTATATTATAGTCCTCAAATTATCTGCAAACTATGCTATCATATTTTAAGCCCAAACAACCTCTAACAATTTGAAAAGTAGAATTTGTACAAGCAATATTCTCTAATCACAATAAGAAAAATACACTGCTACCAAGAAATTAATAACAAAGTTATATATTTTTAAACCAAGGTATTCTACATAAGATCAGTAGCTGAGCTGAATCTTTGACTCATTCCCAAAATTAACCATGCTCCAAACATATAAAAGTGCTAAACAAAATCAGAGTGACAGTAAACTTCTTAGGAGCAATTGTAAGTGCAGAAAGATAATGAAGTAGTGCCTTTTGTGCTAAGATTAAAAAAAAAAAAAGGTCAGGTTAGGTTTTTATATACTCTGTATACTAGTTTTCTATTGTTGTCATAACAAGTTGCCACAACAAGTTGCCACAAACCTTGAGTCTTAAACCAATACAAATTTATTATTTTGGCTCATGAAGCCCTTCCTGCATCTTTAAAGCCAGCAATATTGCACCTCTTTAACCTTTCTTTCATAGTTACTTCTTCATTTAACCACATTGTAAGGACTCGTTTGATTAGATTGAGTCCACCTGGATAATCCAGGACACTTTTCCTGTGTCAAGATCTTGAGCCTTAATCACATCTGCAAAGTCCGTTTTTCCACATAATATATTCATAAATTTCAGGGATTGGGACATTGACATCTTTGTAAAGCCATTATGCTGACCACCACATATGTTGCCAACCTATCATATAAGTATAAAGAAAATGAAAAGAAAATAGAAAAAAACTATTAATAACATAGGATTCTAAATTGATGGTATTTGTCTCCTTTTAATACTTTCTGTCTTGGCATTTCTTGCTGCTACTGAAAAGTTTACTGTCAAGAGGGAAGTAGAAACAACAAGGTCCTACCATATAGCACAGGGAACTATATTCAATATCCTGTGATAAACCATAATAGAAAAGAATATGAAAAAGAATGTATATATGTATAACTGAGTCACTTTCCTGTACATCAGTAATTAACACAACATTGTAATTCAGTTATACTTCAATAAAAATTAAATTAAATAAAAAAGAGGGAAGTAGAACCTGGAAAAGAGGGTATATGCAATGCTATACAAAAACATGTTGGTTATTCAAAAAAGTCTTGACTGAAATAATAATTATGATAATAACCATCATAATGAAAATTTGGAAGCTTAAACACAGTGACACTAACTGTGATAATAATATTAAAGAAGTAAAAATTTGTAGAAAAAGTGTTCTAAACTTCTGGTTGTCTGGAATATGTTAAATCCTATCTTCCTCCACTAGATGGTAGTCGAGGTAATAATCATTAGCCCCTTACTTCTCTGATCATAAGGTAATACAAAATCAGCCAAGCAAAGATAAAGTCATCTAATATAACAGCATGGATGGAGCTGGATTAATTAGGAGATGGGGAACTGAGGCATGTTAAAAATAAACTGAGGTCTATTTAAAATTTTAAGAGTTTATTGGAGCAAAACTCTGTTCCAATGGGGCAGCACCAAGTGGGTAGTTGGTTTGGAGCATTCCGCTGACAGGAGCTATAGGGGAAAGAATATAGAGAGCGTGTGGAAGCAGACAGAGGAAATTATTTGATTGGCTGCAGCTTAAAGCCCAAGTGGCTGTTTGTGATTGGTCGTCCGTAGCGTTTAGATTTCTTCTGGAACCTTGAGGCATTTACGCCTTAGATTTTGGTTTGCTTACAAAGGCCTCCATAGGATTAGAGCCACCTCAGTCTAATAGCCTCCTTGTTTAATTAATTTAACAGGGAACATCAGAAGAGATCGCTGGGGTGGCCACGGGACTCCTGCTTGGATGGTCCTCTAAGGCAGGAGCTGGCAAACTTTTTCTTTAAAGGGCCAGGTTGTAAATATTATCCGCACTGTCCATACTGTCTCGGGCACAACTATTCATTCTGTTGCTGTAGCACTAAAGCAACTAGAGACCAGGCGCCAGTGTATTATCTAAATGTGTTTTTCAGACCCTAATACTGTTGCAGGAAGGGGGACCCCTGCCAGGGCCCAAAGTGGGCTCTTGTTTAAAATTCAGAAATGAATTGTCTGAGGAGACACACGTGCTGACAAAACAAGAGACCTTATTGGGAAGGGGCACCTGGGTAGAGAGCAGGAGGGTAAGGGAACCCAGAAGAACTACTCTGCCTCATGGCTCACAGTCTTAGGTTTCGTGGTAATGGGGTTAGTTTCTGGGTTTCTCTGGCCAATCGTTCTGACTCAGGGTCCTTCCTGGTGGCATACGCATCACTCAACCAAGATAGATTTCAGCAAGAATGATTCTGGGAGGTCGTTAGGACATATGGACTGGCGTCTCCTCTCTCCTTTTGAGCTTTCCCAAATTCTTCCGGTTGGTGGTAGCTTGTTAGTTCTGCGTTCCTTACCAAGACCTCCTGTTGTAAGTTAACTCATGCAGGTAGTTACTATCGGGCCTGGCCAGGGTGAGAGGTTTCGGTCAGTGGTTCCCCTAACAATGCTAAAAGTGAAAATGAACGTAATAGTTCCGTATGTATAGTTGAAGAGTAGGGAGGACTCTCTAGGCTACATACCTATATACATAAAAGCAAGAACAACTTGATATCACAACCCAACAAAAAGAAAATTAAACAAATCTACAGTACAGCCCTATATATCACTGTAAATGCAAAACAAAACAAAGCTTTCCTAAATAAAAAGCTAGCAAAGTGTTTTAAGTGTGTTACGAGAAAAATACTCAGTGACCAAGTAGGTCATTTCTAGAATACAAGAGTGGGAAATATGGTAATATAATTTATCTCTGCTAAGAAGAAGAGAATCATATAATTTTGTTGTTAAGCGCTAAAAGGCATTATATTAATAGTTAACTATGCCAAGCATTTTTTAAAGTTTGGTAAAACCTTCTTACTAAACTAGAAAAGGAAGGAAAGGATCCTTGTTTAACATAATAAAACTGGGCTTCCCTGGTGGCGCAGTGGTTGAGAATCCGCCTGCCGATGCAGGGGACACGGGTTCGTGCCCCGGTCCGGGAGGATCCCACATGCCGCGGAGCGGCTGGGCCCGTGAGCCATGGCCGCTGAGCCTTGCGCGTCCGGAGCCTGTGCTCCACAACGGGAGAGGCCACAAGAGTGAGGGGCCCGCGTACCGCAAAAAAAAAAAAAAAAAAAAAAAAAAAACATAATAAAACTATCTCCACCCAATATACCCCGTGAGAGACACACTGAATTAAATCCCTTTAATGTCAGGGAGAAAACAGATGGCTCAGGACAATATTTAACACTGTCCTTGAAGTTACAATCAATCCAACTAGAGGAGGACAATAATGACACATACATTTTGAAAAGAAGGAAATAATTTTATTTTTTTAGTTAATATAACTATTTGTCATAAAAACCCCAAGAAAAGCAACTAAAAAGTATTAATATTATTAAAAGGGATCATTATAAAATAAACATCTAAAATTCAATAGCTTTTTTACCTATCAACAAAAGCAAGTGGGAAGATATATTTGAAAGATTGCATTTTATAAAAAAATTTATTTATTTTTGACTGTGTTGGGTCTTTGTTGCTGCCCACAGGCTTTCTCTGGTGTGGTGAGCAGTGGCTACTCTTCTGTGCGGTGTGTAGGCTTTCTCTGGTTGCGGTGTGGGGGCTTCCCATTGCGGTGGCTTCTCTTGTTGCGGAGCACGGGCTCTAGGCGCCCGTGTAGTAGCTGTGGCTCCAGGGTTCTAGAGTGCGGGCTCAGTAGTTGTGGCACACGGGTTTAGTTGCTCCGCCACATGTGGGATCTTCCTGGACCAGGGCTCGAACCCGTGTCCCCTGCATTAGCAGGTGGATTCTTAACCACTGCGCCACCAGGGAAGCCCTGAAAGTTTGCATTTTAAAGGCAGCAAAACAACATAGCATTTAAGAACAAACATTTTTAAAAGATAAAAATATATGGAACATACATAAAGAAAACTAAAACATTAAATATTTCACAAAATTAAAGTAATCAAAAAGTAATTTTAAAAGTCATTAAAAAGTCATCAAGTCATATGTTTGTTTGTTATCTTATGTTCTAATTTTCTGTACATTTGAAGCACATCATTAAAAAATCTCTTGCTGTATAACTAGCTAGCTAGACAAAGACTGGGCAAAACTATACCTCTATAGAACACTTAATAACATAGAAATAGTATGAAAAATAAAGTAATATCTGCTTTATTACTTATATAACCAGGAAAAAACCCCAATAAATTTTCATTAGAAAATGTGTTAATGAAAAAAAGGTGATTTAGTCAGCCAGTAGTATTGGATCAATTGCTTGACTATTTTCAAAAAGTCAATTTAAAAATTTCACTTTATATCTCACTTTAAGATAAATTGTATATTCAACAAATTATAAAATCTAGGGAGTGAAACTATCATGAAAGTTTTGAAAATATGTAAATACTTATCAGAAAGGAAAGGACTGTATAAGTTCAAAGATGACAAAATAATCACAGGAAAAAAATGAACAAATTCGTAAAATTTGTAAAATATTTTAACTATAAAATAACAAAAGTAAAAACTGGAAAAACCATGCAGTACACATAACAAAGGATTAATAACTTTGTTATATAAATAAATTATACAATTGTTAATTAACTGTATAATTAATTAACTGCTTAATCCTTTATTAAAGGATTAATTAATTAACTGATTAATCCTGCTTAATCCTTTATTAAAGGCAACAAGTAGAAAATTCATAAAAATTGAGTCAACTAATAAATATATGAAAATGATCAACTCATTTTCAATTAAGCAAATGAAAATTTAAATAGTAAAAATATAGTTTATTAAATTATCAAAGATCTCAAATACTAATATACTGTGTCAGCAGTTGTATAATGAAGTTAATAATATCAATCATTTGAGAAAGACACATAAATTAGATATTTTCAGTTAGAAAGCTATTTGGATGTACAAATACAGAGTTTTAAGACTATGCAAACCTTAGAGCCAATAAATCCACTTTTGAGACGTAGCTGAGGCAGTACTCCTGAATGCAGAAAACACATAAAAAACATATATGTTTATTTCAGAGTTAGTTACAAAACACTAGAAGGAACCCAAATATCAACTAAAATCACAATACCAGACAAACTGGCAGGACTTGAAATGTAGGCCTGATTTTTAAAAAGAAAAAAAAGTTGAAATTATATATCAAAACAGAGTGTTGCCTCTTATCTAAATTCCAGTGTAGTAAAGAAGCATGTATTGACAGTGATTTATGCTGCAGTGATAGCAAATAGACATAACAAATAAAAAAGGGGGACTTAATTACTCTTGGATTCCCCATCTTAATCCTGGAAGAATTGGTGGAAAGAGAAATGTAATTGATGCGTGACAGACCCCCAAATTGTCACATTTAAGAGTTAAATTTTGATTTGTATTTAAAAAGTTGGATTTCTGCAATTCAGTTATGTAACCCAGAAGGTTTGGGGTTAATGGAATTTTTATTAAGATATCCATACATTGCAGCCAGAATTTCTTTCTTTATGACATATTTCAAATATCCAGAAAAGGAGAGAGAGTAATATTACAAACATATAAACTCAGCACCTGGAATGAATAAACATATTTTGACACATTTTCTACTGATATTTTTAAAAGAAAATATTATGGGCACAGTTGGAATCTCATAATATTCTTCAATTTCGTTCCCCCTCCCCAGAGTCAACTACTATCCTGGTGTTGTTTTCTTTCCAAACATGTTGTGATACTTTCCTATATATCTAGTATATCATATAACCATGAACTTTCAAAAGACTTTTAGATTTGGCTAATTAAGTTCCACAAAATAGAGTTTTAGAGGTCTTATTTAAATTATGTTGAATTTATTGCTTACTTGGAGAAAAGCTAGTATTTTTCCATTTTTAATCTTTCCATTCATGGATATGTTCTACTTATTCATTCATTTGTCTCCTTTTATGTACTTTAAAATAATTTGGTATTCTTTTATAGTTTTCACATAATAATAATAGATATTTTTATTACATTTAGTGTTAGGTCACTTTTGGGTTTCCTCTTATTATGAAACTGCTTTTTCTTAATAACATTTTCCAGTTGCCTTGTTACTGGTTCATGGTATAATTTTAATGTTTTCATAATTGGTCTTGTAAACAGTTACCTGGCTGATCTTTCTCACTAGTTTAACTGTAGTCTGTAGATCCTCTTAGATTTTTTCTTACTAGAAGTTATACCACATTTCTTTTTCTTCTATTTCACTGCTCAAAACCTCCAGTAAAACAGTGAGTAGAAGAGGTAAAAAATAGGCACATTAGTGAGAATTTAAGTTCAACAGCTATTACAGTGATTTTTTTTTTTTTAAATCAGTGGTTTGAATAAAATAGAATACTTCCCAGGACTGGTAAAGTGACTCCATGGTGTCAGAGACCAAGGTGGCTGTATCTGGTTGCTCTGCCATTTTTAGGATGTTGTCCTCATCCACATGGTCCAAGATGATTCATAGCTGTGTGTCCAGCTGAGTAGGCAAGAAAGCCGAGGTGTTAAAAATGGGATGTGCTCCCTTCCTTTAAAGATACACCCTAAAATTAATATACATTGCTTCCAAAACACTTCCAAAATGACAAAGTTATATCCAATTATCAGAGAGACTGGGCCATATAGGCAGCTATGGGCCCACTTTAAAAATCAGTGTTATATTACTGAAGAAGGAGAGAACAGATATTGGAGGCATCCTTGTTCTGTGGGTTTCAAAGAGACTGCTTCTAATATTTTACCTTCTTAATTATGTTTGAAAACATTATCTCCTACAACTAGTTATTTTAGTCTTCTTATCATGAGTAAACGCTCTGCTGAATCTGTTGAGATATCACATTTTTTACAACTTGCTAATGTGGGATATTTCATTAATAAATATAATGTTAATTATCTCTTGCATTCCTATAACACACCATACTTAGCCAAAGTAAATTATTTAAAAATATTCCTCGATTTGATTTGCAAGCATTTTGTTTATGATTTAGCTTCCATTTTGTCATTAATCTTTAATTTTATTTTTGTGTATTGCCTGTATCTGGTTTTGGTATCAAGCTTATACTGGTATCAAACTAGGTTGGATAGCTTTGTCTCTTTTAATTTGTTTTCTGAAACTCTATGAGATAAGCATTACAGGTTCCTTGAAAGTTTAGCAAAATTCATAGAACAATTTCAGCTTGGTTCCTTTGGACCTAGGTGGTAGGAGGTGAGGACTTTTTTTACCAATTCAATTTCTTGTTTTCTGTTGTCCCTTAAGAAAAATTGGAATTTGTATTTTTTTCTAAAACATTCTCTATTTTAGGTTTTAAAATTTATTGGGCATAAAGTTGTTCTAGTATTTCCGTATGCTTTTCTTCAATTCTATAAAACCTGTTTATGCTGCTTTTTCATTCTGTGCAATTTATTTGTACCTTCTCTCTTTTTTTGATCAATTTTGTCAGTATTTTTCTATTTTATTATTGTTTTAAGAAACCAATGATTTGTTTTTATTGCTAATTTATGTTGTTTGTTTTTTGCATAATTAATTTCTGGTTGTTTCTATTATTTCCACTTTTTATTTGGAGAGAAGGGAAATTTAATTGTAGCCTAGCTTCTTGAAATAAACACAACTGAATCTTTCAATCTTCCTTGTTTTCTAAAATATCTATTTAACATGATAAATTACCCTCCAGGTACATCACGCAAGTATAATACAGGGTGATTTTATTGTTGTTTGCTTCTAAATATATTGTAAGGTAAATTATAATAAGATGTTTAGCTTATGAATTATTTAGAAGTGTATTTTTTGGTTTGTTTTCAATCACAAGCTTTTGGATATCTCTTTATATTTGACTTGTAATTACATTGCATTAAGACTAGGCCATGTGATTCATATGGTATCATGTCTATGGAAGTTACTGAGGCTTTTTAGTAGCCTAATATATTGCCAATATTTGTACTTTTTAATGTGCATTTGAATAGAGTGTACCTTCTTTTAGGGGGCAGTATCTATATATCTACCAGCTTGAAATTTTAATATTTTAAAATTCTTCTATACTAAAATTTTGTTAGATTTCTGTTATCTAACAGTTTCTTAGATAGGAGTGTCAAAAATATCCTCTGTAACGGTGAAGAATCTTAGCAGACTTCTCAAAGTCAACATCATTTGTGACTAAACATATCATGTATCTCCTGATATGATGCACTGAGAAGAACACAAGATATTTCTGTGATGTTCTTGCCAAAAATGTATAACCTCAATCTAATCATGAGAAAATACCAGACAAACCCAAATTGAGAGATATTCTACATATAATTGATCAGTATTCTTCAAAAATGTCAAGCAAATGAAAGACAAAGAAAGACTGAAGAACTATCTTAGACTGGAGGAGACCAAGACAGAAAACTAAACGTACCATGGGATCTTTGATTGGATCCTGGACCAGAAAATGGACATTAGTGGGATAACTGAAAAAATTTGAATAAGATCTATATATTAGTTAATAGTATTTATCATTGCTAATTACCAGTTTGATCATCGTACTATGGTTAGGTAATGTGTAAACATTTGACGAAAACAGAGTATGTGGGAACTCTGTGAAATATTTTTGCAACTTTTTTAAAATCTAGAATTACTTCAACATAAAAAGTTTACAATCTTTTCGCTACAATTATGGATTTTTGCTTTTTACCTCATGATTATTTAGGGCTTTTCTTTATGTATCTTCAGATAGTATTGTTAACTAAATACAGAATATTGACATATATCTTTCAGGTGGATAATCACTGCATAAGTCTCTTTATTTTTATTCTATTCTGATCTATATAGTCAGGATTCCATCAGGAAGGAAAAATCACACTATACAGAAAATTTTTTGCACAAATGTTGGAGGGTTGAAAGAATTTGAGGTCACTCAGAGATAATAACTGTGAGAAGCAGTTACTATCTCTAGAACTGAGGATGCAAAAGGGGAGGAATGGACTTCCTAGAACCTATAAGCTCAGAGAAGCTGCCCTGTGGAAATGTTGCTTAGACTGCTAATAAAGAGGCAGGACAAGACTGGTTCTGGGTGTGCCCAAAGGAGCAACAATGAGAGGAAAGAATAGCAAGTTCCTTATCCTTTTCACTCTCTCTAGTGCCACCTATTGACAGAACTTAATGGAAACCAATTGGAAAAACAACTGGGAAATGTAGTTTGCTGAATCCCAGACTAGCATCACAGAGCAAAGTGTACAAGAGCAGATTTGGAATTAAGAGACAATAGGCAAATACAGTACTTGATAAACTCATTAATGCTTTCCTTCAAACCTGGATTTCCCAATTTAAAATTATAACAACATCTTTCTTTTAATACTTGCCAGATATACCTTTATCTTTGTTTAAGAATTTTTTTTTATACCATCCAAATATATTTCTCTTTTAATAGGGAAGTTTATTTTATTAACATTTAATGTTATTGCTGATATATGTTCAATAATTTTTAACTTTACTTTCTGTCTTTTTATTTACCATATCTTTTATTAAATCCAACTTATATTTTTCTTCCTGCCTCCTATTAGATTTATCAAATTCTATTTATTCTTTAAATTTCCCTTCCTTGTCTGAAAAGTTTACCTTCTATTTCCATTCTTAGTGGTCATCTTCCCCTCTTCTAAAATATATACTTATTCTAAGCCTACTAGAGACCTAAGTAGTCCATAGGTCTATCCATCTCTTAAATTATGCAAGAAACTTAGACTATTTTAGCTCCATATACTTCCTCCCATTGTCCAAGTGATTGCTATTTTCTCCTTTTAAAATAATTCCTCAAATTAATCTTTAATTATTACAAATTAATATGTTTACAAATTTCTTTGATTATAATTTCTTCATACATGACATGTTTTTGTTCTAGATACAATTTCCTTCTTGTAATTGTTCTTTCTGCAAGAACGTGTTTATTACACATATTAATTCTATGTGAAAATGTATTTCATACTTAATCCTGGTTGACAATTTATCAGAGTTACAAATTCTAAGATGAAAAAGTTGTTTTATCTTTCTTAGTACTTTGATGTGCTAACATTTTGCATTAATTGGTCTAGGTATGTATTTTGTTTTTATTTTTCCTGCTCAGGACTCATTGGGCTTCAAAGCCCCCAAAGACTCATTTTTTATCACCTCTAGAGAATTATTGAATATTAGCTATTTGGATATTGCCATTCTATCTATTCTCCTTTTTTGTAATTCTTACTAGACATATATGCAAGTTTACCATTCTGTCCGCTATGTTTCAACTTCTATTTCATACTTCCCATATTTGACTTACATTTGTTATGTTCTTGGTGATTTTTCTCCTATCTCCTATCTTCTAATTCACTAAGCTTTTTTTCACCTGTATTTAACTTGTTGTCTAACCTTTTAATTTCAATTACTATATTTTTAGTTTCCAGAATTTCTACTTGGCTGATTGTTAAGATTACCTATTTCAAATAAAGGGTCATAACTACAAATATTAAAAGATAATAAGGAAATATTATGAACAACTCTTCCTATAAATTTTACAACATAGATGAAATGGACAGATTATTTTTAAGACACAAATTGCCAAAGCTCACTCAAGAAGAAATGGAAAAACTAAAGATTATTATATCTATTAAAGGTATTAAATTTACAGTTACAAATCTTCTAACCAAGAAAACTCCATGCTCAGACACCTCCACTGACAAATTCTACCAAACAAGTAAGAAATAATTAATATCAGTTCTACACAAACTCTTCCATTATATGGAAAAGGAGAGAAGATTTACTATGAGGCCAGCCAAGTCATATAAATAGATTACAAAAAAAAAAAAAATGCAAACTAATGTTCTTTCTGAACCTAGATACAAATATCCTCAACAAAATACTAGCAAATTGAATCTAGCAATGAACAAAAAGGACAAAATATCATGACCAAATGAGACATCCCAGGAGTGCAAATCTGGTTAATCATTGTAAATCAATCATTGTAATTCACCGTATCAATAGACTACAGATTTTTAAAAGATATTAACATCTCAATAGATGCGGAAAAAGAAATCGTTAAAATTCAACCACCAAAGTGATTCAACACAACAATAAACTCTTGCCAAACTCAGAATTGAAGAGAATTTCCTTATTTCCTTAATCTGATACAGGATATCTACAAAAAATCTACAGCAAATATCATATGTACTAGTGAAACAATGAATGATTTCCCCCTAAGATCAGAAATAAAGTGAGGATATTCTACTTTCATCCCTCCTATTCAAAACCATATAGATGATCAGAGCTGACATTACAAATTACTGATGATGATGCAGAATAAGTAGAATCCCTTTTATGTTGCTGGTGGGAATGCAAATTATTACAGCCTCTTTGGAAGATGTTTGGAAGTTTCTTATGAAGTTAAGCATACGCTTATCATATGACCCAACAGCCCAACGCCTAGGTATTTATCTACGTGAAATGGCAATTTACATTCACACCAAAACCTATACATAAATATTTATAACATCTTTATTCATAATTGCTAAACCTAGGAACAATTCGTATGTTCCTCAACTAGAGAATGGACAAAAATAATGTGGCATCTCTATAAAATGGAATAATATTTAGTAATAAAAAGGAATGAACTCCTGTTCTGATATATGCAGCAACATGATGAATCTCAGATTCATCATGTTAGGTGAAAGACGCTACATTCAAAAGGCTATACATACTGTATAACTTCACTTGAATGACATTCTGGAAAAGCCAAAGCTACCGGGACAGAAAATGGATCAGTTGTTATGAGAGCCTGGGGTTGGGAGGAAGGATTGGCTATAAAGGAGGGCATGGAAAACCTCCAGCAAAGGAGCTGTTTTATGTCTTGTTTATAGTGGTGCTGGTTGCACAGCTGTACATGTTTCCCAAAACAAAAATGCTCACTCTTCTTTCATACTGTCTTACCCAAGCTTTATGTTTTTCTTCTTTCTGTTGTGCCTTTTACATTTTTGACATATTTATATCAAAATCTCTTCATGTTGTTTATGATTTCTACCTCGAGATATTTTATTTCAGCAATGGCTCAACATTTTTCTTAATAATTTAACCTGTGGTTCTACCTCCTACTGTAGTCAATGTGAATTTGGACTCCAGAGTTATTCAAAGCACAGATTGGGATTGTATTTTCTAGCTCTTGACTTTTCCTACCTATGGCACTAGAAAATGCTGGGTTCTTATTGCTTCCAAGCCAGCAGATAGTTTGTTCCTATTCTCAGTTTCCTGAACATAGCAACTCTTTCTAGCTCAGTTTCAGCATCCCGATTTGCACAGATTTAATTTCTTATCACATGTCCACATAGTTATTAAAACCCAGGCATCAAGGTCCTGAGATTCCCCCATGAGACATTCAACTTCAGTAACACCTCACTATGCTACCTAATTTCAGTCTTTGTTTCTGGCAGCTAAGTTTTCCATTTCTCAGATTCACATTCAAATATGCTTTTAAATTATTTTTTTTCCCTAACATACTCTGTGCTTGGATCCAGAAAGTGATTGGGTGGAATTTTGCATCACTTAAGGCTGCCATCTTGCCTGAAAGTCTCTCAACAATATTCCCTAACTTACAATTCTGACATCACTTATTTTTTTTTTATATATACACAAAAAGTGAGTTGGAACATTAAGTTAATTGTACATTTTGGAAAAGAAATGTTCACCTTGATTTTAGATATTTTATATTTTAATTACCTGTTATATGACCTGAATTTTCTACTAAATATTTCATGTTTTAGTAAAAGTTTTGTTGTTGTTTACATAGTAAGCATATATTATCTTTAATATATTAGGAATTCATTTAGGTAGATTCATGATTAAACCAATTAAACGGCACTGATTTAATCAACAAACAACTCAGACTTCTTTGTAACCCAGCCTCAGAGTTCAAGAAAACCTGAAAGCTGAGATGTATGAAGTATCCACATAATGAATACATTCTTATTTCTTTCAGAGGATTCAGATTTGTAAATAAAATTATCCAATTTTAAATAGAAAGTAGTTTAAAAGAGTAGTTTTATCCCCTGTTTGTTGTTCTGTTTTAAGAAAAATACATTTCTGAAATAATTTATAAAGCTGCCAAAGGATAGATAAGTTAATAATACTGTGTAATGGATCACTAGATTTAGAACATCTAACTGGAAAAGCTGGAAATGAGAAGTTTAAAGTTCAAGGAGGTCTGAAATCTAACAAGCTTAATCAAAGGAAAAGATGTGAAATGTTCACAAAAAGGAGTCTGCAAAGCCACACACACAGAAAGACTCTGCCAGTGTGGGAAAAGAATGGCAACTTTTTCCTATTAAGAAAAAATAAAAATAGGTCACATTGTTGACCTTGGCCATCCTCTGGCATAGTCATGTCACAGTCATAACACAGAGCATCACATAAATGGCCAAGGGGCTTGCAACATGTGAGAACAATTTCTGAAAAGGGGGTAGGGAAATCAATTCATACTAATTTTAACTTCCTCTTGTTTCTGCAAAGCCTCATCTTGATTTCTTGGTGAACTTTAACACTCTCAGACTCCTTGACCCAGTTCAGTTTTCATACAGTTCCCTTTAGACTACAAAAGAGATCACTGGACCATAGACAATGCAACAGATAAACACGACCTATCTTGTACTAAAAACGAGTATGTCATACTGAGCTGAAAGAAGAGAATTAGACAGGTAAATGTGGTCCAGATGATAGGACCAGATCACAGGCAGAAGTGCATTCAGATTTACCTTTCAAAATGGCACAGCAATTTTTATATACTCATCATCAAAAACTTCATTAGAAGACAGCTCTAAGTCTAAAATTAAACTTCACTCCAATATCACTGTCCAGTGTTGCTCATGCATCAACCAACCACTCAATCAAAGAAAAACACTCATGGGCTTCCCTGGTGGCGCAGTGGTTGAGAGTCCGCCTGCCGATGCAGGGGACATGGGTTCGTGACCCGGTCCAGGAAGATCCCACATGCTGCGCCCGTGAGCCATGTCCGCTGAGCCTGCGCGTCTGGAGCCTGTTGCTCTGCAACGGGAGAGGCCACAGCAGTGAGAGGCCCGCGTGCCGCAAAAAAAAAGAAAAATACTCGTTACATATAAACTTTTATCCGTATTTTACTGAGCACTATTGTGAAGATAAGAGATGTATAAGAATAGCTTCCATTTCAATACTACTTTGCTATTTATAAATTACTTTGTTGTTAGCATGGGAAAAGGGTCACAATATCTAATACATTCCTCTCATTTTCTGATTATAACAAATACACAAACACACACACACACACACCACAAATTAAACAAAAGAGAAGTTGAGAACACAAACCATATGTTAAGTGTATGAGGAGGGGAGAGTTGAAAAGAGGAATTTTATGAATTTTCCTGTCCATAGGGATGGATGGAAAAAAATACATGCTTGAATATCCCTAAATCCACTCCCTTACACAGAACGACACAGATCACTTCCAAAAAGACTTTAATCTACTCCTATTCTCAGGCTCTAACATATAGATTCAGAGTCTGTATTTACCAGTAAACTGGTGAGCATTTGTCAACTGCAAGAAGCATACCTTCTGAGTTCGACAAATTTCACCCGCACCTCTGTTTACACACCCATTTAGGTACTGAAGTTTTTAAATATTCACCATGGTTCTGTATTTTTTTTTTTTTTTTTTTTTTTTTTTCCGGTACGTGGGCCTCTCACTGTTGTGGCCTCTCCCGTTGCAGAGCACAGGCTCCGGATTCGCAGGCTCAGCGGCCATGGCTCACGGGCCCAGCTGCTCCGCGGCATGTGGGATCTTCCCGGACCAGGGCACGAACCCGTGTCCCCTGCATCGGCAGGCGGACTCTCAACCACTGCGCCACCAGGGAAGCCCGATTCTGTATTTTGACTGTAGAGGTAAGTACATGACTATATGCATTTGCCAAACATAGGACTACTCTTTTTAAAAAGGGTGAATTTTAATCTATGTAAATTATATCTCAGCAAAAAATAATAATAATAATAATAAAATAAAGTTAAAATGTGTACAATATGATACAAAGTGATGGGAAGTTGGGGCGCTGTTTTGTAGAACTTGGATATACTTACCTAAGAAGAAGCATTGCAAGTAAGTGTCATGCCGGATTGAGGCTAGCAGGCCCACAAAGTCTACGGGAAGCAGACTTTATTTATTCCATAGCATTTACCAAAGTAGCGTCCAGAGATGGTGAATAGACATAAATATAACATTTTCCTTGAAAATAAGTTTAACAAATTTTTTAAAAGAATGATTAACGAGCTTCTTTTTTTAAATTGAAGTATAGTTGATTTACAATGTTGTGTTAATTTCTGCTGTACAGCAAAGTGATTTGGTTATACATACATACATTCCTTTTTTAATATTCTTTTCTATTATGGTTTATCATAGGATATTGAATATAGTTCCCTGTACTATACAGTAGGACCTTGTTGTTTATCCATTCTTTATATAATAGCTTACACCTGCTAACCCCAACCTCCCACTCCATCCCTTCCCCAATCCTCTCCCCCTTGGCAACCACAAGTCTGTTCTCTATGTCTGTGAGTCTGTTTCTGATTCATAGATAAGTTCATTTGTGTCATATTTTAAATTCCACACATAAGTGATATCATATGGTATTTGTCTTTCTCTTTCTGACTTACTTCATTTAATATGGTAATCTCTAGTTGCATCCATGTTGCTGCAAATGCCATTATGTCGTTCTTTTTTATGGCTGAGTAGTATTCCATTGTATATATGTACCACATCTTCTTTACCTGTTCATCTGTTGATGGACGTTTAGGTTGTTTCCATGTCTTGGCTATTGTGAATAGTGTTGCTATGAACATAGGGGTGCATGTAACCTTTTGAAGTATAGTTTTGTTGGATATATGCCCAGGAATGGGATTGCTGAATCATATGGTTCTATTCTTGAGTTTTCTGAGGAACCTTCATACTGTTTTCCATAGTAGCTGTATCAACTCACATTCCCACCAACAGTGTAGGAGGGTTCCCTTTTCTCCACACCCTCCCCAGCATTTGTTATTTGTAGAGTTTTTAATGATGGCCATTCTGACCGGTGTGAGGTGGTACCTCGTTGTAGTTTTTAACAAACTTCTTTGGTACAGGACTTCTCCAGGTGCTTCATGGTGCATTTCCAAAAGTGGGAAGTAGCACATTGTATTTGTCAAATTTATTTGACCGTTGAACACTTTTCTCCTAACACATAATACGAAATTTTCTGGCAATCAAATGGCAACCAGAGATTAATCTGATCCTCCAGAATGGTTAAGTCCCCGAAATTAAAACTGCTGTGCAGCACAGACTGGTCTAGAGACCATAAAATACTGACTTTTGAATCATGGACAGATCTAGGTGCAAATTTTCTCAGAGCTAAAATATACAGTTAAGAGGACTAAAGATATAGCTGTGTGTAGGCATGTAGCACCTGTCTAGATGTCCCTGAGTGCAAGGATAGATAAACAAATACATATATAAATACATATTACATTAAAACACATAAATATGTAAAAAATACTGAAAGTTAAGAAAAAAACTTGGAATAAAAGCATATTGCTGAAACTGCTTCCTATGCAAAACATAAAAATACCATGTTAAACATTTATTTGGTGTAGCAAAAATATCTAAAAGATAAGTTCTATGAAGCAGAAGCAGGGAGTCATGAGAGGGCCATATTATGAGAGGGAACAGGACAAAGAAATGAAGCTGGCTACAAAATAGTCAAAGAAACAACTAACTTTTAAAAGTAACAACAGAATAAAAATCAATAATTGCACCAGGAGAACCCAAAATTGTCATTAGAGAAAACCAAACCAGTAAAATGAGGACAAACTCAAAAGGTTCTCCTAGTGTTAGAAGAAATGGATAATGAGAATGCAATCCTAATGCATTGGAGTAGCTTCCAAAATTCATTACCAGCTGACCTCTGCCTGACTCTTCATTTTATCACCATCTCAACCCTTCACTTAGCACAGCCCACACTTTAGCCTTAAGTAATTACTTACAACTCCTTGAATATGATGCTACTCTTTCATTACTCTAATTTAAAAGCATCAACTATGGAGTGAAAATGCCAACTCGAATTTCAATTCTTCCAATAACTAGCCTTACAATCTTGAAAAAATTACTTTACTTTTCTATGCCTCAGGTACTCCAACTGTAAAATAGGGATCATTCCTCAGCTTTTAATGTTTTTCCTCCTCTTTTCAAAATAGCTAAATCCTACTCTCTCTTTAAATCTCAACACAGGGTTTACTGTCATTCCCTGGTCTTCTAGTCTATATTAGACATCTGAAAAGCATCTGTTTTTTTAAAACAAGGTCTGCGTCTTTTTTATTTTACCTTCTAGCATCTATAAGAGTGTACATTAAAAAACTCCAATAAATATTGATTGAAAGTGCAAATATATGAATGAATGAGAGGGTTAATGAAAATAGCTGAACAATGCTAAATTTCATTTAAAGAATAAGATATTAGTCTAGCTTAAGACAGTAAGAATTACTAGCTAAATAGAAGTTTATGAAGAGAAGATACTGGGTGTCCTGTAAAAGCATGTTTTTAATCAAAAGCTAATGGTCTTAGAGTTGTTCAGTGATTTCTAGGTTTGGATAGAAATTGTACTAGAAATCCCCTATATTCCATTGCAACTCTTAAATTTTGGGAGCCTCTGGTTTTTAACAGATACAGTTTTATGGAGAAAATGAAATTTGAAATGAGCTTTAAAGAATGCATTGCATTTGACTAGTAAAAAGAGAAAGGGCATTCCATATTAGGGAATAACATGTACCAAGGCAGGAATATTTCAGTTGTCTTACAGTGAAAGGGAAATGAATCAGTAAAGTTAAATACAAGAAATAATGAAAATTCCATAAGCTGCTAACAGAATTCACTACTGTTTATTTTCGATCACTATATTTTGACTACCTGGAGAGGAATCATAGCATGAGAGTTAAATTCATGTTCTCTGAAGCCAGTGTCTGCCTGTTTTCTGATCTCATTTCTGACACATAAATACTCTTGGACAAAGTTTTAAGACTCTCAGTTCCTCGATTTACTCATCTATAAAAAGGCTTCAGTACAATAAAAGTACTGACCTCACAAAGTGGTTCTAGTGGTTAAATAATTTAATACATGCAAGTCACTAAGTGACTAGCACATTTAAATGCTCAATAAATATTATCATTTAATTTAAGACACCAGACATTCCCATGAAGGTTAGATATACGTCTTTCAACATTTAGAATAATTAAACTCAGTCTTTTCTGACTCGGAATTATAGTGACTCACTGCCACTTTAAGACAGGTTCCAGTGCTAACAACACAATCCTATTTAGGGTAGCATGGTATTTAACATCATGAAGGTCAAAGGAGACTAATTCCTCTGAGAACACCCCATTCATTCTCATTGATGGCATTCAAAAATCCCAAATACAGTTGCATTAGAATGAGATTGTGTTAATCAATGGGTTATTCTTGAAAGCAATAAATCCCTAGAAAAAGTGAGAAGGAAGGAAGGAAGGGAGGGAGGGAGGGAGGGATGCAGGGAAGGGTGGATGAGGAAAAAGAAAACAAAAAGAAAGAGGAGGAGTTTAGACTTTGTCCCTACTCAGCCTGGAAAAAAATGTAGCAGAAACTGTTTAAACACTCTAAAAACTTCTTTCTAAATCACACTGCACATGAGCCATTGGTTTTGTTTGTTGCCCTGCACCAGACTCATTCAAAGAAGTTACTGAAATATTAATCTGATCTGTGATTTGGAAAATGTCTCTCAATAAAAATATTCAAAAGCCTGACTGCTTCTCAGCTCTCAGATGAATTAAGATTTAACTCTGACATGAATTGAACCTCTCTCCGGGGATGCTTCTCTTTACGGGGGCTGAGATCACAGAGTTCATCCTTCTGGCACTAGCAGCTCTTTGATTTTTGTCAGGGAGGCCTGCCACTAGAGCGCAATGCATAGCAACGTGAGGGTTTGTCTCCCATGTTCCCTAATGAAAAGCTAGCCTGGAGAGTGGGGTAGGTTGGAGGGTAAATTTCAAAGAGGGGAAAGGTCAGTTCTTGGTCAAAGTATGAAGAGCTTATGGAAGAAAGAAAACTTCGAAAATAAAGCATTAACATAAATTACTGAGCACAGGCTTTCAAGTTCTATAGAAAGAGATGAAGCAATGCTACCACGGTAAAGGCTCCCCTTTTTAAAGGATGTGTCCATCTTTGACCTCTTCTTATTGCTTCAGAAAATTATCAGAAATGTCGGTAGATGATTCTATCTGAGTTTCTTAAAGAAAACTTTACAGGCATTGAAATTTAAAGAGATCCCACCTCTTTAAATCAGAAAGGTGTTAAGGTCATGGTTCGCTTTCTGGGAAGAAAATAAAATCTAACTTTCCCAGGAGAACAGCCTTTATTAATTGAGGGGGAAATTGTTAAGCTGACATAACATAACATAAACTGCATCAGTTCAAAGACATAGGGACATGAGTCAGTGTCAATCATATGGTAAATTTAATAATCTATAAGTAAACTAGGTAATTATTTTCCCAAAGTATAGATTGGAGGGGGTGGGTTGTTTGAAGCAATAAAATAACTGGCCAGTTTTCTGCTACTGTCCCACTAGGATGAGTGATAGAAGGACAGCAATACTGAAAAGGATCCAGAAACAAAAACTCAGCAGAAAGACTATGGCAAATACTTCAGTTCTTTGCAGGCAAGGAGTCAAGAGTAGTGGCTTTTGGCTCAGGACCCCTTTCGAAGACCCCCCCAAAGACCATTTGTATATGGATTACATATTTCAATATTTGCTCTTTTAGAATTTAAACCTGAAAAAGGTTTATATATTCATTTAAAAATAATGTAACGATAAACTTATTCTCTGTTAACATAAATAAAATGTATTTTTACCAAAAATCTCTATGTTTTCCCAAACAAAGAAAATTATTGAGAAGAGTGACATTATCTTACGCTTTTGCAAATCTCTTTTAATATCTGGCTTAATAAAGACAGCTGAATTTTCTCTGCTTCTGTATTCCATCTGTTGTAAAATCTTAATTTTAATTAAAAATGTCAAGAAAATCTGGTCTCACACAGAAACATAGTAGGAAAAGGAAGAAACATTTTAACAGCCTTTTCAGATAAATTTGGGGACTCTTCTCTGATACTACACTAATATCTGACAGGTGATAGCTTCTCAAAGGTTAGTTGCAGTATAGAATCTGAAACCACACCAATGGTCTTTCCATACTCTGTTACAGTGAAATGCATTGGTCAATAAGATATCTTGAATTGATCTTTCATCTATGCATGATTTGCAACATTATGCATTTGTCATTTGGAAAAAATAATAGTTTGCTGAGTTACATAGATGTTCTATTACAAAATGTATTTTTAAAATCACATTCATTGGTCTTCCCTGGTGGCGCGGTGGTTGAGAATCTGCCTGCTAATGCAGGGGACACGGGTTTGAGCCCTGGTCTGGGAGGATCCCACATGCCGCGGAGCAACTAGGCCCGTGAGCCACAACTACTGAGCCTGCACATCTGGAGCCTGTGCTCCGCAACAAGAGAGGCCGCAATAGTGAGAGGCCCGCGCACCGCAATGAAGAGTGGCCCCCGCTTGCCACAACTAGAGAAAACCCTCGCACAGAAACGAAGACCCAACACAGCAAAAAAAATAAATTAATAAGTTAATAAACTCCTACCCCCAACATCTTCTTTAAAAAAAAAAATCACATTCATTAATATCATCACTAATCTCAGCAAGAAAAACATTTTAACTATGTAGGGATTTTACAAAAACTTAATTTTTGCCTGAAAGCTTAAATTTTATTCTTGGTGATAAACACTGTAAGTGGTTTCCTTAGTGATTGTTTCACTCCATTCATTATCAAGAAAATATTAGCAAGTCTACATAATCATAGTTTTTCTGTCAGTCATCCTTTCAAATAAAAACGTTTCATGGAAAAAAAGTGTCTAGTTCAGCTCACTTCTCAGATAATCACCTAAGTTCTTTTGCCCAAGACAGTTACTGTGTTCCAGTATGCAGCAAAAATGTTTTATGCATACTTCCTGCCTTGTCACACAGTATTAAAAAGACATGTACTCAAGGGTCAAGATTTAATACAGTTATAAGTTTTATTTTTCATCAAGAACATTCTCTGTGAAATTGGCTTTTTTAAAAAACTGTGAGTCCAGTTTGGTACTACTGACTGGATTCATGCTAAGGCACCAGCAGTTTTATCCACCACCTTTGCTTTTGCATCAACAGTGCAAATGCCAATACAGAGAAACAATGTCCTAGTGTTATCATAAAATATTTTCTTTTATTATAGAAGTTTCAGGTATAAAGCATTGTAATTTGATATCCGTATACACTACACAATGATCACCAGCACAAGTCTAGTTGCCGTCCATCACCTTACAGCTGACCCCCTTCACGAATCTGGTCCACCCCCCGACCCCCTTCCTCTCTGGCAACCATTAAACTTGTTCTGTGTATCTATGAGTTTGTTTTTGTTTTATTTGCTTGTTTGGTTGGTTTTTTGGATGCTACATATGGGTGAAATCATAAGATATTTGTCATTCTCTGCTGACTTATTTCACTTAGCACAATGACCATCAAGGTCCATGTATGTTGTCCCAAATGAAAGATTTCATTATTTTTTATGGCTGAGTAGTATTTGTGTGTGTGTGTGTGTGTGTGTGTGTGTGTGTGCGTGTGTGTGCGTGTGAGTGTGTGTGTGTGTGTGTATAGATGGACACTTAGGTTTTTTCCATATCTTGGCTATTATCTCACAAACCACCTAAAATGTCTTGTGGACTCTCAAAGGTCTATAAATCATACTTTGAAAACTGATGAAATAGAGAAAAGTTGGCTAAAGCCTAAGGAATAAAGAAGTACTATGAGAGGCTGTAATAAGAGCAGAGGGAAAAGCTCCTGACTTTTTGATTTTTATACTGATCAATTAGGGAGGGAATTTGGCGGACAATAGGTGTTCGTCATATCCTGAAAGAAGGCAAACATACACAACTAACCTTTTTCAAAACATATGTCTTGAGTGGGAAGAAGGAGAACTGGCTACAGTTGATTGGATATAACTGTATCCACAAAGCCTAGGAAGAATTTCAGCCCAAATTAGAATAAGAAACCTCTGAACTCTAAGAAGAATGTCTTCCAAAAAAGAGAAATGCTAAGCAACAGACAGAATGAGGAACAAGCTAGTGATATGATAAAGATGGCTAACATGTTCCCTGTCTCAATAAGAAAGATGACTCCAGGTCTAAAAGAAAACCAAAAACTATACAAGAAAGCTTGATCCAGATAAGATGCAAACAAAGGATGGTACGATTTGAGCAATCAATGGAAGGAAGGAAGAGAGAATCCATTTTACTGATGCCAGGAAATTTTTCTTTTCAGTTGCTCAGAGATGTTGACTTTGGATTTGTAGAGAAGGAAATATTTGCATAGCTTATAATAATATAAATACTATTTACTCTCTCTCTATATATAACTATATACAATTTTAGATTAACTATATATATTTCAGTTAAATATATATGTTATTTACATATATATTTAGTTATATATATAACCAAAAGACAAATTACAGATTTCAATATGGTTGTAGAACATGTAAATGTTATCAGTGTTATAGATGGAGGGCAGAAGAGATGTAGAGGGAATGGTAGAAGCCCTAAGAATATCCTCAGTAATGGAGAGTCGAGGGATGCAATTGACAGGTGACAGAATAAGAAAGTATTATTCAACATTATAAAGTTAAAGCTAAGAGATTTAGAAAACCATACAACTATCGCAAATAGGGAAAAGTAGGGGAGATAGGTTTTGTGCATGAACTAAATTTTCTTTGACAGTGCTGACTCAAGAGATAATGTTTAACTATGATAAATCCAAAAAGTAGGATATAAATTATATTATTTAGACAGCCTTAATATTAAAAATATTTGATAACTATTATGACACTGACACATAATGATCAGACCAGAAGTCTATATATTCAGAATGGAGGTGTCTCAGTCAACCTCTGGGAGACACTGGGACACACTGGCTATATATCAACTCTATTTTTTTTTGTTTGTTTGTTTTTATCAACTCTGTTTTGAAAACAGAATTAGGGAGGTAACAACTACAAGAAATAAAGATAAGAGCAGGCCAAAAGGTAGTCAGGGCTGGGGTAAGAAACTATTGTTTTTTATTAAAAGCCTTTCTGTGTTATTTTAATGTTTACTATATGCATGTATTACTTTGAAGAGAAATAATCTTAATATATAAAAGGGATTTTTCATCCTATTAGTTGTTAGGACTATTTAAATATTGTGCTATCATTTTCCTTAAAGTCTATAAGCAATTGATGTCCAGTAGAAATAAATGTAATAAAATATTTCTTTGGTAAACATTTCCTTGGTTTAGTAGCAGACCTTTTAATGGGTCCTCATATATATTCTCAAGGATATATAATGGAATTACTTCAAGTTTTAATTTAGGAGATAATTCATAATTTTATTTCTTTCTCATGATGACGGGGAAGCAATGGACAGTTTCCTAAAGCATATAGCTTATCTCTAGGGCACATTCCTTTAAAAGTTATCAATGCTTTTAAATAGTAGGAGATTCTCCTTACCAAAATTAAAGATGATGTTGGGGATTTTATTTTACTTTAATGAATAGGCCCCAAAGACCCGTAACTTATATCTATATGGCACAGTTAACTATCCTTTCTGTTCTTTAGATCACCACAGAGAACAGGAGGCCTACAATAATTACTAGAAGATGTATTTCGAGGACATTGCTTTACTTTAATTTATGAGTAGTACGATTAGTCACAGATATTGTTGGCTACAAGAAATAAGTCCACGAAAAATAGTCTCCCAAATAACATAGAGCCTGTGCTAAGAATTATTTGCATGTTGGACTAATTCATTCTGAATGTATATGAAGTCAGTAAAGGAAATTATGTTAGCAGCAGTTATCAAAACATAAAACTTACTTGCGACTTTCACATGTTTCAAAACCTAGAATTCTGTAAACTTTTGTGTACATTTATAGATATGAAAAATTGTTCCTATTATTGGATAGTTCTTCCTTTACAGAGTAAGTATAGAGGTATGGGAAGTAGCAAGTCAAGGTACCAGAACGCTTGGGTTCATCTGGAGGAGGACTTGACACAGAACAGATCTGAAGTTGCGGTCCATTTAAACCAACACCTCCATCTTGAGTCAACTTCCTCACTGTGTTATATAACAGTTTCTTTGTGTAGTAGTTTGGCTCTCCAGGGTCAAACAAAATAGCATATCAGGCCACGTGGCATTCTTCTTTTGTATGTTTCACCATTCAAGTTGTAGTTCCTTCTTTACTTATGTTTATTATTTAATTTTTATAGGTTGGATGCAATAGAAATATAATATTTATACATACTTTAGTAATACATATCAAAAAAGAGTGGAATTTCTACATGTAGGCACATGATATAACTATTAGAAATGGAAACGAAGTCTTATTATAGTGAGCAATATTGAATTATTCAAATCGAATAGCTTTCTGCCTGTACACGTAAGTCTACAACAGCCTAATCAACAACAAAGTAGAAACTTAATAATTCAAAGCTTTGGTTATCTTTAATCAAATAGGTGGACTTTTGAGGCCATAGAAATCATGTATACATAAATAAATAAAGTATATAAATATATAAAAAGTCTGAAAGAATATTACTAGAGGCCTGTATGTTATTTAAAGTACTGATTAAGTCTTGTGTCATATGTTAAAACCATGAGTTCTAGCAAACATCTGTAGGAAGATACCAAAATTAGTCTTAGAGTTAGTATACGTTCATTAGCTAAAGCAACAAGGTTACCTATGTTGTATGTACTAAAGCGTTTTTATCCTGTAGTATAAAGTATTTGAAGCAGAGTTCTCAAGAGTCTTAGGACATAATAAATGAACCTGTATTAAAAACTGTTTTAAAGCACATTATTTCTACCTAAGAAAGCAAATTTAATGCACTAGCTTCTTCCTCATTCATTCAATTATTTATTCATCATTCATCTCATAAATATTTATTGAGCTCCCAGCTCTTACACTACTGTAGGAAAGGCAGAGGCATAAAGCATACAGCCATAATACTGTGTGATAAGTGCACTGGGTTATATACCAAGTTAGGCCACTCATGAGAACAAATAAGTTAATTACAAAAAGTCCCTCAAAAATGTTACTTCCAAAGTAACTGGGTTTAAAAATAAAAAGTTGCCTACATTAGGCTTCATTATACTATAAAGGAACTGGCAAGTGGAAAACTCTAGAATTATTATATTTACATTAAGGAAAATTAGGCAAGATGCCTATCTTCTTAACTTTATATTCATTTAATGGACACCCATTCTTCATCTTTTCAGTTATAGAAATACATAAAAGGCATTATAACAGGTTCATTTTAATAAGAGAGAGGACAATCATACAGAAAATGACTAAATTATTCTCAGTTTAGGGTTTCACTGTTTAGTTATTTATTTATTTATTTTTGCCTCAGGCTTTGGGGACATTAAGGCCATGTTATAAATCCTGGTCACTGCTTTTTCTAAAGAGCAAAAATGAGAGTTTATTAGCATCTCAGTGGTTGCCTCAATAATGACAAAACAGTTGCTCATTACTGCTCATTAGTTTCATATTAGATTCATTTGCAATAGCAATATATCTTCTGTTCATACTCGATTGCAAAACACCCAATATGATTTGACACCTGCTGTACAATAGAATTCATTAGATAGTAATAATACAAATAGAAACTCAGGAGCTGGACTTCTATTTGCCTCTCTGATGACTCTGTATAGGAAAAGGCCTCTGAAATCATCTAGGTTAGAAAAAGATAAATATACACAGCAGATAATCAAGGTTTTCAAATACTGAATTCTCTGTTTTTCTGTCTACAAAAATATTCTATACACACAATGCAATAGTTTAATGAGTGGCATAATTTCCAAAATAATAAAACACTTCCTACTACACAGATGAAATGAAATGTTCATCTAAATAACCATATTGAATAAAAAACAAGTCTGAGGTCTTTTTTTAACCTCAAGATAGACTAAATTTGTTTTCATACATTTCATATTTTTCATACATTTATGCCTTAATCCATGGGGATGACTCAGATTTCAAAATGTACCTAATCATTTCTTCTGATATTCAATTGTTTGTTTACTTGAACTCCTTGTGGCTATTGCTACGTGTCACTGCATATAATAAAAGAAGAGACTTTCAAATGTTATTCTTTTGTTTAGATTCATGTCACCTAAATCACCTAAATGCAACACACAAATTCAAAATGAAATGACTACTCCTGCTTACCAGAAATGTTTTAGGGAAATCTAAAGTGCTTTGCTTCAGGTAAGAAAGTCAATTGTTAACTTCTCTTATATTTCCATAGAAAATAAAGAAAAAGCTACATTACCAATTCCTAAAATATATGAGTCACGAGAGACCTTATTCTGTTCCGTTTCACAACCAGTTTTTAGGTATTCACAGTATCCCAGGGGTTATGAGGCCATGATACTCATACTTTTTGCAACCAGTATTTAACAACACTTTGCCATTTCCGTCAGATTATAAACTCCAAAGAATCTCAATAGTGATTGAATTCCTACCACATGTCGTAAGCATAGGACATGGTGGGAACCCAATAATATTTGTTGAATGAATTAATAAATGAATACTGTGAGAAATATAACAGAGGACAACAATATCTGCCCCTTAGTTGCCTATAATTCTGGTGGAAAAGTGAGTCTTAAGATATAATTTTAAAGTAAAATAAATCAGTAATTTATAAGGTGTGAGAATGAGTAGTGGAGACCACACCTACTTTGAGAATACAGAAAAATGAGAAATCAACATAAGTTGATATTGCAGGGGAATTTTTTTGTTAGTTGGTTATATCTTCTTCCAAGCTCTGAAGGAGGAACTGAATTTGGATAGGTGGAAGCTGGGAAGAAAATATTTTAGGGCAGGGAAAAGAACTGGCCTAAATTTAGAGGTAGAAATGAGCATACGAAATATTGATGATGTCTTCAATAGCTATTTTACAATATATTTAAAGTTTGTAAGTAAGATATTTTCACATATACACTACCTATTTTCAGACATCAGAATACAGTGGTCCCCCTTATTCAAGGTTTTGCTTTCCACAATTTTAGTTACCTGTTGTCAACCATGGTCTGAAAATATTAAATGGAAAATTTCAAAATAAACAATTCATAAGTCTTAAATTGCATGCCATTCTGAGTAACGTGATGAAATCCCACACTGTCCCACTCCATCCAGCCCAGGCTGTGAATCATACCTTTGTCCAGCCCAGCGTATTCCACCAGTTAGTCACTTAGTAGCTGCCTGGAGTATCAGATCAACTGTCAAAGTATTGCAGTGTTTGTGTTCAAGTCACCCGTATTTTACTAAATAATGGCCACAAAGTGCAAGAGCAGTGATACTGGCAATTCAGATATGCCAAAGAGAAGCCATAAAGCGCTTCCTTTAAGTGAAAAGGTGAAGGTTCTTGACTTAATAAGGAAAGAAGAAATTGTATGCTGAGATTGCTAAGAACTACAGTTAAAAACGGATCTTCTAGGGAGGGTGGGAGGGAGACGTAAGAGGGAGAGGGCATGGGGATAAATGTATACATATAGCTGATTCACTTTATTATACAGCAGAAACTAACACAACAATATAAAGCAATTATACTCCAATAAAGATGTTAAAAAAACCCAAAAGAACACAAAAAAACGAATCTGTCCATGAAATTGTAAGAAGGAAAAAGAAATTTGTGTTAGTTTTGCTATAGCATCTCAAAATGCAAAAGTTACAGCCACAATGTATGATAAATGTCAAGGGCATTGAATTTGTAAAAGAAGGTATTTTGAGAGAGAGATCACATTCACATAACTCTTATCACAGTATATTGTCATAATTGTTCTATTTTATTGTTAGTTATTGTGTTAATCTCTTACTGTGCCTAATTTCTAAATTAAACTTTATCATAGGTATGTATGTATAGAAAAAATATAGTATATTTTGGGCTCAGTACTAGCTGTGGTTTCAGGCATCCACAGGGGTTCTTGGAACATACTCCCTGTGGATAAAGGGTTCTACTGTAATGTTGTTTCAGTTGTTGAAACATGATTTACATTGTACCCTGAAATAAATCTAGTAGAATCACAAAATAGGTGGTTTTCAAGCAGACCTGTAGGAAGAAAGCCAAGTCTAAGATGATGCAAGTAAACTCATGCCACTTAAATACAACTGCATCAGAGATTAAGTAAATTAGAATACAGAAAATGAGTTAATAATCATGGTACTAGTATGTACAATACAATTTAGGTAAATGAACTCAAATTCCAACAAGTATATTCTCCAAGAATAATAGTTCTTATAACATTTTTACAATTTTACATAACAAATATATGTAAAATGAATTTTACAATAATTAAAGCCTTGAGTAAATGTTACTTCTTGTAAGAGATAATATAATTGTTTTATAATAAAAAGCAGTAGATCACAGAAAAGCTCAGTAAAAAACAAAAACTACACAGAAATTCAACTTTATGATGACAAAATACAGACTGTGTATAAATACTAGTTATAAAACCTGACTGTCTAATACTATTTATATCTTGGGTCTTAATAATTACTGATTAGAAACTATATTTCAACATTTTTTCTTATCTGGCCTTTATACCACCTGTCTAATTCTTTTTATTTTTTAAAAATTCATACATATCTTTCAATATACTCTATTATTCTTTATAATATTAGTTAATGCCTAATATAGGGTTTTGAGATTTAGCAAATAAAAATATAGGATGCCCACTTGAATCTGAATATCAGATAAACAACAAATAATTTTTAACATAACTACAATTTGGTGTAAGTACAACAACAATTTTATAGTGTAAGTATGTCCCAAATATTGCATGGGACATTCTTTTGCTAAAAATTATTTGTTGTTGGTCGGAAATTCAAATTTAGCTGAATGGCGTGTATTTTACCTAGTGATGCTAGTCTAAAACAGTGCATCACGGGGACTTCCCTGGTGGTTCAGTGGTTAAGACTCCGCACTCTCAATGCTGGGGGGTGGGGTGGGGAGGATGGGGGGGATGGGTTCAATCCTTGGTCAGGGAACTAAGATCCTACATGCTGCACGGCACAGCCAGAAAAACTAAAACAAAAAAACCCCAGTGCATCACATTATCAAAATCTATTGTTTCAGCAACCTTTTTTTCTTCTCATCAAATGTTGTCTTGTGGCCTATGATTTCAGCTATAATTCTAATCTAGGCTAAATCAATGCAAGTGAGATTTATACATTTTTATTTGCTCAAAGTTATGTTACATAATAAATTGTTCACTTTAACTTGTTAGATCATATTACTAAGACCTTCTTGTAGATTAGATTTTTAGAGCTACCTTTATCTTTGCCCTATATAGACCAGATATGCAACATTCCTAATTCTATACTGTCATCTTTTACTCATGTGAAAAGACATTTTCTCTCCATATTACTTTAAAGATTAAAAGCTTTTGTAACTTAGTCAGAAGTGTATGTTTAATAGTCATAGAATCAAGTCTCTCTTTTCTTCCTGTTCATTTTCAATCTCTTTCTTTCTCTTTGTCTTTCTCTCTCTCTTTTTCTTACACAGACACACACACACACACACACACACACACACACACACACACACACACACACACACACACACACACACATCTCCTGACCACCACATACCTATGGGATTATAATAAACTTGAAATTATTTCAACTGTGATAGTGTTTGAAACCATAGAAGTATTAAGTTACTCTGTATATTATCTGAAGATGTGATATGATTTTTATAAATTGTATGACTTAAAATGTTTTTTATTACTTAGTGGATCAATGGAAAAACGAGTTAATCTATTTCTTTTAAGATTTGCAAATGAACCCTTTACCAATGACTTTTTAATTTGATGCCAATGAACTAAATGATCCAAAAAAGACAAAGACTTTTTTGACTCAATTTGAAAAAACCTATAAATTAATTATAGGAGGCATCTAAAATATAAGAATACATAAAACTTAAAGGTAAACAGATGAAAAAGTTATCCATGGTTCACAACGGAGGCTGAGAAGTCCCATTATCTGCCAAAAGTTGGTGGTGTAGTTCTGAGAACCGGAGGGCTAATGGTGTAATCCCAGTCAAGGGCAGGAGAGGACACCGGTCCCAGCTTAAACAGTCAGGCAGAGCTAGTGAATTCCCCTTCGTCCACTTTTTTGTTCTATTCAGGCCCTGAGTAGAACACACTGGAAGGACAATCTGCTTTACTTGGTCCACTCATTCAAATGCTACTCATATCCAGAAAAACCCTCACAGACACACTCAGAAATAATGTGTATTCTGGGTAATCTGTGTCCCAGTCAAGTTGACACAAAAAATTAACCATCATAGGGAATACTCTTGGGAACACCACCAGTGAGGGGAGTGAAGGAAGTCCGGTTGTGCAGAGAAGTGGACTGTACTATAGTCACAGCAAAGCTTCTAGGACTAGTATGGTCCATGGAAGTTGTCCACATTGAGGAAAAGGGACAGGCCTTTGTGTTCCCACACAAACTGGTTATGTGATGTGGGCTGTCCCAAGAAGGGAGTAAGATCTTAGGTGAGATAGCATCCTCTGACTGAAGAATTCCTGGAGAAGGCCTCAGTTGTATCCATCATCAACCAAAAGCCCCAGCAACTGGTGAATCCAGTCCCTCTGTCCTGAAGGAAAGATACAGACAGTGTACCACAGCATCCATTACACCCAGTTCCCAGATTTTCCTCTGGTAGATCTGACCTCTGAGAATTTTAGCTTTGAAGTTTATATAAAATTGACTCTATATGATCTCTAGCTCCCAGGATGGACTGTAAACCTGTCAACAGAATCCAACAAACCTCCTTGCCACCATATTTAGTTCTAGGATGGGCACATCACCAAATAGAATTACCTGACCAAGATAACTTCTTTGAGGTGACCAAAGTCACCACAGATGGTTCAATCAGAGCAAAGACCAAAACCGTCTTTCAGTCAATCTCTTTCTCGCAACATACGCAAGGAAATATGTAGCCCTCTGGGCTTCTGGCAGCCACTGCTTCTGACTAGGGAAACTAGGCATAGAATGGCAGGCACTAAGGTACACAAGCTTTAATTAGTTAGCAGTAGGGGAGCTGGGGTCAGGATAAAGCTGACACCTCAGAAAGAAGTAGAGTTGTGGAAACAACTCAGGGTCTGAGGCACCATTAGACTTCTGGATAAAAACAATATGGAAGACTCTCAGTGTGAAGACTGTTTCTGCACTTACATGAGCTAAATATTTCTCATACTGTTTAAGCCAGTTTGAACTGTTCTTTGGTCACTTGCAAAGTAAAGGGTTACTGAGACCCCTGAAATGGAGACAGCTATTTGTGTTCATTGCTAAAGTTTCTATTAATGTGTAACTATTTCTTTCTGTAAAAATACATTTTTTCAGCTTGTTCTTATAAACTTCTATAGAATCAAATATTCATTGTTTTCATTTGTATTGTCCTCTATACTAGTGTCTATCTATACTTCTATATTGTACCCTATCAGTAAAAAAAGAAAAAATTGAGCTAACAGCTTACTAAGTAGGTTGAACTGTCAAAGTAGACTCCAGCTAGTAATAGATATTATCCAAGATATAAACAAACTTTACTAATGATTCAAAGGATACAGGCAAGAACTGTAGCATTTCTTTCTAGAAAAGGCCAAATCCTTTAGCTACAGTTTTCAAAAATATCCCTTTCTCTGGCATTAGGATAATTTGGGTGAAGATAACAAATTCTGAACAATGGATATGGAAACTTCTTTCTCCAAGAAGCCATTTCAGTTTTGTGGTTCTTCAGTTTTATACTCAGTTGCACAGATAAAATATATCTATGGGGCTCCCCTGGTGGCGCAGTGGTTGAGGGTCCGCCTGCCGATGCAGGGGACACGGGTTCGTGCCCCGGTCCGGGAAGATCCCACACGCCGTGGAGCGGCTGGGCCCGTGAACCATGGCTGCTGAGCCTGCGCGTCCAGAGCCTGTGCTCCGCAACGGGAGAGGCCTCAACAGTGAGAGGCCCGCGTACCACAAAAAAACCCCACAAAACTCTAGCTTATATTTAAGTTCAACAATTCTCTTAAGTCTTTTGTCATGAGGTAACCAGTACAAAAGCTTTCCATAGTGACTTATCTCAAGTACTGGAAAAAAATATTTTATGATTCCGGAAAATGCAATCTCTGAATCTTTTTACCTAGGCATGTAATACATTGTATAGGTACATATACACATTGCTATATGCAAAAACAAAACTAAAAACCTGCCAATCTCTCAGGCTGTACCATGGAGCCTTCTCTCCTCTTCTGTCTTTATACCACTTGTATTGAATGTCATCCATGACCATGTGCTATATTAACAAAGGGAAGCCACCAGTGTAATCTGTACAGTAAGTATTAGTAAAGGTTGATTTCTTTCTTATTTTTAGTTTTAAAATAAGATAATTAATAGATCTACTATGTCTTCTTATACCTCAATTGATCACTTTTGTTTTCACATCACCTGTGACGTTCACACCTAGAACTGTATGCACATTTTATTTAATTCCTAATTTGATTTTCTGCAGTGTCAGTTTTGATCATTACTGCTCTTTGTATGTCACCTGATATTTCAGACTGCTCCATTGTCATTTTATTCCTATAGCCCCTAATTTTATTGAAATTGTAAAGAGTACAGCATAGATACTTACTAACTTTTTTTCCCTAAGTTGAGTAGTATTTAGATATGCTTTGCCCATTGTGTTTAGGTCCATGTTGACTTATACTATATGAGATAATATTTTCATTGATTCCTCATGATGATTTTTTTCCTGGATTACTCATTCTTTAATGAGGAACAACCAGTATATCCAGGCCTACACGTTGTAAGTTGACAATGTGAACACAGATTCCAAACTTTCTCCTACTCAGTGTCCACCAGGATGCTGCCAAAATTCTCCTCTCATACCTGGATCTGGAGAACAATAGATGTGTACTCCCAAATTTGTGGTTTCTAGCAAATGCTTATTTGGTGCAGCTGACACAGGGCTATTTTATTTAACTCCACTACCTGGTTCCTTTACAATGAGAGGCAGTCTGGTATATTGTTTAAAAGCATACTATCTCAAATCATATTGCGTGGGTTCAAACCCAGCTCTACAACCTATTAGAGGTGTGATCTTGGGCAAATCACTTAACTTGTCTCTACCTTAGTTAGCATATCTCTAAAATAGAGTTGATAATCTTTACCTCACAGTGTTGTTATAATTCTATGGCAAATAGTGTGACTGCTTATTAACTTATGTTTGGATCTATTTTTTACTAAAAATGCCAGATGAAAATAAAAATCTCTAGACAGTACTAATTCCCTATGTTTTTCCTATTTCTACTCTCACTTACAGCTGATTTAATATCCAGGCATTATGGGGTCCACCTGTCCCTATTCACCTCTGGTTAGTTTATATACTGTGACTTTTGGACACTCAATGGATAAGGGAATTTAGTGTGTTGGTCAGTTTTGCTTGCCCCAACAAGGGAATAATCACCGCTCTTTGTGGTTGAACACAGGCCTCCATTTCTGCTATAGGGATAGGGAATAGAGGTACGCAGGGACTCTCACCCATCTCCTACCTGCCTGTCCGTGAAACACTCTCAGAGGCCCAGACATGAGTGGCATTCTTTCTCAATCTGATACATTTACAAAATTAATACTTTCAGAGTTTGGCAATTCCGTGTATCCCTCCCACTCACAGAACTCCTTACCTTCTAATGTATTATGTGTATACTGTCTGCCTCTACCCTATCTAGAATGATCTCTCTAAAAAGACAGGGAATTGTCTCTGTATGTTTACCTAAAACAGTACCTGGCCCAGAATAGGCCCTTAAATAATATTTAACACATTATTCACTTTACCTTATAGTACAATTGTAACTCTACAAGTGTTCCTGTGTTTTCAGAGGCTTTTCAGTGGGGAACTCTATCAGCAAAGCTTAGCTGACCACCATAACTTGGAAGTCAAGTGCATTATTTTAAGAGCCAATCATCTGGACTTTCTCCAATGCATATCAGTTTTTAAAAAATATGTATTTAACAGCCTAGGGCATCTTTTCTTTGGTAGTGTCAGAGAAGACAATTGAAGTCACTGAATTTGCATTAAGAGCAGCAACCTCCCCTCCAACAATAGCTGCCTTAGGGCAAGGGCAAACCTTCAGCACTGTTGGCTAGACAGGGATGAAAAACCTGATTGGTCACAGGCACTTCTCTACATATATCATCCAATGAAATTGGTTTTGGTTAGTAATACTCACGGCATTCCTTTTTTGGGTTTCTTCCAATTCTTTTCAGTTCTGAAGTTCTGCCTCTATTTATGATGATTCCAACTGCCAGTCAAAAAAGCTTCTATCCAAAGCTGCTAGCTGAGAAGATACTTGAACTGGAATTTCTATTAATAAGTATTGTAAACACTGATTTAGTGTCCCTTATCTAATAAGCCATATTAAATCATGGAAGAGATACACAAGTTGTGTCTGGTGTGCTTTTCCTCTTGATGGATTTTTTTCTTCCAAATCATAGTCCTTAAATTGCTAAGATGGTAAGAGATGTAATCATGGCCTTTAATCCTACTGACATTGCATTTTGGGGTCCTGTTAATATACTGGGAGATTAAAACCAGTTCAACAAAATGAAACTGTAATAGTTGAAATCCTGGGGTTCTCATTGTTATGCCACAGATTCAAATTCATAATGTCATTTGCTATTACATAAATGCTATTATCTGAACTAAATATCACTTACTATACGGAGAGCAATATCTGCATAGGTCATTTTCCAACAATTCTCTAATTCTCTGATACCAGCTGGGTGTCCTACAATTCATTTATATTCTGACACTAACTACCCAGAGCTAGCATCAGACTTCATAGATTGAAGGGCTCAGTCACATAAGACTGCACTCACTTCAGACACCAGTCACAATTCCTGGGTCCTGCACTCTGTCAGACTTGACTAAAAGTCAGGAGCTCCCACAACCCACCCTCACCCTCAGCTTCAATAATTATTAGAACGATTCATTATTAGAACTCAGGAAATCACTGTACTTGGATTACTAGTTTATTATAAAGGGTACAAATGAGCCAAATGGATAAGATGTTCAGGGCATGGTATTAGGAGGAAGGAGCAGAGCTTTCATGCCTTCTCTAGGAGTACCACACTCCCAGCACGTTGATGCATTTACCAACACGAAGCTCCCTGAATCTTGTTTGTGAGTTTTTTAAGGTCTTATTCTTTAGACCCATATGATTAAATCATTGGTCACTGGTGATTAAACTCTATTTCCAGCCACTCTCCCCTCCAATGAGTGTGGCCAGTCTCTCCCTTCAAACTATCTAAGGGGCCACCTTGAGTCACTTCATTAGCATAAACTCATAGTGAAAAAAAGCTCATTATTATGAATAGCAAAAGACACTCCAGTCGCTCAGGAAACTCCAAGGGTTTTAGGAGCTCTGTGCCAGGAACCACAAATAAAAACCAATTTTTTTTTCGTTATACAGCACTGGGTAAATCATATTTACTGACAAAGATATTTTGCATATTATATCTAAATAATACTAAATATTTTAACTACTGTTATGTAACCAGGTACTTTGAATTTTTTTTGAGTGAAAAAAATAAGATTTAAATCTTCCGGTGTGTTTTAAAGTAGCAAAAACTTTGTTAAACATTCCGGTATCTGAAAATACAAACTATGCTAGGTTTTTAAATCATTACTAGGAGGAAGTAGGCTTATGGAGAAGAATAATATTTCAAAAAAAAAAGCAAAATTTTAACTTTAAATGTATTCCATTTTCCATTTTTAAAAATAAATTATTTTAATTCCAGTTTTAGATGAATAAAATTAAACCAAAAGAAATCAAGAAGCAAAAAAATTAGAGTCTCTGTTCTTTAAATGCCAACACATTTTAATGGTGACATATGAAAATAGACATAATATAAAAATATCTTTAAATATTATAACCAAAGTTTGATCATCACCACGAGATAACCTGTATAAGTGTACTTGCAGAAGGCATTTATGTAACTTCCAGCCACATTTACTTGTATCTGTTCTTTACACATTTACTAAGGCCATCAAAAATGCATACTGAGAGAGCAGTGGCAGAATATTTGCTCTAGATAATATATTTACATATTCTGGTTGCTAATACACTATGTGATGCTGAAAGAAAGAAATAAGTTAAAATGTTCTTCCAGTGGTAACTTTGTAAAGAATTTAATTTCAATTATCTAAAAACTTTTGAATATGTAATTCCCTTCCTATAGTTTTAAAATAAGTAATACTTGCTAAAGAATTTTGTAAAAAGAGACAGGTATAGTACCTTGCTTAATACAAACGGATTAAATTTCTCATATTATTTTTATATTGGACTGCAGTATTTTCTCAATTTACTCAAATTTTGCACGTTATAGGTTAATCCTTTAATAATACTTTCGGAAGAAATATCACCTAGACAATAATGATATCACAATGTTTCTACTTTCTCATAGCAGGGATTTAATAACAGCTATTCTTAGCAGAGATAATTCTTTGCTAATTGGTTCATCAGTTTTTAAATTGATACATATACTAAAAAATTTATGCACAAACTTGGGAATGTACTATGTTATAATTTGCTCTAGCTAGTGTCCTTTTCTATCTTCCCAAAGAGATAAACCATCAAATCTATACAATGTACACTGGACAACAGCAGTGTAAATCATCAGCACTATATGGTCAAGAATAATTCCAATTAATACAGTGTCCTTTCTGCTACATTTAAGTACCTATTTCAATTCCTATTATGAGGTTTTCTTCAATTATTGGTGCTCTGTTTACTCCTTTTTCTTTTTCTAGAATCAAGTCTGTGGGCTTTTGAGTTACATTGCCTAGGTCTACCACTTAACAAATCTTCGATCTTTGTGCAAGTTACTTAAATGTTCTGTGCCTCAGTTTCCTTGTCTGTAAAATGGAGAGCATATTAGTATTCACCTTGTAATGCTGTTGTTGTGAGGATAACATCTCTTATTGCATGTAAAGGATAAAAAACTCTGGCACATAATAAGAGTTTAACAAACATTAATTATTATTGATAGTATTTTAATCATCATATTCCTATAAATCTTCTAATTTACAGATTCTCCACAAAATTAAAATTGTGTTTTAATTTTGCATAGAGTTTGCATCTAAATGCAATCTTTTTAAAACTTTTAAATTGCTGCATTTGTATAGATACCACCTTTTCTAGACTCTTGTGGGGAACATAAACTAGAGAGTTTTGAAAATTTGCTCCTGTTTCTTGGAATGAATCTGTTTTATTTCCCCCAGAAGACATTTGCTTTATCTCCTCACAATAGTTTTCCTTCCCTGAACTACTACATTTTCCATTTGCCTGGTTATTTTTCTGTCTGTTCAGCTTTACAGAGTGAGACACTTTCTCAGTTGGCGAAGTTGTTGCCGAATCAGTCAGCAGTTACGTAGGTTTCATTTCTGCTTTAGTTACAGTTAAAGGAGAAAAGGAAATATCTTCATTTTCTATAGCTTTATTTTGCTGGATCTGAGAGTCGCAAGTGCTGGCAGTGAGCAGTGCAGGAGTTTCCAGGGGAAGGACTCACATGACAGAACGTTCTCTGCTTTGGTAAGTGGGTTTTCTTTCACAGTTGAACAACCCCAAGTTAGCTGATCTCCTGCCCCTGCCTTCTCCACCTAATGTTATTAATCTCACTGTTGGTCTGTTGTGACACTGCTCACTCAGCCAGTAGTTCTATTGGTGCCCTCTATTTGCCCTCCATTCACTACTGGAGCGGAGTCAATCCTCAGCCTCTGCTCAGAGATTGGATTATGTACAAGAGGCAATCTTGTTAGGCAATCTTGTTTTCTTATTTCACAGGTGGACTTTTTTTTTGTTGTAAGTGCCTTATCACAGTCTAATTTTTATGGCTCTCCATCTGCTCCCATCTGCAATAGTTTTTGTAGGAACAGTCCTCTAATATGGGCCTCTTAATGGCCTTTTTTTCCTGTTATGCAACACTGTTAATAATTTTTTTTTAATTTCTCCCATTATTTATATTTCTTTGATCAATTTCTTGGACCAGTGCTAAATATATGTGCACACATTACTATCCTGAATTACAAATCTCCTATTTTCTTTTTTTTGGGGGGACATCATTACTTTTCCAAAGCACTGATATTAGTGTATAACGAACCCAGATTTCAAGTATGGGATTAACTATGTAATACAGCTCCTTGAAAAAGTCAGTTACCTTATTTCTTGTTAATTATAGTCAAGGCACTTTCTTGGATTTGTTGTTGAATTTCTGTTAAAAAAATAAATAACCACAATAATGTGAATTTTTAAACAGCTACTTGATAATTATATGAAAATATTCATAGAATATGTTGAACATAATAGAGACAACAAATATGTAGAAGATAATCTCACTTGAATATTAGAAAATATATTTTTAAAAACAAAAGCTTTATATCCATTAAATTAAGTCCAGTTCTTCAATGAGAGAAAATTTTAACTTGGTTCATCTTACCTGTTAATTTTAAAAGATCTTTATTTTATGACTCATGTACGTGAGTGTTTTCCTCCTTTCTAAAATTCATGTTCATTTGCAGCAATTATTTGTTAAAGGCTTACGTTCCTAAAATTTATGTTTCAAAAGGAATTTTTTCATTTATAAATATAGTGCAATATTGTAATGTTGAATTATACTTTTTCAAATTACAGCACCCCTGAAGAAATTCTGATATGCCCTCCAGGCTACTTAATTATACATCTGACTTCTCCCTAATTCCTCTGAATAAAAATACTGGTCTAAAAAAAGATACTGATCTATGTGGAGAAACCACATTGAAATCTTTGTTTGGTTTATTTATTTATGTATTTATTTATGTATTTATTTATTTTTTAACATCTTTATTGGAGTATAATTGCTTTACCATGGTGTGTTAGTTTCTTTTTTTTTTAATTTTATTTAATTTATATTTTATACAGCAGGTCCTTATTAGTCATCAATTTTATACACATCAGTGTATACATGTCAATCCCAATCGCCTAATTCATCACACCCCCACCCCCACCCCATGCCACTTTCCCCCTTGGTGTCCATACGTTTGTTCTCTACACCTGTGTCTCCATTTCTGCCCTGCAAACCAGTTCACCTGTACCATTTTTCTGGGTTCCAATTATATGCGTTAATATACGATATTTGTTTTTCTCTTTCTGACTTACTTAACTCTGTATGACAGTCTCTAGATCCATCCACGTCTCTACAAATGACTCAATTTCATTCCTTTTTATGGCTGGGTAGTATTCCATTGTACATATGTACCACATCCTCTTTATCCATTCGTCTGTCGATGGGCATTTAGGTTGCTTCCATGACCTGGCTATTGTAAATAGTGCTGCAATGAACATTGGGGTGCATGTGTTTTTTGAATTAAGGTTTTCTCTGGGTATATGCCCAGTAGTGGGATTGCTGGATCATATGGTAATTCTATTTTTAGTGTTTTAAGGAACCTCCATACTGTTCTCCATAGTGGCTGTATCAATGTACATTCCCACCAACAGTGCAGGAGGGTTCCCTTTTCTCCACACCCTCTCCAGCATTTGCTGTTTGTAGATTTTCTGATGATGCCCATTCTAACTGGTGTGAGGTGCTACCTCACTGTAGTTTTGATTTGCATTTCTCTAATAATTAGTGATGCTGAGCAGCTTTTCATGTGCTTCTTGGCCAACTGTATGTCTCCTTTGGAGAAATGTCTATTTAGGTCTTCTGCCCATTTTTGGATTGGGTTGTTTGTTTTTTTAATATTGAGCTGCATGAGCTGTTTATATAATTTGGAGATTAATCCTTTGTCCATTGATTCGTTTGCAAATATTTTCTCCCATTCTGAGGGTTCTCTTTTCATCTTGTTTATGGTTTCCTTTGCAGTGCAAAAGCTTTGAAGTTTCATTAGGTCCCATTTGTTTATTTTTGTTTTTATTTCCATTACTCTAGGAGATGGGTCAAAAAAGATCTTGCTGTGATTTATGTCAAAGAGTGTTCTTCCTATGTTTTCCTATAAGAGTTTTACAGTGTCTGGTCTTACATTTAGGTCTCTAATCCATTTTGAGTTTATTTTTGTGTATGGTGTTAGGGAGTGTTCTAATTTCATTCTTTTACATGTAGTTGTCCAGTTTTTCCAGCACCACTTATTGAAGAGACTCTTTCTCCATTGTATATCCTTGCCTCCTTTGTCATAGATTAGTTGACCATAGGTGCATGGGTTTATCTCTAGGCTTTCTATCTTGTTCCATTGATCTATGTTTCTGTTTTTGTGCCAATACAATATTGTCTTGATTACTGTAGCTTTGTAGTATAGTCTGAAGTCAGGGAGCCTGATTCCTCCAGCTCCGTTTTTTTCCCTCAAGACTGCTTAGGCTATTCAGGGTCTTTTGTGTCTTCATACAAATTTTAAGATTTTTTGTTCTAGTTCCATAAAACGCCATTGCTAATTAGATAGGGATTGCATTGAATCTGTAGATTGCTTTGAGTAGTATAGTCAGTTTCACAATATTGATTCTTCCAATCCAAGAACATGGTATATCTCTCCATCTGTTTGTATCCTCTTTAATTTCTTTCATCAGTGTCTTACAGGTAGGTTTATTCCTAGGTATTTTATTCTTCTGGTTGCAGTGGTAAATGGGAGTGTTTCCTTAATTTCTCTTTCAGATTTTTCATCATTAATGTATAGGAATGCAAGAGATTTCTGTGCATTAATTTTGTATCCTGTAACTTTACCAAATTCATTGATTAGCTCTAGTAGTTTTCTGGTGGCATCTTTAGGATTCTCTATGTATAGTATCATGTCATCTGCAAACAGTGACAGTTTTACTTCTTCTTTTCAATTTGAATTCCTTTTATTTCTTTTTCTTCTCTGATTGCCGTGGCTAGGACTTCCAAAACTATGTTGAATAATAGTGGTGAGAGTGGACATCCTTGTCTTGTTCCTGATCTTAGAGGACATGCTTTCAGTTTTTCACCATTGGGAATGATGTTTGCTGTGGGTTTGTCATATATGGCCTTTATTATGTTGAGGTAGGTTCCCTCTATGCCCACTTTCTGGAGAGTTTTTATCATAAATCGGTGTTGAATTTTGTCAGAAACTTTTTCTGCATCTATTGAAATGATCATATGGTTTTTATTCTTCAATTTGTTAATATGGTTTATCACCTTGATTGATTTACGTATATTGAAGAATCCTTGCATCCCTGGGATAAATCCCACATGATCATGGTGTATGATCTTTTTAACGTGTTGTTGGATTCTGTTTGCTAGTATTTTGTTGAGGATTTTTGCATCTATATTCATCAGTGATATTGGTCTGTAATTTTCTTTTTTTGTAGTATCTTTGTCTAGTTTTAGTATCAGGGTGGTGGTGGCCTCATAGAATGAGTTTGGGAGTGTTCCTTCCTCCGCAATTTTTGGGTAGAGTTTGAGAAGGATGGGCGTTAGCTCTTCTCTAAATGTTTGATAGAATTCACCTGTAAAGCCATCTGGTCCTGGACTTTTGTTTGTTGGATGATTTTTAATCACAGTTTCAATTTCATTACTTGTGATTGGTCTGTTCATATTTTCTATTGCTTCCTGGTTCAGTCTTGGAAGGTTATACCTTTCTAAGAATTTGTTCATTTCTTCCAGGTTGTCCCTTTTTTTGGCATAGAGTTGCTTGTAGTAGTCTCTTAGGGTGCTTTGTATTTCTGCAGTGTCTGTGGTTACTTCTCCTTTTTCATTTCTAATTTTAATGATTTGAGTCTCCCTCTTTTTCTTGATGAATCTGGCTAATGGTTTATCAATTTTGTTTATCTTCTCAAAGAACCAGCTTTTAGTTTTATTGATCTTTGCTATTGTTTCTTTGTTTTTATTTCTGCTCTGATCTTTATGATTTCTTTCCTTCTGCTAACTTTGGGTTTTGTTTGTTCTTCTTTCTCTAGTTCCTTTAGGTGTAAGGTTATATTGTTTATTTGAGATTTTTTCTTGTTTCTTGAGGTAGGCTTGTATAGCTATAAACTTCCCTCCTAGAACTGCTTTTGCTGCATTCCATAGGTTTTGGATCATCGTTTTTTCACTGTCATTTGTCTCTAGGTATTTTTTGATTTCCTCAGTGGTCTCTTGGTTATTTGGTGACGTATTGTTTAGCCTCCATGTGTTTGTGTTTTTTATGTTTTTTTCCCTGTAATTCATTTCTAATCTCACAGTGTTGTGGTCAGAAAAGATGCTTGATATGATTTCAATTTTCTTAAATTTACTGAGGCTTGATTTGTGACCAAAATGTGATCAATCCTGGAGAATGTTCCATCCGCACTTGAGAAGAAAGTCTAATCTGCTGTTTTTGGATGGAATGTCCTATAAATATCAATTAAATCTATCTGGTCTATTGTATCACTTAAAGCTTGTGTTTCCTTATTTATTTTCATTTTGGATGATCTGTCCATTGGTGTAAGTGAGGTGTTAAAGTCTCCCACTATTATTGTGTTACTGTTGATTTCCTCTTTTATAGTTGTGAGCAGTTGCCTTATGTGTTGAGGTGCTCCTATGTTGGGTGCATATATATTTATAATAGTTATATCTTCTTCTTGGATTGATCCCTTGATCATTATGTAGTGTCCTTCCTTGTCTCTGGTAACATTTTTTATTTTAAAGTCTATTTTGTCTGATAGGAATATTGCTACTCCAGCTTTGTTTTGATTTCTTTTTGCATGGAGTATCTTTTTCCATCCCCTCACTTTCAGTCTGTATGTGTCCCTAGGTCTGAAGTGGGTCTCTTGTAGACAGCATATAGATGGGTCTTGTTTTTGTATCCATTCAGCCAGCCTTTGTCTTTTGTTTGGAGCATTTAATCCATTCACGTTTAAGGTAATTATTGATATGTATGTTCCTATGACCATTTTCTTAATTGTTTTGGGTTTGTTTTTGTAGGTTCTTTTCTTCTCTTGTGTTTCCCACTTAGAGAAGTTCCTTTAGCATTTGTTGTAGAGCTGGTTTGGTGGTGCTGAATTCTCTTAGCTTTTGCTTGTCTGTAAAGCTTTTGATTTCTCCATGGAATCTGAATGGGATCTTTGCCAGGTAGAGTAATCTTGGCTGTAGATTCTTCCCTTTCATCACTTTAAGTATTTCATGCCACTCCCTTCTGGCTTGTAGAGTTTCTGCTGAGAAATCAGCTGTTAACCTTATGGGAGTTCCCTTGTATGTTATTTGTCATTTTTCCCTTGCTGCTTTCAATAATTTTTCTTTGTCTTTAATTTTTGCCAATTTGATTACTATGTGTCTCGGCCTGTTTCTCCTTGGGTTTATCCTGTATGGGACTCTCTGTGCTTCCTGTACTTGGGTGGCTATTTCCTTTCCCATGTTAGGGATGTTTTCAACTATAATCTCTTCAAATATTTTCTCGGGTCCTTTCTCTCTCTTCTCCTTCTGGGACCCCTATAATGCGAATGTTGTTGCATTTAATGTTGTCCCAGAGGTCTCTTTGGCTGTCTTCATTTCTTTTCATTCTTTTTTCTTTATTCTGTTCTGCAGCATTGAATTCCACCATTCTGTCTTCCAGGTCACTTATCTGTTCTTCTGCCTCAGTTATTCTGCTATTGATTCCTTCTAGTGTAGTTTTCATTTCTGTTATTGTGTTGTTCATTTCCGTTTGTTTGTTCTTTAATTCTTCTAGGTCTTTGTTAAACATTTCTTGCATCCTCTTGATCTTTGCCTCCATTCTTTTTCCAGAGGTCCCGGATCATCTTCATTATCATTATTCTGAATTCTTCTGGAAGGTTGCGTATCTCCACTTCATTTAGTTGTTTTTCTGGGGTTTTATCTTGTTCCTTCATCTGGTAGATAGCCCTCTGCCTTTTCATCTTGTCTATCTTTCTGTGAATGTGGTTTCTGTTCCACAGGCTGCAGGATTGTAGTTCTTCTTGCCCCTGCTATCTGCCCTCTCGTGGATGAGGCTATCTAAGAGGCTTGTGCAGGTTTCCTGATGGGAGGGACTGGTGGTGGGTAGAGCTGACTGTTGCTCTGATGGGCAGAGCTCAGTGAAACTTTAATCTGCTTGACTGCTGATGGGTGGGTCTGGGTTCCCTCCCTGTTGGTTGTTTGTCCTGAGGCAACCCAATACTGGAGCCTACCTGGGCTCTTTGGTGGGGCTAATGGCGGACTCTGGGTGGGCTCATACCAAGGAGGACTTCTCAGAACTTCTGCTGCCAGTGTCCTTGTCCCCACGGTGAGCCACATCCACTGCCCGCCTCTGCAGGAGACCCTGCAACACTAGCAGATAGGTCTGCTTCAGTCTCCTCTGGGGTCACTGCTCCTTCCCCTGGGTTCCGATGCACACACTACTTTGTGTGTGCCCTCCAAGAATGGACTCTCTGTTTCCCCCAATCCTGTCAAAGTCCTGCAATCAAATTCCACTAGCCTTCAAAGTCTGATTCTCTAGGAATTCCTCCTCCTGTTGCTGGACCCCCAGGTTGGGAACCTGACGTGGGGCTCAGAACCTGTAATCCAGTGGGTGGACTTCTATGGAATAAGTGTTCTCCAGTCTATGAGTCACCCACCCAGCAGTTATGGAATTTGATTTTACTGTGATTGCGGCCCTCCTACCGTTTAATTGTGGCCTCTCCTTTGTTTTTGCATGTGGGATACCCTTTTTGGTGAGTTCCAGTGTCTTCCTGTCGATGATTGTCCTGCAGCTAGTTGTGATTCTGGTGTTCTCACAAGAGGGAGTGAGAGCACGTCCTTCTACTCCACCATCTTTGTTCCTAATCTGGTTTATTTATTTTTATAGTAGAGGTATGGTCTGACTAAGAACCAGACTCTGATTTTTCTTTTTAACTCTTCTCTATATGATCAAGGTATAGCTGACCACTTCCAAATATGAAGGTACAAATAACAGGTTCTCTCCATTCTGCTGGTTTTATTCCATCTGCCTGAAATGCTTCTCCAACCCCAGGGCTTCAACACTACCTAGTCTACACCCTCATCTCATCCAACCTCTGCGTAACCATGGGTTATGTGCCCCCTTCTCTGGGAGTTTTCCTGAACCACAAGCTTGGCTTATACTACGTGCCTATGCTCATCAGTATTATAGTTCTTTTCACACAGTATTGAAAATACCACTCTAAATGCCTTTCCTCCCAAATAAATAAGCTTAGCAGGCAAGAACTATGCCTTCCTCAAGTTTCTATTTACAGTACCAAGCATAGCATCCGCTCTCAAAAATATTTGTGGAACTAATTACTAAATAATGTTACCATGTTAAACATTAGAATGATAAAGAGAAAATTTGAACACGGCTCTCACAGAGCTGGCAACACTAAGAATATCAGTACTAGTACTTTAAATGTGGGGGTCCTATATGCTTTAAGACTAATTAATAAGTATCTCTGAGTTTATTTTGTAAAAATTTGGCAGTCATCATGTAAATGACAGCATTATGTAATGTTGACATGAGCTAAATTTTAGCCATGACTCATATTCATACCAGATTTTCATAGCAAATGTGACAGAGAGAAATGAGACAATTATCCAGGAAATTGGGGTGTGTGATGGGAGTAGAAAGCTTTGACCTAAATGACAGTGAGTGTATAATTTAATTCAGCTTTGATTTTCAGTTATGACAGACAAAGGGGTAGCCTTCCAGTTAATTCAGGATCTTTCAGGCTCCTTAGCCTCCTGGTTCTAGTGCAGTCTTTCCTTCTAAACAAGTGCTTCTCATCAACATGACCTTGGGATTCTGTTCATAGAGCTACATATCTGAGGAGGACGAGGGCTTCTAACAACTCCTCAGAAGTATACTAATCCCCTTAATGCTTAAAGAGTAAACATATATATTATTTCAAAAAGAGAAAATTGAGTCTATTATACAAAATTATAGTTATAGAGAAATAACTAGAGGAACTAGAAAAACTATATGCTTCAACTTTTTAAACAATTCAAACATTTAGAAGGAAAATACAAATATACATGCAAAACAAAGAAACACAGACCACTAGGGATGGGTTAAAAAGAAGTATTAAAAATAAACCAAAAAAAGATGTTTTAAAAAAAAAGAAAGAAAGAATATGAATGAAATGGTTAACACAGAACCTGGCATATAAGCTCTCAACAAATAGTAAATATTAAAAATAAATAAATAAATAAACCAAAAAAGCATAAAGCAAGGTAACATCACCAAGAGTAAACATATCAAAACATGTGGAAGATCTATACACAGAAAATATTAAACTGTACTTAGGGACATTGTTTGAAATAGTAAAATACTGAATGCTAATTAAGTAGCAATCAACAAAGATCTGGTCAAATAAAGTGGGAGTACTTACAATCAAATACTACCTAGCCACTAAAAATTAAAAATGTTCTTTTTTCTTTGTACAGATATGGAGCTATTGCCAAGATATACTGTTAAGTGACAAAGCTAAGGTATAGATTATTGTGTAAAGTATACTACTATTTGGGTAAAATGCAGACAAATTAATGTCCTATGTAAACATATGCATATACAATAGAATCCAAATATATTACATATATGCTTAAATTTGAATCAAAACCTCATAGGAAATATTAGTTGCTTCTGGGGAGTAGTATTCGGGGTAAGAAAGAAACTTGCTTTTCATTGTATAATTTGTTGTACAACTGAAAGATGTGCATGAATTATCTTTTAAGTTTTTTTAAATAATAGGTAAAATCTCTGAAGTAATTCTAATACTTAGAGTTAAAAGCCACTGGTCTAGTATAAACCATTTAGACCTTAATAAAGCCACTGTGTAGCAGAGGTTCATAAACTTTCCTGTGCCATAGACTTCTTTGACAGTCCAGGAAAGCTTTTAGACTCACTCCTCATAAATCTTTGATGTTTTTTAAGTGGATGAAATAAAATAAAATACTTAGGATCATAAAGGAAATAAAATGTATTAAAATTAGTTATCAAAATATTTTTAAAACCTAGATCTGACAGTGGGTCAGACTTTTGTAATAGTGATGAACATAAATGATATTTTGAGCTCTATTATGATATGAAAACATCTTCAATTTCTTTTGGTGGAAAAATCATAAATAATGCTAATACTACATAGTTTGTTATATAATTACAGTATATGTTAATTTCCAGTTAAAATTAGTGAAAATAAAGCTGTGATTTTTTTTTTCCTCCCTTCCAAGTTCACAGACCACTCCTAAGGTCTATCCAGGGATTCACTGAGTGTCTATGGGCTCCAAATTAAGAACATTTTCTTTATAAGATTTCTCTGGGCTTAAATTCTTTCAGATTAAAAAATATATATACAGATCTTTGTCATGAGGGTTTCAGATGAGTAGCTAATGTGTTAACTGTAGAATTTTTCTTAATTCCCTCTTATAAATATGCTTGGGATATTAATTTTTTCTAAGATACCACAGTCAACAACTCAGTCAGAGATATTGTGACAATTTTGAGTTTATACTAACCTATGAAATGAAAGATACATCAATCAGTTACCCAGTGACTCCTTTCTATGTAGACATCTGTTATTACTGATTCTAGCCCTTTTTTTTTTTTTGGTAATTAAACTTCCTCACTTTTCTCCAGCCCACCCTAAAGTCAGTGAATTACAGCTTTTTACATTTCCTTTACTTTTTGCACAGGACTCAGCCTGTAACAGCTCCCATACCTCTCCACACCATGACAGATTGCTACTAAAACCTACATCTTCATTTGATTTTATATAGCATCGTATTTTTTAGCCTCGGGTATATGATTGAAAGAAATTGCTCAAATTCCAATGCCCCTGCCTTTTAAACAATCCTTGCTTCTTCTTTTGTCTCAACAGTCAAAGCTGTTAATACTTTGAACCCTCTTTAAGTTGCAAAATGGCCACTTGAAAACCTTAATCAGTCAGAAAGTTGGTAAATTATACCTTCATGCTATCCATATTGAGTACCCATTACTCCTGGACATAGCACATTAACTGACTCATTAGCTATTTCAAACCATATGGAGTTGGGTTTGGGTGGGTCATTTTGATGATATCCTGAGGTGAGTTTCCTAATTATTGCAATTATGTGATCTCAATCATGAGGCCAAGCTCACAAAATAGTGTCAGTGCCTTTAGAATGAGTGTCAACGCACCCAGACAATGACTGAGATGAGCAACATGCTCTTTGGTTGTTATAAGTCCCTTGATACCCAAACAGTAATTAGTTGAAAACTTCTGAGAAATGCCAGAAACAGTCTTGAGAATCAAATAAGCATGGAGTGTTACAGTGCTTGACAATCATGAATAGATGGGCCAGAGCTGAAAGTGGGAAAATTTGAATATCTTACTGTTGATGCTTTTTAGACATTATGTTTCTAATATAAATTTTGAATAGTATTTTAAGCAACAGGCAGATTTTTTTTTAAAAAAAAAGGAGTGAGAAAAGAGCAAATGTAAAAATTATGTTGTCTATGAGAAATTCTGTGATGATATCACAAAACAAATGTGGGAGTTTAGAAGTTCACATATTTGGGGGGATGGGGAACAAGAGTTGTTTTTTTAAATAACTGAAAGTTTCATATTGTAAAATATACATGAAAGTTATCATTTTAAAGTGTACAGCTTTGTGGCATTAAGCGCATTCACAGTGTTCTTCAACCATCACCACCATCCATCTTCAGAACTTTTCATCTTGCAAAACTGAAACTGTACCCATTAAACAAGAAGTCCCCAGTCCGTCCTTCTCCTGGCCCCTGGTAACTACCAATCTACTTTCTGTTTCTATGAATTTGACTACTCTGGGTATTTCATATAAGTTTAATCATACAATATTTATCCTTTTGTAACTGGCCTGTGTCACTTAGCATATCTTTAATAGGTTCATCTCTGTTATAGCATATATCAGAATTTCCCTCCTTTTTTAAGGATTAATAATATTCCTGTATGTTTATATGCATACATACACATACCATGTTGTTTATCCATTCATCTGTTGATGGACACTTGAGTTACTTCCACCTTTAAGCTATTGAAAATGAAACAGAGGAATTCCCTAAAGCTTACCAGTTCCTTTCATTTTTCTGGTTTCTTTACCTAACAGCCAAAGATAAACATTAGAAATCAAAAATTTCTGTTCTTAGGGCTCTAAGATATATACGAAAGGGTTAGCACAATCAGAGCTGCTGAAGTGGGTTATCCGGGGACAACACCTAAACACTATTGCGAGATCAATATGGAAGATTTGGAGGGGAGTGGTCATGCTCAGGTTGATGTAAACAACCAAACTGTTGACATATGGAGGTTTTCTGGAAAAAGGAAAGAAGTCTGTAATCCCACAGCTGAATGATGAACAGATAACTAGCTAGGAAGAAATAGTTTAAATATTTAAAATCTAGAGATGGGGAGACACAGGAACAGCTTCTGAAATGAACCTATGTTTAGGCTGGAAGTGTGGTCAGTGTGAGTAGGTCTCAGATTTGACAAGCACCATTCATACTTGTGAATAGCTTTAGAGTTCTGGACAGATATTTCCAATTTAAAGTTGAAATAACAGGCTTAGAAGTCAGAATAAATCGGGAATTAGTAGCAGTTTGTGTGTGTGTGCGTGTTTTATTTTTTCATTCTGTTAGAAGTATTAAAACACTTGATAGTAATATCACTTGTTAGTTGGAATATAAATTCAGTGGATGTATGATGTTCAACAGTCAGTCCATGGAGAAGACACTCCCATTGGCTTTAACAGTTCTAAGTTTATTTTTGGTCAGAAAGAGAATCATGGACTTCTTGATATTTTATTTTGGAATTGTTTGTTCTTCTAAAATTGAACCTGTCCAAATTTATTCCTAGCTAGCCTATCCACTGATCCTGTTGAAGCAAATCTATTACCTAAATAAGGGCCAAATACCTTAAAGACATTTTATTTCAAGGTTTTCATGCTCTCATAAAGACCTGACTCATAAAGTACTAAGCTCTTAAAGTGTTATGTAATATTTGAGTAACAGTGCATGCTGAGGGTGCTGAATTTCGTTGCTTAATGTGACAGCAACTTCATGAGAAGGATCAATAATTTTGGAAATAAGGTTATCTATAGAGCTTCAAAAATAAAGGGAAAAAACCTTCTCTAGAAACTAAATGTAAATGTGGGTGATGGACCTTGTTTTATCTGCCTAAGGGTTAGTTTGTGGAATAAAGGCAGAAGGACTGAGTGGTAAGACTTCTCTTCTGGGCAAAGGACACCTCATTTGGCCACTATTTAATTGAGTCATTCTGTCCTTAATCCCATGTTACACTGAACATTGTATGAAGTATAGCAGAGTGGTTAAGAGTACAGGTTCTGCAACTAGACTGTCTGGGTTCATATTCTGTCTCTGCTTCTTCCCTGCTGTGTGATTGTAAGCAAGTAACTAAACTGCTCAGATCCTCAGGTTTATCTACTATAAAATAGGGACAATAATATACATATTTCATTTTTGTTCTTTTTTTAACTGTTAAATGAGTTAATACCTAGAAAGCAATTAGAACAGGACCTGGGACATATTAATAGTTTAATATGTGGTAAGCCATTACTGTTGCTCTCACTGTGGTTTCCTCCTTTCATTTGACTTTCTAACAAGAATTCAAAAACCAATTCTAGAGAAAGCCCAAATTGAGGAATCAGACAAAAGGAGAAAATCATAGGCTAATTTTTTAATTAAAATGTTTGCTATATCTCGACCATTTCTAAGTCTTTTATCTACCTCTATGTTCATTGCTCAGGGCTGTTAAGTGGATTCTGCTTATGCATACGTCATGGTTTATGTTCTTACCTGTCTCAGAGCTGAGGGACAGCCAGGAATGTTGGCACGAACTATTTTTTCAGGGACAGAATTATCTCTCTAGCTGGATTATGATCTCTCTACCTGGGTTAAAGATGCCCTTCTATTTTGGAATGTTTAACCTGGTGTTTTTCAAGGTTGGTTCTGTTTACCAGAGAAAGGATGCCAGTTGGGTGGCTTTTCTAGAAAAGGTAAGCTTCTGTTAGAGATACTCAAAAACCTTTCACCTGACCTTTGCAGATCACTGGTTTCTGTATTAGCTTTTCCAAGTTGTGCCTCCTTTATCTAATTTTTGCTCCCGTACTTCTAGTCCCTTATCATCTAATTTATAAGGTGTACAAAGCATTCATCAGTTTGTAATGCTCCCTGGATTTCAGCATAGATGACTACTCTTCATGCATTAAACAGTGTTCTGTAAAACTATGTGTAAATGAAATAAAATGTGACTCTGCTGGAGGACTTTAATACTTCAACTATTTCAAGTCTTCCCTCTTTCAGTGTACTCTGTCTTGCTTCTTCCATGACATCATGGAGATGTGCCTAGCACATTTTCCCTTCTGAGAGAATCATGGAACATCTTGCCATTGCTGAGAATTATTGGAAAGTCTATTACCTAAGAGTGGGTGTTGCCAGTGAGATCAATGGCATGTGTGTGAAAGAGAAAAGGATGGAGAGGGAGGGAGGGGGACAGTTTAATATGTAATTTATGTAATTAATTTCTGTAGCATGAAAACATTTAATATATTTAGCTAAGGGAAGTTGAAATGACTCCTGAAGACAACAGATCCGCAACACTCTTCCTATAAATATGAAACCATGAAAAGTAGGTTTTCAAATAATTTGGAGGTCATGAATTAAGCCTGTCATTACTGACATGTGTAGCATTTTACAAGAGTGAATATGGTTCTGCATAATTTTTAGAATATATTGACCTTAATGGACTAAAAGACCATTTAATAATTTTTCTTATAGGCTGGTGGCAAAAGGGAAATCTTTCTTTGTTGACTGCTGAAGAAATATGAATCTGCAAACTTTAGTGAGTTTTAGCTAACCTATGGCTATATAGTTTTAAACTTCTATATAAAAAAGTAGCAATAAGTTAAATAATAGTACCATTTAATGCAAATTAAGGTTGCCCTTCCCTTTTTAATCTTTTCCCTTCCTAATCTTCTAGAACCTCTATCCCCTTATATTCCAAATTTAAGGACACCAATTCAGGATGCCCAGTGAGGTAGCAGAATGAGAAAAACCTCACTGGAGGCCAGTGAGAATCCAGGGTATCATGTAAAGACAAAACACCTCTCCATCCAAATCCATGAACACAAATAAAATCCCATAGTATTCAAATTACATCCAGGGAAAGGCAACAGGAATGGGTAGTGGTGAGACAACTTTTACAGAGTGAGAACAACAGCTATGATGGATAGTATAACCTCTAAGATCACAGAACATAAATCCAAAGGAGTCGCTTAAACAACAGGAGACATGGTTTCCCCTACTTAACAAAATTATGATTTTTGTTTGGGTCACATGTTTGTGGTAGTGATGGAGGGAGTGGTGGAAAGAGTCTGAAAGGGATTGGTGGGTTTGGTAGCCATCTGTGTAAATGGGGGCTCAGAGTTTAAGAAAATAGTCAATTGTAGAGTTAGTCAACTGTATAAATAAAAATTGCTTTTTGTATATCCAATTCAATGTATATAAATATACGTATATAAATAAATACTGAGTCTAACAGAGAGAATGATTGACAGAATATTTGTAAGTGTTTTAGACTAGAAAAATAATACTGGTTCCATCTACGAAATTTATAAAAGTATAAGTATCCAACATGGGAGGTCAGAGAGGATAATAGGAATGCTTACATAAATAAAGAGAAAAAAATGCTGCCCTCTGAACAGAAATGTGCTTGTATTTCCATGATTAAATATTTTAAAACAGAAGTCTTAAAAGAAGAATTTGATTTGGTTAAATGACATAGTCTAGTAAAATGTGACAGCACTGCAATATTCTTCTATCTGGTGGAGGAGCGAAATACCATGGCTGGGGCTTGCTTCAAATGAAGAATTGCCTGGTAAGGAAGACAGAGACTGTCTGTTGTTAAATAGAGCTCTAACAAGCTCTTAATCTACATCTTTAATCCAGATGGAGAATGTCTGACTACTGCACCTGGACTCACCAGCTATTTTTAGGATTCAGGAAATTGTTTTCATCTTAGACTTCTATTGATCCCAATTTAGTTCTTTGTACACCCAGAGAGAGGTGACACTTTGAGTGACAACCGGTAACATCATTTCCTGGTTTGGTCCATAGTTCCTGTTTACTATAGCTCTATAACAAGGGTTAGGAATATACAAAAAAGGAAGCAGTTTTTTCCAAAAAGTAATCCAATAGAATAGTTTTTGGGTTCTTGAAACTCTTGACAGTTACATTAAAACACTTAGCAATTTGATCTCTCTTGAAAAATACCTGTAGACTTTCTGGAAGATGAAACATCTAATTGCAGTTTAGTCATCCAGTAACTCTAAAAAAGCTAGCTGAGAAGTCTATTTATAAAGTCTTTTAAAAGCCTAAAGAGCTCTATGGAAGCTGATTAACTGTTTTCTATTTCTATTACAAACCAAATTGAGGGGGAAAAATAAAAGACAAACCTCCGGCATGAAGTCATCTACATAATTTGCATCTCCAATTTTCTTCCACCTTCAATATCTTTTACCTGTTTGGCCAACTTCCACCATTATTTTGTCTTAGACCAATTTCCTCACAGGCACCATTGGACTTAAACTCTCAGAGGTCTGATTTCCCTCTCTAATGTTGTTTAGATGGGAACTTTTTGCTTTGCATCAATTCAAGTAGAAACTGACGTTTACAAAAGAACTTTTACTAACATTTAAGGGGAAAGTTAAGTGATTCTATACTAACCAAATGTAGACTTAACCAAGAGCTAGTAGTATGGCTGGCATAGTTTGCAAGATCTTCCCCTATTTTCTTTTCTTAGCCACAGTCTTTTCTCATGACCAGATTAAATTATTCAGGTTGATAGGCTAAGGTATGCATAGGCTGCTTTCCTTGTCCTATCGAGGTCCTTAGGAGTTTTTGTTTGGCTTTGGTTTCGTATCAGAATGGCCCCTTTGGTTCCGGGCTCTGTTGAACTTCTGGTCTACAGTTACCTTTGACTGTTGACTGTTATCTTTCACAGTCAATTGACTTTTCTTGAGTATCTGGATGAAGAAGGCACATTCCCCTCTGGCTGCTAACAATGCTTTCAGATGTTGTGAAAGAAACATCCCACACAGTACTTATCATTGTTGTTTGCCCTTTTTGAGCATTATTTGAGCTCTAGAGTCATTGGTCTCGTTTTCTAGTCTAAACACCTGAGTGATCAAACCTTCAGATGGTGCTAGCCCTCAGGCTGCGAGTCACCCCCAGCCTGCAAATCATCCCAACAGGGGCAAGCCATCCTCTCCGTAACCTCGCTAAGCTCCTGACCCACAGAACACGTGAGCTTAGTAAGAGAGCCGTTGATTTATGCCACTAAGTTTGGAGTGTTTGTCACTTCAAATGGTAATTGAAACAATTGAGAATATAAATTTTGGAGTCCACAACACGTACATTGCATTAAAACCTTGGGACTAGATGGAATGAAAGATGATCAGTGTCTGTGCCCTGAATAGAGCCTGAGCTGAGACAGATTAAGCAAAGTAGATTTAGAAGGAATAGCCAGTGGGCTAGAAGGAGCACCGGGAGAATGTTGGAAGAGACCTGAGATTGGAAGGGATGCATTTTTTGGTGATGGGACCAAGGGTATGATTGCCAGTTTCCTCCCTTCCTTCAGAGTAACTGACTTCAGTTGATTTGACTTCAACAATTGACTTCAGTAGGAGTGGAGAAAAAAAATCACTGAAGTTGAGGGGTCAAATAAAGAAAACTTTAAAATACATTTTGAAATGATATTTAAAATACTTATTTAGACTTCATCAGTGTTTACCACCAGTATCTTCCAACGGTAATTTCCATAATTTACATGAAATCCAGATGATAAATGGGTGCTTTCCAGTCTTTCAAGATCTAGACAAAATGAACTCAAGGTCGTTTCCTAAAATTTCTATGGATTTTTAGGGGCTTGCATTCTCATGGCTACGTCTGGCTTCTTCATGTGCCATTTCAGATTTGAGTTACATTTGCTCAGATATGGACATGGACTCTTCAATTTACACACTCAAACACACTGAAGAAAAAATGGGAGGAAGGTAGAAGAGGAGTTGAAACCATAGCAACCAAAACAACTTTTTTTTTTTTTTTTTTTTTTGCGGTAAGCGGGCCTCTCACTGTTGTGGCCTCTCCCGTTGCGGAGCACAGGCTCTGGACGCACAGGCTCAGCGGCCATGGCTCGCGGGCCCAGCTGCTCCGCGGCATGTGGGATCTTCCCGGACCGGGGCACGAACCTGTGTCCCCTGCATTGGCAGGCAGACTCTCAACTACTGCGCCACCAGGAAAGCCCATCCAAAACAACTTTTTAGTGAAACAGTAGACATCATTCTTGAATGATCTTTTGTCAATCCTACAACCAATGTCTCCACAGTGATCTCTTACCTCATCCAACATTCAGCTTCATACCATCTCTCTGGTTTTTATGTTCTGTCTTGCTTCCTCCTCTCTTACTCTTGGAAAAGTAAGAACTTCACATTTTTCTAAATTCTATAGAGCAATTTTCCCTTCAAGTTGTCCAGCAAATGAAATTCTCTTCCATTAGTGGTGGTATGTTTATGAATAGATAGAAAAGAAGCTCTCTTCTTACTTTTGACTTATTTTAATGTTTTATTTCCTCCAGGATTTTAGACACTGTATTCAAGTAGGTTTGCTGGTATATGTTCTGACTTTTACACGTTTGAAGATATCTCTATTTTTGTCATCATGCATAAGAATAACTTGATTGTGTTTAGCATTCTTAAGTCACAATCATTTTATTTACAGCTCTGTGGTCGATTCTTTTTCTTCTTTTATTTAGTGTCTTAGAGAAGAATCTTTGAGACCCATTTAATTTTGCTGGTGAGTAGATTTTTGTCCTGCTATATTATGGATATTTTCCCTTATCTCTGAAGCTTATTATCCTTTCTTTTGAATTCAAAGAGATTTTTATAAGTTTATCTTCTACATAACTAATGTTGCCTTTTCAGATGTAACAAATTGGGTTACTTTCATTTTTTTTTTTTTTTTCGCGGTACACGGACCTCTCACTGTTGTGGCCTCTCCCGTTGCGGAGCACAGGCTCCGGACGCGCAGGCTCAGCGGCCATGGCTCACGGGCCCAGCCACTCCGCGGCATGTGGGATCCTCCCGGACCGGGGCACGAACCCGCGTCCCCTGCATCGGCAGGCGGACTCTCAACCACTGCGCCACCAGGGAAGCCCTACTTTCATCTTTTGATGAAAATAATTATGTTATTTGTTTTTTTCTTTTTGATCCAAGAGAATTTTTTTCTAGAATGCTTTGTGGTAGTCAGAATAATGGGACACCACCGCTGAACACCCACCAAAGATGTCCATGTTCTGATCCCTGGAAACTATGAATGCTACTTTACGTGACAAAAGATACTTTGCAGATGTGATTATGTTAAGGATCTTGAGAAGGGAGCATCATTCTGGATTATCTGGGTGAGCTCAGATAATGTATTATCAAGGGTACTTATAAGAGAGATCAGGAGAGTAAGAGCCAGAGAGAAATATTGGAAGATGCTATACTGCTGGCTTTGAAGACAGAGCATGGGACCACAAGCCAAAGTGTGCAGGCAGCCTGTAGAAGCTAAAAAGTCAAGGAAATGGATTCTCCCTTACAGTGTCCAGAGGAACACACCCTACTGTCGTCTTGATTTTAGAATTTCTAACCTCCAGCTCTGTGAGAGAATAAATTTATATTGTTTAAGTCATAATTTTATGGTAATGTGTTAAACAGTAATAGAAAATTAATGCTTACTGTCATTAGTTTCATAGTAAAAAAGTCTTCTTTAATTTTATTGCACATATGAATCAAAAAATGTTAGAATGGTTTTCTGTTTATTGTAGGAATTTTATTTTTTATAAAAGGTATTTTTGATTTTTTTAAAAAGGAATGTAGTGTAAATTATAGGATTTTTCCTTAAGTATGGTAAGTTTTCTCAGTTTGGTCATCCACAGAGGGCTATCTATGCTTTCCTAGTCTTGTCTTATGGCTAAATTGAAATGGATATGATTTTCTCACTAGTATCTCTCCAGTCTAGATCAAATGATAAGTGGAAAAAGTTACAATCTAATAGTGTAACTCTGATGTCTTCCCAAATCTCAAGGTTTTTGAAATAACTCTTTCCTCTATCATAGAAATAAAGTAACTCAGGCTCCCATCTAATGAGAGTGAAGATAATGTAGTTGTTTCCCAAATAATTTCTGAAGTCTAAGTAAGTGCTTACAAATTTTAACAACCACTTGCCATTTCCCACTATGAATCATTTAGAGAATGATTACTCAGTAGCAAGAGTAATCTTAAAATGTAGATAGTATCATGTCACTCCCTTGTTTAAATCCTTCAGTGGCTCCTCACTTCGCTTCGGGAAAGACAAAAATCTTTAAGCTCACGAACTTCAGTGTTATCTGTCCTGTGCCTACCTCGCCAGGATATCTGCTGCTGTCATCTCTCACCATCATCCTTTTGAGGCCTTAAATACATCAAGTTTCTTCCTACCACAGGACTTTGCATAAATCCTTTCCTCCATGAAATGTTTTTCTTCCCCACCCCTTCTGCCTCCTAACAGCTCTTCATCCTTCAGATTTCATTTTAAGTGTCATTCCCTCAAAGGTTTCCCATGACCTTGCCTGCCAGTTAAAATTAGTTCCTCCTGTTACAGCTTCTAATAGAATCCTATAAATTTTCTCAGTGATTATTTAATGTCTGTCCCCTCTAAAAAGCTGTAAGTTTTAATATGGCAAAGACTATGTCTTTCGTTACAGTCTATCTCCAGAGCCAAGCTCAGGTAACATTTGAGTAAATGAATGAATCTGAATTGCTGTTTCTGGCTTCTCCATGGTGATTTCTGGTCATTGCATTTCATCCTCTGTTCTATTTCATTAATCTATCTTAGCTTCAGAGCATGACCATCACCTCTCATCTTTGTTTTTCAGTCCCCAAGTCTGTGCTAAATGAAGGCTCATGCCAGGTTGCAGGTTTGTTTTAATTTTTAAACTTCATTTATTCATTCAAAATATTTGCACGGGGCACTATTCTAAACATTTAGTGATTCTTTCTTGGTGTGGGGAACAAGATGCAATGTTGCCAGCTCATTGCTCTATGAGGCCTTGTGCTGCCCTTGATATGGTCCAAATGTTTTGGTCCGTATATGTGAGGTTTTCCTCCTGAGGATGCAATGCCTGGATTTCAAGTTTCACCCTAATACTTCTGAATTTCAGAGGGTGGTGGTATTAATTCGCCAGTGTTTTCTCTACTGCATTATGAATATATTACCCTTTTAAAAGAGGATGTTTGACATTGGCACTGCATGCCTTCCTTCAAAACAATTCTATGTATATCTATATTATTGATACTTTTAAAAGAAATGCATCAAGGTTTCTTGCATATGGCCAGTATTCATCTTTACTTTCTGGTGCTAATGTGGAAATTTTTCCTCTTTCCCATTTAAAAAAATATTTTATTAGGCATTGCAATCGGAATATGAAAGCAGGGAGATAAAAGTCTGCCCTTGTTATTATCTTGCCCAAAAGCTGCCAGTGATTTCTTCACCAAACTATGATCTCCTTACCCTCTATCTTGTCTATTGTCTATTTATCAGTTTATTTTTGTTATGGATAGGAACTACATTCTAGGAAATTACTATGTATATTAAAAACTCACGAGTATCCATATAGTGTGAAATATCCTGTAATAGATTGTCCCGATAGCCTCAGAGGAAGAATTTCATGACTCTAGTAACATTTGCGTTTCATAGTTGATTGAGTACCTTGTGAAATGAATGAGCACTGTCATGAATACTTCACTCTGTTGGATCACTCCAGTATATTGACATTTGAATGTTCATCACCACGATCAAATCAATTCAGCATTACTAACTTCACTTCTATCTAGGGAATGGATTTTTGTAGCCTTCTTCTCCATAACTTGGAAGAAGAGAAAAGAGAAAGCTCCACGAGGTATGAAAGAGTGCTAGAATTCCTCCATTTTATAAGTGAATTCAAGTGGCATCAGATGAAACCCAACCACATATATGTGCGAATATGAAACACTAAGGTGTGGATAACATTCAGACATAAAATGAGATCGTTATTCTCAAATAGAGTTGTTCTTTTGAACGGTATTATTGGAGGATAATCTTGGAAAGAAGAACTTCTAAATCTAGTTGTGGCTGTAATCCATTAGAATGACTTCATAAGAGTGGCTCATAAATATCCCCTTAAACATACTTGAATGAGAATAATTTCTCTCTTACGTGCTTGAGACAGCTAAATACAGCATGGTCTTTCCAGAAATGATACCAACACCATATATCATTCATTTTATCCAATTGTTTCCTGAAGTGGCCCCAATTATATGATTTTTTTCATCTAATATAGTTCATTTACAGAAAGCGGAATATAAGCAACATTGTATTTTATTTTCCACTAAGAAAGGGAGTCTATTTGATATAATAATATTATTTTGGACCCTTTATATTGAGAAAAAGAATATATATCTCGTTAAACTATAAAGTATCCACATTCAACTGGGTACTTAATTATCTTCCCTGAGGACTTTTTTTTCAAGAACAAATGTGATGAGGCAATGAGTATATCATTAGTTTCATTTTATAGAGATAATACTCATGCATTTTTCTTTGTCATAGTAAGTAAAACATTTCAGAGGTCTAACATAAAATATTAATCTACTCCCACGTTTCCTATTCCACATCCCAAGAGAACCCAGTGTAATCAGTATCAGGATGATGTCTATCTTCCACATCATTTTCTATATTTATACAGATAAAATTAATACAAAATATGTATATGTGATGTGAAAATATCCAAGACAATGTAAAAATAAATTATATTTATTTAATTCTATTCTATACTTGTATTATAGAATTACTATAATCAAAAGAAGAATATGGGGCTTCCCTGGTGGCGCAGTGGTTGAGAGTCCGCCTGCCGATGCAGGGGACACGGGTTCGTGCCCCGGTTTGGGAGGATCCCACATGCCCTGGAGCGGCTGGGCCCATGAGCCATGGCCGCTGGGCCTGCACGTCCGGAGCTTGTGCTCCACAATGGGAGAGGCCACAACAGTGAGAGGCCCACATACCGGGGAAAAAAAAAAAAAAGAATATGGTATTGACTGAGGAATAGACCTTTCACATACACACCCCACTATATTCTAAGTGGCTATCACACATGGGCAGTTAATGTCAGCCTCCTGCTCAAGCTTCCAGTGACCCTCCATTGTTTATAGTAGTTCTGTCCAACAAAACTTTCTATGGTCATGGAAATATTCTGTAACCTGTTTTATCCATTAGGGTAGCTACTAGCTACATGTGGCTACTGGGCATTTGAAACATGGCTCATGGAACTAAGGTACTGAATTTTTGTTTTTGTTTTTTGTGGGGGTTTTTTTGCGTTACGCGGGCCTCTCACTGTTGTGGCCTCTCCCGTTGTGGAGCACAGGCTCCGGACGCGTAGGCTCAGCGGCCATGGCTCACGGGCCCAGCCGCTCCACGGCACGCGGAACCCTCCCGGACCGGGGCACGAACCCGCGTCCCCTGCATCAGCAGGCTGACTCTCAACCACTGCGTCACCAGGGAAGCCCGGTACTGAATTTTTAATTGTGCTTAATTTCAATTAATTGAAATGTAAATTGTCACAAGTGGTTTGTAGCTACTGTACTGGACAGCGCAGATCTGTAATGTCAAACCCAAACTCCTTATCAAGCATTTAAGATCCTCCATAATTTTATCTCAGATGACCTGAGATCAAGGCCTTAGAATAAAAACTGAAAGATAGTGGTGCTGCAAACACAGCGAAGGAAAGCCTAAAAGCGTGGCCTACAGGACACATGGGAATACTGTTCTTACCTCTGCTTTGAATATATCATCAACTTTATTATTGAAAGCACAGCTTCTGCTTAAAAATCATTCAGCAGGTTCCCTTCCTCCTTTTCCAGTTCATCTTTTTGATTATTGCAGGCATGTTAGTTGGGGAGAAAGAGGATGTAAAGGGTGAATATAGTCTTATGATTAATTAACCTTTTATGATGCATGTATTAGGGGAATGGATACAGTAGGACTGGCACCGCTTTTGACTAACCAATTTTAGGTTTTACCACATTCAGTTTTTTGAGAGATAATTCAATACATATTTACTTCCAATTGTTTAGCAGCGGGGCTCTACTGAATAATATCTCTGGAAAATATTTTATGGAGACGTTGACATATTGACAAATGACAAAGAAATTTTTTTTGTATCATTGTCTTTCATTTATATGGACAATCAAGAATTGTGTCTTTTGGACAAACACGTTCACACTCTGTAAGGGTCTTGTATGTGAAGAATGCAAAGAGCATAGCTATTTGGTCTGATTGTTTATCTGATAGCTCTGAGATTCCATTTATCTGAATAATATTATTTTCAAAATTTCTGTGTCAGTAACTGCTTAGCTCTCCAGGGATTGCGCATTTATGAGTGCAAATGGCCTCCTGATTTTTATAAAACAAAACTAGCTTCTTTGGCAGGCAAAATGTTTCCAGTGAAGTGATCTCCTTTTCTCACATTAAATAACAAAGATTGGATTTTTCTAAATGTTTTGTCTATGCAACATCTTTAACACTTTAATTGATTTGAAATGATCTTGGCCTTGTAAAGTATGTTCTCTAAATGGTTAGGTTTTTCTTCTTTCTTTGGACCAGTGTAAGCATTTCTACAGCACCTGGTTCTTTGAAAAGCAGAACCCATGCCATACCTACAAGTTGGAACACCTCCAAGAAAGTCCTTTTGTTTGTGTGTGTTTGTGGTGAATCATTCATAGTCTGTGAGATCTATCAAAATAGTGTTGTCTGAAAACCTTGTTTTCCTATTTTTTTTCTTCTGATGACTCATACTTCAGTGCTTTCATGCCTAGATTCTTTTTTCTTTCTTGTTTCTCATCATGTTCATTCAGAAGATGTTCTTTCACTAGTTCCAAAATTTGTATTTCTATATTCTGTCAGTTTTCATCTTGAAACATACACACAGCAATATGCTCGGAATTATAAAATTCTGCATTAAATCCCAACACTTAAAAAACCCCTCATCTTCTCAATACAGGTTTACCTGCACTTCTGTTCTCATTTTTATTTAGTACAAATTTATTAACGTTTTAATTTCATTAGTGCTTGAAACTCTATTTTATCTGTTAGGAAGATTTTGGCTATGAGAAACATAAAAACCAATGTTAAGTGGCTTAAACAACAAGGGTACTTGATACCTCATACATGAATATGAAAGGTATGGTGGCTTCAAGGTTAGCTGAATGAGTAATAATGGTCTCAAGGACTCAGGTTCTTCCTGTCTTTCTCTTCAGTCATTCTTTTCTTTTAAGTCAGTTTTATTGAAGCATAACTTACCAAAAAAAATCATGAATTTTAAGTGTACAATTAAATGAATTTTGACAAATGTATAATCATATAATCACTACCACAATCAAGAAATTAAACACCTCTATGATTCCAAAAAGTTCAGTTAGCCCCTTTGCAGTCAATCCCACCCTCCCAAACTAGGCCCTGCCAATTTCAATGGAATTATACAGTATGTACTCTTTTGCATCTTCTCTCCTTCACAAAGCATCATGTTTTTGAGATCCATCCAGGTTGCTGCTTATATCAATAGTTTGTTCCTTTTTATTGCTGAGTGACAGTCCATTGTGTAGGAGATATATTGCACACCACAATCTGTATACCCATTCACTAGTTGATGGGAATTTGAGTTGTTTCCAGTTGTTGACTATTACATAGGAAGTTGTTATAAATGTTCACATACAAGTCGTTGTGTACATAGAGGTTTACGTTTCTCTTGAGTAAATACTTAGGAACATGAATGCTGGGTCATACGCTAACTATATGTTTAACATTACAAAAAACTGATGAACTGTTTTCCAAAATAGCTGTACTATTTTGAATCCCTACTACCAGTGTAAGAAAGTTCCAGTTACTCCACATACTTACTAAAACTGGGTATCTTAGTGCTTTGTGAAGAGCAAAATTTTTAATTTTTATTAAGTTAATTTATCAGTTTCTTCATTTAGGTTTTCAGCTTTCCCCCACCCCCCACCCCGGGGTACATTCTAATTACACAAATTCAAAGATTACAAAGATTTACCAAATCCAAGATCATAAAATCTTTCTCCCAGGTTTTCTTCCAAAAGTTTTATAGTTTTAACTCTTGTATTTAGATTTAGGCTTATGATCAATTTCAAGTTAATTTTTATGTGGGGTATAAATTAAGGGTTGAGGTTCTTTTCTTTTTTCCTCTCTTTCTTTCTTTCTTTCTATAATAGATGTGATAGATAGATGGATGATCGATAGATGTTCCAAGTGTTCTAACCTCATTTGTTGAATGTTCTGCAATTTCTAGTGTGTTAGATTTGTACTTTGTTCTATACTCATGGTCACAGATGACTGCAAAAATTCCAGGCATCACATTTGGAATGACATGCAGGAGAGACCATCTCTTCATAGAAGTGTACAGGAAACTTTTATTCATCTTCTTATTACCTACACTTCATACATGCTTCCTGTCTAAATCAATCAGTGGAAAGGGGAATGGGACCACCATTATTCATTTATTCTTTTAACAAGAAAATGGCATGTTTTCTATATGCATTCTAGGGGCTAGGAGTACAGTAGTGATGAGAAGAGTAAAAATTGTTACCTGCTTTTATGGAGCATACAATTTACTGAAGAATACTATTTGCCTATTTTCAAAATAAATAAGTAACCAGTATAATATGTTGTTGTACAGTATTAAGCACTGGGAGGGAAAAAGGAAAAGGGACTATGAAGTATTGTGGGTAGGTTGAAAGTTTAGATAGGATAGTTAGGGAAGGGCTCACGGAGTTGACTTTTGCATAGGAGACCTGAAGAAGGTGATAAAGTAGGCCATACAGATATCAGATTGAAGAGTGGTCCAGACAGAATGAAAAGTGCAATAGTCCTGAGAACAGCAAGGAGGCCGCAGTGGTTGCAGAAAGTAACAGGAAATGGGGGAGGTACAGAACCATGTAGATCATTGTAGGTAAGTCATTCTCAACCAGCAGCAATTTTGGCAAAATTTACAAATTTTGGAAATGTCTGGGGGACATTTTTGGTTGTCACAACCTGTAGTACTACAGAGGCCCAGGGTGTTGATAAATGACCTATAATGCACAGGAGAATCCACTTTTGACTATCCTCCCCTTTGTCAACAAGGAATTATCTGGCCCAAATGTCAGTAGTACCAAGGTTGAAAAACACTGTTTTAGGTCATAGTGAGGACTGGCTGACAATGACTGAATGAGAATGTCACTGAAGAGTTTTGAGCAGAGAAATGATCTAAGCTTTTAAGCTGTTTGTTGCGAATAGACTGAAGGGGTAGAAGGGTTAGAAATACGATAGCTTTTAGGACGGTACTACCAGTATCCAGGAAAGACATGGTGGTTTGGACCAGAAAGATAGAAGTAGGAGTGGTAGGAAGTGATGGATTCTGGATATATTTTGAAGGCTGAGCTAACAGGATTTACGAACTGCTATGAACTAAATGTTTGTGTCCTCCTAAAATTTGTATGTTGAAACGTAATCCCCAAGGTGATAGTATTTGGAGGCAGGAGCCTTTGGGATGTGACTGAGTCATGAACTTGGCCAGACTCAGGACTGTGAGGAATACACCTCTGTTGTTTATAAACCACCTAGTCTGTGGTATTCTATTATAGCAGTGGGAAAGGGCTATGATACTAACATACTAGGTATATATATGTATGAAACAGAGGAGCCATGTATGACCCCTTAAGAGTAATCTGTTGTGCCTGGTGCTATTGTTGTATCTTCCCAAAGATAGTAACCTGGGGACTGGGTAGAAACCTGAACCAATTTGGAATGGCAGATTTAATGCCCATATAAACGTCTGGGCAGGCAAACAACAGCATCTGTTACGTATATATCTTATAGAAATAAGAATGGATGTTGTTAGATTAGTGAGTGACTATCTTAAAGGGCATGATTATTCTATGTATAGACTATTGAGTTTCTTTAAAAATGCTTTTTTATCCACATGAGAGATTTTTTAAAAGTGTCTTCTCATGCCATCTTTCATTTGGTGACAGTTTGATAGATGCAGGAAGTCTTAAAACCCTATTCCATCAAAGTCATTAAAGGATTTTGACTTCCAGTATTTGCATCCCAAGCAATTACTGACTTCCCACATAAGATGTTGATGTATTGTTTAAGAATTGCTTTCTGAGCATTTGTTTTGCCTAACCTAAAATATTATAAGCTAACTATGAGTCCTTATTATATGTTAGAAAACTACTTATGTCTTTCACTTAATTATCATCATAATCTTATAACCAATAACCTGACAAACTCTACTTAGGCTTCTTGACCAAACTCTACTTAGACTCCCCTGAACTCTTCCTCAAATAGGCCTTGACTTTTGGACTTCCATGTTCTCTCTATACTGTCCAATCTTAGCAAACATCCTGCTAAGTTTAGCCAGAATCTCTCCATTCTCCATATCTAATCCAGTTCCTCATCCTCCACCACCCCACCGTGATGTCTGATCACCTTGATTCTGTTAGCACCATCTAACCGGAATCCTCTCCTCTCCCCTGATATTTCCTCTTAGTAATTTTCCATCCACTGACCCCCACCCAGGTCCTCGGCTATAAATTCCCGCTTTTCTTTGCTGTATTTGGAATTTAGCATAGCTCTTTCTGCTATTTCAAGAGTTTTGAATAGTCTTCCTTACCATTTTAAGAAATGTCGGAATAATTTTTTCTTTAACAAACCTTCTTAACCTGAATAACTAGGGTTATTTCCATTTCACAGATCAAAAAAAGAAAAAAAGAAAAAAATGAAAGTTTTGTAAAGTAATTACGTTTAGTCAAGATTATCCAACTAGTAAATGGATCTTGAGCCAATATGCCTCTGAGAACTTAAACGCTGTGTTATAGGCCTTCCTGCTCACACAGGCTTCTTGCTCTAGAGGCCCGGCCAGTGTGACTGGCTGCCCGGGTAAATGCTCAGTAAGGACCGGCCTGTTGACTTGGAAACTCTGGGTACCGAGATCATGGTACAAGAGGCCTGAAATTCCTTCTACACAAATGCACACCAAACTGATCTGATGGTGTAGACCCGCCGCCGCCTCTTCGTCTCTGCGTCCCCGAGCGCTTACAGGCCGCCTTAAAGAGAACGCTGGCCGCGGCCTAGGCGAGGTTCCGTGGGCCCGGGGCCGCAGTCTCCGCCCAGAGCGAGCTGTGTCGGGCGCGCGCAACGCCGCGGGCCCAGGTGCAAGAAGTTAGTTTGGCCCCTTCCGCGGGCCGCGCCGGCTCCGGGCCCGCCTCCCCGCGGGATTGGAGGCCCGCGGCCCCGCCCGGCCCTGGTAGGCCGGCGGGAGGCGTTTCGCGGTCTGGCGGCGGGGACGCGGAGGGCCTGGTTAACCTCCTCTCGTCCCCGGGTCCTGGGGGTCGCGTCGGGACCCCACACTTCCGCGCCCCGCTCTCCGCCTGCCCGGCCCGCGTGGCGCCCCAGCCCGGGGAGGAGCTGCGGTCGGAGACAGACGCCGGGGCCTCCGGGCCGCGCCTCAGCCCCGGACGGGCAGCGGTCCCTGCTTTCGCGGTTGGTCCTGACTTTTTTCTAACTCAGTGCGCGAACCTCGCCCCCCTTCAACTCCCGTTCGCCCAGAGGCGGGGCGGAGGAGTGAGGCGGGGAAGGAGATTGGGTTTCTCTTTTTGTCGGTCTAGAGGGAGCTTGAGTCGGGAAGTGAGTCTCCAGACGCCGGCGAGCTTCGGGTGGTTCGGGCCGGCCGGGCGTGGGGGTGTCTTGGGCCGCCGAGCAGGACGGGCGGGCGGGCGGTGGGCCGCGGGCCGCGCTGCCCCGCCCCTGCCTCCGCTCTCATGGCCCTCCGCCATGGCCGCCCCCAAGCCCAGTCTTGGCTCGGGTTCAGGTCTCTGGGTAGTGGAAACTCGTGTTGAGCACTTTTCATCGCAGCTCTGGGAGGGGACCCCAAAGCAGCAGGGACGTCTGTGTCGGTACTGGCCTTGAGAGGAGGCTGGCGCTTCCTCCTGTGAACTTGAACTCCGCATCCATGCCCAGAATGCGCATTGTATAGTAAGTCACCTTTCAGGTCTCAAGTTCTGATGCCACAGAGTTGCCCCCAAACTGTGTTTGTCTTCTTTATACTGATTGAGAATTTATGCCCTGCTGAAAAGTTGTTCTCTGTAGACTTTAGTTTTTAAATCAGCAAATAAATGTTGGGCCCCAGTACATAAAGTACTGGTCAGTATATATAAAGTACTGGTTAAAACTTTTCCTGTTTTGGGCATTGTTCATTTAAATTCCTGGCTTCCCTTGTGTTCGCGTTAGGAGGAGGACAGGTGAATATTGTTAAAGATTTCTGCTGTGTTCCTTTGCTCTACCTGGGGTGTTGCTGCTGAGTAAAAGGTAGGGCGTTGATTAAAGTTAAGTGAAGCAGGGAAAACCTACTAAAAGGAACAGAAACCTTCTCATTCTGAAGATGGATAGCGTATACAATGAAAACTTTCATTTCAAAAGCACTCACCAGTTTTAAAAAATTCTTTGGAAATACTTAGAAGACGGCAGTTACTTTCACAGTTAGTTTCAGGCCTATATGCTGTGTGTGTTTTTTCCGAAGAAATTTTCTCTTCCGACTCAAAAATCTCTGGTGAATTTCACTAACCTGTGTACAATTATAATTAATTGGGTAAAGTTGGATGGCTCTACTATGGAGTACATACTTTTCTTGTTTTGTTTGCGGTACGCGGGCCTCTCACTGTTGTGGCCTCTCCCGTTGCGGAGCACAGGCTCCGGATGCGCAGGCTCAGCGGCTATGGCTCACGGGCCCAGCCGCTCCGCGGCATGTGGGATCCTCCCGGACCGGGGCACGAACCCGCGTCCCCAGCATCGGCAGGCGGACTCTCAACCACTGCACCACCAAGGAAGCCCTGGAGTCCATACTTCTGTTGTTGGCAGTACTGTATTAATCTCTAAGACAGGGCAGTTTTCACTTTGGTGAGGGTGCGGAAGGGACAGGATATAGAGGAACAGAAAGTAGCTGAAAGAGTAGTGTGCCAGCCCTAAAACTGCACAGTGGCCTAGTGCTCTGCTTAATTATACATCCATGAAAACCCAATGCATTGCTCATTTAACAGATATTTACTGAGTACCTACTCTGTGTCAGTTGCTGGGCTTGGTAATGATGTACATTGCCGTCATCCATGTTTTCCCAGTCAAAAGCTGTATTTTCTTTCCTAGTGACTGAAGACCTTCTCATCTTTGACACGTAGCATTCTTAGTGAAAGGAGTATTTTCATATATATGAAATTTATTTTCTCTTTGTAATTGGATATTGTTAACTCATTTCTTAAGGTGTATTCTGCACTGTTAATAGGTATTTTGACTGCCTAACTGAATTTCGGAAATGTTAAGTGAGGTTCAGCAGGTTTGTTTGTTTTTTTAACATCAGTGCCTCTTAGATTTCAATATTGTAATGTTGGTGAATCTCCAATTTGAATAAAATGTGTGGGCTTTCCTAAACCCAGTTGACTTCAGAATCCTAATTTCTGGGAACCTGGGAAAGTGCCCCATAGAAGACATTTTGAGAAATGTATTTTAACTGGAGTTTTCTTAGTTGTTGTTTTTATTTTTAATCACTATCTCACCCCTTCTGCCAACAGAAGTGATGCCACCAAGAAGAAAAGAGAAATACAGACTTCCTGTTCCACTTCCAGAAGGCAAGGTCCTGGGTGATGTGGAAGGAAAACAGTGGGTGCTGGGCAAGATGATTGGCTCTGGAGGATTTGGTTTGATATATTTAGGTAAAGTATAAATCACCAAATATTCTTATATATGTGACTATACCTGTGACTTCTTAATAATATTTTGAGAATTGAAACTTTGAAATAAGATATAATCCATAAATGTACTTTTCTAAGTCGTATGAAGATAATGTTTAGTAGAATGGGTTCAAGACATGACTGACCCCAGTCCTTGTTGTCCATGTTTTTCTGAATGACTCTTAGAAGTCTTTTCAGAGCATAATTACACAGTCTGCCAGACAAAATGTTAATGTTCTTTTTCGAGAGTGTTTTCCTGGAAACATTGCTTTTTACAGCTCAGAGAATGCAACTGTATGAATACAAACACTTTCCATTTGTGAATCTTAATCATTAATATTTAAGTAGTACAAGGTTCTGGTCATTTCTTAACTAGGCCTCACTAGAGAACTGGGCCTTCATACTTCAAGGCATCTATTGCATGGAATGAATTAACTTCTCTCCTGTACATCTAGAATGGTACTAGTTACATGCCATCTTGGGATAATTGTGTTTTTTGTTTTTTGTTTTTTTTTTTGCGGTACACGGGCCTCTCACTGTTGTGGCCTCTCCCATTGCGGAGCACAGGCTCCGGATGCGCAGGCTCAGCGGCCATGGCTCACGGGCCCAGCCGCTCCAAGGCATGTGGGATCCTTTCAGACCGGGGCACAAACCTGTGTCCCCTGCATCGGCAGGCAGACTCTCAACCACTGCGCCACCAGGGAAGCCCCTGTTTTTTTCTTTTAATTAATTTATTTTATTCACTATTTTTTATTTTTGGTTGCATTGGGTCTTTGTTGCTGTGCGTGGGCTTTCTCTAGTTGTGGCGAAGGGGGGGGCCACTCTTCGTTGCGGTGTGCAGGGTTCTCATTGCTGTGGCTTCTTGTTGTGGAGCATAGGCTCTAGGAGCGCGGGCTTCAGTAGTTGTGGCACTCGGGCTAATAGTTGTGGCTCGCAGGCTTTAGAGCGCAGCCTCAGTAGTTGTGGCACACGGGCTTAGTTCCTCCGCGGCAGGTGGGATCTTCCCAGACCAGGGCTTGAACCCGTGTCCCCTGCATTGGCAGGCAGATTCTTAACCACTGCGCCTCCAGGGAAGCCCCCATCTTGGGATAATTAAGAAATTAGACACTCATTTAGTTTTTGTGTTCTTTGGTACAGGTAAGGAGCCTGAGTTGAGTATACTTTTACACTACATTTTAAAATTACACTGACTTTAAAAGGATTATTCAGGGCTACCTTGCATCTGTAGTTTAATGATCAAGAAATATCCATTAGGAGATCAGATTTAATGAATAAAATAAGATAAATATTAGTGATTAAAAATATGCCCTCGGGCTTCCCTGGTGGCACAGTGGTTGAGAGTCCGCCTGCTGATGCAGGGCACGCGGATTCGTGCCCCGGTCCGGGAAGATCCCACATGCCGCGGAGCGGCTGGGCCCATGAGCCATGGCCGCTGAGCCTGCGTGTCCGGGGCCTGTGCTCCGCAACGGGAGAGGCCACAACAGTGAGAGGCCCGCGTACCGCAAAAAAAAAAAATGCCCTCAAGGAGCAGTTCTTCTAAATATATTGACTCATTATATGTGTGTCTGTGGGAATTTAAGAAGTTGGTAAAAGACCTTCATTGGAGGAATCTTGGGTTCCTCATTAAACATTTCAAAGTGTAGGGAAGGAAGGACTTTCCCTCTATCTTCTTAAGCTGGATACCTGGGTTTATGAAATAAACTGACAACAGGCAGATTAACAGGAGAAAAGGTATACAAATTTATTAATTTTTTTAATGTTACACGCACAGTAATATCAGGGAAAAAAAGTGAATAAATACCCTAAAACACGGTGAGATTTGAGAGCTTACATACCGTCTTAATAAGGGAAGGGGAGACGGGATACAGGCCACTTAAGGGACAGTAAATGATTTTTAGGAAAGATTAATAGCCCTTAGAAGAGTAGATGTGGGCTATGATAGTTCATAACAAAGTTTGGGAGTGGTGTCAACTTCTCATCTCTTCTGTGATGAGTCAGTCTTTCCTGGTTAATGAAGCGCTCCTGGAGGGCATTTAAAACAATGGAGGTTTTTTTTTTTTTGGAGGCTCTGTCTTTAGGCAAATAAAGGGAGTTCAGAGGAAGCCTCTCCCTACATTTGTTATTTTTCAAATGCCTTTAGTTCAAAATAATCCTTATGCCAAAGAGGCATCTTTTAGGGTGGCATATTCTGCCACCCTTGTCACACAAGCATGTTTCATGGCTCATGAAGGATAAAGCTTCTCTTCTGATAAAATTAAGATTGTAGTTTTGAACAAATGGATGAAATCCAGTTAATAAGTAACTTATTAATCACCTGAGTGTCTAATCTAGTTGGAAAGATAAGACCAACACAAAATTATTGTATGGGTTAAATAAAGAACAGCTTCCCCATTTAAAGGATTTGAACTTGCTTGAAAAATGCTATGATTCTAAGTACTAGATTGAGTGACACAGACAGCACTGTTCAATAGAAATGTAATGCAAGCCATGTATGTAAAGTAAAATTTTCTAGGAGCCACATTAAAAAAAAAGTAAAAAGAAACAAGTGAAATTTAATTAAATAGTATGTATTATTGAATACAATCTATCTAAAGTATTACAATTCCAACATGTTATCAATATTAAAAAAAGGAAATATTTCACTTTTTTAAAGTCTTTAAAATCCAGGATTTGTCTAGTCATATTTCAGGGGCTCAATAGCTACGTATAGGTAGTGGCTACCACATTAGATGGTGCAGATGAAGACCCTGAGAGTACTTGGGATCTACAGAGAATAGAATTCTTTGTAGAATAAGTGTTGGCTGAGACTCTGAATTAGTGAATTCTCTTGTATGGCAGAGAGTAAGGATCTCTAGTACATTGTCTTGACTCAAGGTCAGAGAAATGGAGTTGAATAAATTATTTCTGATGTGGCTGAGCTATAGCCTTGGATTGCACAGCTTATCAGTTATACTTTCAGTTTTCTAATGTTTGAATTATTTGAATAATTTCAAAGAACTACAGAAAAGCATTGATTGTGATGATCTTGTTTTCTCTTTTTTAGATGTACATATTGTATGTGTTATATGTATTTAAATTTAAGTGCATGTTTAAACTTAAATTATATGTCTATACACATATACATAATGTATGTGTACATATATGTGTATACATACTCACTACTTGTGTGGTTCCTGTTGTGAAAAAGGAATTTATTTGCTTAGGCATGTGATTTATTTGTCCCTATTTAAATACAGAAAAATCTTTGCTTCTTTCAGTCCAAGTACTGCACATATTTTTTTACTTATTTTTTTCTCAGTAAGATTTATTTTGCAACAATTTTCAAGGTTTCATATGTTATGAAATACCCCCTACTATCTGAATTTCAGAACCTGGATCCTGGAAATATAAGCAAGTGCACACGTTGGGGGAAGGACTTTAAAGAAATGTTTAGCTGTTTTGAGGAAAAGTCTCCATACTTCAGAATATATAATAAAGCTGTGTGTTCCAAGTGTTGTTATTGTTTTATCAGAAGTGGCATTCATAAATCAAAATCAGCTCTTCAGTGAGTTGCCATCAGCAACAACTTCATTAAAATTAGCTTTTACTTATTTTCAAAGCTAAGCAAGTCCATATGAAATTATATCATGCTTTTGCATTTTACCATGGTTCTCATCACTTCCTGTATATAAATGAAGAAGTAGGTAAATTCAGGTTTCTTTTGTGTCCTTTGTGTCCAGCTACATTCTTTTTAAGCATCATATTTGCCAGATGTACTCTTTCAGCAGACACTTCATCAGCATTTGTTACCAAAGGCTGAGAAGAAGCTAACCGCTGTGTCTAACTCATTGTGTGCGTACAACTGTCCCCGAGCTTTGAGATCAATATCCAAGGCCTTTCAGTAGTCAGCAAGAAGAAAAGGGGAAGGGGCAGAAATATTTTATATTTACTCTTGACTTGGAGAAATAATGTGCCTGTAGCATTAATAGAAATAGTAATAAGAGGGAAAAGAAAAGTCTGAATACAAGACAGAGTTCTTTCTTTGTATATGAAAAGAGAGGAGGGGAAAAGGGAGAATGGAAACTGGTTTAGGGGGTGGAAAAAATTGCTGTTATTTTGGGATCAAATAAGTGAAAAAAATTTCTAAAATTTCCGGAGAGAGAACTAAGAGTTTAAATTCTACTTTATTGCTAGGTATAACATAGAACTAAGCAAACTGAGGGAGAATTGCACAAATAAAAGCATGGGCTTTGGTGTTAGGCAAATTTGGGTTGAATTCTGACCTAACTAAGCCTTTTGCAAACTTGAGTGACTTTCACCTATCCACGAGTCTTTGTTTCTATTCTGTATGTTAGGGGTAATAATAATAGTGATGATTAAGATAAGGTTTTTAAAAACTTGGAACTCGATAAGCAGTTCAATCTAATTTATTTATTTATTTAGAATTTCCCATTCTCAGTGATAGTTGAACTCTAAATTCAGTGTCTGGTGCCGCAGGAGATTAGGATGGTGACAAAGACATCTACTGGAGGGTTTTTCCATTTGTCCTGCCATGGACTGTGATGGATTTAGCTACTAAATGTGGTAAAACTAAGAACATAAGAGAATGTCAGTGGAATGACATTTTACTTACCAACCTCTATCTATTTTTCCCACTAAAATTTACAATAGTAGCCATGATGACATAGTGAAAAGTTCTCATTTAAGCTGTCATCTTATGTTTCAGATATGAAAGATACCGTGTTTCAGAAATTAGTCAAAAATCTAGAAAAACAGGGCTTCCCTGGTGGCGCAGTGGTTGAGAGTCCACCTGCCGATGCAGGGGACATGGGTTCGTGCCCCGGTCCGGGAAGATCCCACATGCCGTGGAGCGGCTAGACCCGTGAGCCATGGCCGCTGAGCCTGCGCGTCTGGAGCCTGTGCTCCGCAACGGGAGAGGCCACAACAGTGAGAGGCCCGCGTACCAGAAAAAAAAAAAATAAAAATCTAGGAAAACAGAATTACAGGTAATAAACTTCAGCCAAATTCTTCATGTGCTCATGAAGTCTTCTTATATTAGTACAAATGGAAATGATTTATCTGTGTAAGTTTTAGTTTTTTGATTTTGAGCATAACCATGACAATTTAGCATCTTTGGAATATCAAGCACAGACTAGATGTTCAACGGTTATTTGCCTGAGAGATGGAGATAGACTGGGCTGCTTAATCCACACAAGCCAGTTGCTTTATTCTCTTCCATAATTATAGATGTTACCCTTAACTCCAGCCTGTAACCTTAGAGATGTACTCTTAGTCACAAGAAAAACTGAGACAAATTAACTCTCATGATGTCATCTAAAAAAATCTATATATGCTTTATTGACAGTAAATCAATAGCATTATCTTTTCTAAATAATATGTTATTATAACTAAAATTAGCTCTCTTGAAGCATTAAGCTCAATCATTTTTTCATGGATAAATGTTTAGACTTCAAGTGACTGCCATGCATTTTTTGGGTAATCCTCTCAGATCAGCTCAATTTTGCTCTTTAGAAACAGAAGAAATCTTTTTTTGGGGGGGGTGGTAGGGCAGGGGGAAGAGGATAGGATGACTATGAGTTTTAGAAATTATCAAAGTTTAACTCACATATTTTATTGATGAAACAGACTTCTATTTATGAAGAAATAGAAAAGGTTATTTATACCTGTATGGTTTTTACTTATTGTACTTTCTAGTAAGCTGGAATGGATTGATTTTTAAGGTATGGAATGGATTGATTTTTAATGGATTGATTTTCAATCAATTGATTGATTTTTAAGTAGTGTTCGGAAGATCCTAATGATAATGCTAGCAACAAAGTAGAGTTACTGAAACATATATTGCTTCATTATATATTGCTGTGTTAAATGTTATTTTGGCAGTGTTTTATAGAGAAGGCTTTGAGATAAGCAGTTAGTCTTATTTGATACAGTGCTTACTAGGAACCACAGTTGTTACTAGGAAATTTTGCAGATGATACTGTGTGGGTGAAAAGAAGAAGGAAATAAATATGAAATAAGGGTAACTTGTACTAGAAACTATAGTATATAAGATAAATTAGTTCTCAGATGAAGGTGTAATAGGTAATAGGTGATATTATCTCAACAGAGGAAGAGATCACTTGGGATTTTGTGAGTTTAATAAACTTGATGTACCTTTCACAAGAATATTTAAACTCCCTAGAAGTTGTATTTTAATTTTGTATGTGCTGTCCATCGGCTATTAATTTTGAGTTTTAATAGAGTGTTCATTTACTTATCAGTTAAGAAATCTAAGTATCTGCAAAAGTTTGGATTCTTTGTATAAAAAGAGAGTGTTTTTCTAAGGCTTACTTAGCCTTTTCTTATCTCTTTCATTTTTGTAAGTGTCTGATCTTCTTTTTAACATATTTTATATTGTGGGTCTTCATTTTCAACATTTCTTCTCTCAAACTCTTTTGCCTTAAGGGAAGATTTACAAACTGCTCTGTTCTTCAATGATTTATATATTATGTCTCTTTCACTGCACCTGTTACTATCTTATAACTTTACAGTGGTTAAGGTTTTTAAATTTGAAACCTGTTTGCTATAGGGAAATGTCTTCTTCAGGAAATGAGTTCACCTCTATTGCCACACAATAAAAAAACTCCCAGCTTTTGGGAGCTTCTGGCTTCATTATGAAATAAGGATAGACTTTTGCTTCTGAAGTGTTTTAGGGTTTTTTTTTTCTTTAGATATGGATGAAGAGTAGGAAGTATGGTCCTTCTTTGAAGAAACAGGAATATCTATGTTTATAAAATAAATGAAAAGAAAATTAAACTCTAAAGCTCTAAATGGAAGAATTCACTAGAAATTAGCTATTTGGATGATAAAAATTTGTCCACCATCCACATTTAACAATGATCAAAGTGTTTGTGGGTCTTATACTGCTTACATAGTTTTGCAGTTAGTGGTCCTTCAGAAAGTTTGTCCCTTATAACTCCATTATGTGAACTGAATACGCTATGCAGTATTCTATGTGAAAGGGTATTTTAGGAGGAAAGACACAAAACTCAGCAATTATTTCAAGAAAATTGTTGAAGATTTCCATTGTTTCTTTTAAAGAGGTGGACTTCATTTAGTCAGGTAGACTTTTCTTTAACATCTCCAATCAAGTAATACTTGAGGAAAAAGGTTCCGTAGAAAGACATCCATTGAAGGCCAGGAACATCTACAGATGCAATGTGATCTCAGGCAATGAAGCATGTGGCCCTTCATTGGCATTATATGATAACAGGAGGATCTTCTGGCAGAAGAGCTGACTTTTGCTGAGTTCTGCATGCTGCCCCTCCAAACCCATCTTTGATTGGCACCTATGCCCTATTGAAACTGGCATCACACCTTCTGAATGGGCACAGTGCCAGCCTAGCAGATGGGTATGGGCAAAAGCATGCCAGAAACCCAGTATGTGCATCAAGTTTAAGTATCAGGGGCCCAAACTCCCATCCAGGGATATAAAAACTGCAGTCTGTTGAGAGCTTTTTGTGCTTAAGGTTAAAGGACATGCCATTTCTACTCCAGCTTCGAGGTTGATTAATTTCGAAAGTCAAACAGGAGCTCCTGTGGCTGTGTCAGGCAAAATTCTGTCTTTGGTGAATGAGAATTACTACTTCATGTAGGGAAGAGAAAGTATTGTAATGAAGTGTCCAATGAGAGTTAGTCTCCCGCAAGGGCCTCCAGCACTTAAGCAGCATGCATTCAGTGGAGATGAATATTTCTGTTCTCCAGCAGAGCCAGGTGCCTTCAAAGCCAGATCTTCAACCTGCTGCAGTAAAGAACCCTAAATTTAGAAAGGGCAGGTAAAGTTTGGAACTCCTTGGTGACAGCTCTCACCCTGAGCTGATGAGGCTTCACAAAAGTGTATAAAGGAGATGAAGGAAAAACTAAATAAAAAACCTTCAGATTACTTCAGCCTGAAACAGACAGATCTTTAACAAACCAAGGGGAAAAGTTTAGTCCCTTCTCCTCAATGCAGAAATTCTTCTGAATTTTATATCAATAAAAAGTTAGTTTACCAAAATGTTAGAACCAACTTAATGCATAAGTAACAAAGCTTCCTATTCTAACATTTATTTCATTGCATGTCTATCATGTATATAAACTTCACTTCTTGAATAATGGATTTTGCATAAAATTGAGTTCTAAATATCATATTCCTTATGATCGTCTCACACCAGCTACAGAACTGGGCAAAAAAAAAAAAAAGGGCATCATTCCTTGTGATCACTTTAATCATATCCCCTAAATGCTCTTAAATTTACAGGAATGCCTGTAAGACCAGCTGTGGCCAAGAGAAGCTTTTTCATAATCACCTTAATAGCCATTGCTTTTTCTTTTCCACTGTGTAAACTTTATCTATGGAGCAGATTCCATGAGACCATTGTGAATACTTCAACGTATTCAAAACATATAACTGCCACAAATTAAACTACTAAAACTAAAGCTGGTGCATTGTAACTGCCAAGTAAAACTGGCACGTCCCTCTGTCAGACTGCGGGAGAGTATGCCATACAGTCCTCAGAAAACACAATTCATCCAGAAGCACTCTTGTCACTTGCTCTGATATTAAACCAGAGAAAGTGACATTAATTAAAGAAGTGACGTGAGCCAACAAAGGCAATGAAATTCTAAGCTTTGGCTCATGTGCAGACCTTACTCCGACTGCTCTGCTTAGGTATCGTGGCCATTTCTGAAGAGGAGTGTGGCTACTTCCCTTTTCCTCCTCCTTTCATCTTTCCATTCTGAAACATCATTTTCAAGCAACTAAAATTGCATACCCAGGGTTGCACTAGCCAGTTGGTACACTGGTAGTCAATGCAGGGTTTCCCAGAATAGTCACGTGGTGGCATGGGATGCATTTACTGCACTTGGTAACTGCATGAGATGAACAACAGCTAGAGACAGAAGAGAGTTGTTCTCACAAAAAGGCAAGCAACAGCATAATCGAGTAGGGTACCTAGATGCGGTAGACCGGGAGCTAGGGGAGTCTGTTGCTAGGATCGCTGGTGGAAACGAATGATGGCTGGTAGGCCTTATGAAAATTCTGACGTGCTAACGAGCCAAGCAGGGGAGTAGCCACAACTCCTCTCACTCTCTCTTTGTTCCTTCCTGTATGTGCCCTTTCTCAGTGCTTATCTTGTTTCATATGATTGCCATTTGTATACTGTTTACCGTCCATCAACACTAGCTTCTAAACTCCTTGCAGGTATTCTCTCAGAGTGCTTAGACAAGGCCTTGCATACAATAGCTTAAAAAAAAATGATTGGTTAAATTAACTCTAAAACTAGTCTGTTCAGGAAAAATAATTTTCCCAACAATTAAGTTATCTGAGATGAAATTTCATTCTCTATATACTCTTAACATGCAGCATGTGTGTAAGGCACTGTCCTTTTAGATTTAGAGACATTGTTTTGTATATTTTGGGGAATTCGAGGGGAAAGAAGTTTCTGTTCATTCTCTTTCCAAGTATGCTTTTTAAATACAAGAAGCCATGTACTTAATCCATAGATTATAGGATTTATTGGGGAAAGTCTACTTTGCTAATGCTTAGTGCAGAGAGAGTTAAAAAAAAGAAAAGGACATTATATTAAGACTAAATAGTTTTGTGTTTAGAATGAAACAATTCTACTGAGTAGCACTTAATTGAAGTAGACCTAACAGCAAGTATAAATTTTTGTGGAGGAAATAGGTGGGGTTTAATGTTAAATGGATTGACTTATAGGCATGTAACATGCATAAGAAATCCACTTTTCAAAGGATATAAAGACAACTTTAACAGAAAATAAATTATTGGAATTTCTTTTAATCCGAGTGAATGAAAGATTTGATTAAGAGTTTTGTACATAGTCAGAAGCTTTTGTTATAGTTTCTGGGCATGGGTGTTTTATATTTGAGATCAGGAATTTTCTATGTATGTAATTAGTCGTGAGGTTTAATGTACATTTTTCATATCAGGCAGACAATGGCTTAAAAGAGACAGCAGCACTGCAAAGGAGCAAGAAAAGAAGGCCAAAGTTGACATACACAGAGGCAAAACAGTGTAGGAAAAATCAACACGTTTTGCAAAATCAATCATTGAAAATGTGTCAGTGTTCAGGAGACTGTCTTTAATTTGCAATCCAAGTGAAAAAGAGTATTTAAATATGAGAGGCAGTATTATTGAGCCCAGCATGCCTGCTACCACTTGTTTGACTAGCTCAGAATAGAACACTGAGAGGCAAGGGCTCAAAGTTAAATGAACATTTATACATTTTAAAATCAAATGAAAGATTCAGAGTATATTCATGAATTAAAATTTTTTTCAGAACCCTAAATTTAATCAGCTGGAATTACTTTTAAAGTGTCATTCTATTTAACTTTTGGGAATGATGAATTTGCCTTTTAATAGGGATGCTGTATTTTATCATGAAGATGAAACAAACTGTCTTTTGTTAATTATTCCCCAGAGACATTGGCCATTTTTCTCTCCTATGCTTAGTGTGGAGTAAAGGCAGCTTCCCGCAAATTTATATCAAGCAAGAGCAATCAGAAGCTACAACATGTGTGAAAGAGGCTCATGGAGGGCATAGTGTCCATTGTAGGTGTTCTGAGTGCTACCTAATGAAGTTCTTAGAGGTAATGTTACCAAAGCCTCACTATGGAGGCTATGAACATAGGACATAGAACAGTAAAAAGGAATGAAAGCAAGAATCTCCGGTAAAGTGTAGCAGATGAGTCAAGTGTGTCTGGGGCATACTGCTAGGGATGGTTCTTGAAATCTTTTTTAGGAATCATCATCATCATCAACTGCTGCTAAAATCTTTTACTTAGTGTGTGCCATGCTCTGCGTTAAATGCTTTATATGCATTATTTCATTTAATCCTCTCAGCAGCTTGATAAGGGAGTTATTGAGGCTTAAGAATGGTAAGCAATTTGTCTCTATGCTATAGTTTTAATAATTGCCTCCATCTACATTTGAACTCAGGTTTCTTTGCTCTCCTGATTGATGTCCTTTGTCAAAGAACACTTTGAATTTATTACTAGCCAGAGAAAATAGTGGCAAATGACATGCTTGTGACATGCTCATTTCTAAAATAACAGTGAAATATCTAATTGATAGTATTGGCAGCTAATGTAAGAAATATGTTAGTGATGATGCTGATAATGGTGTCATTTTCATTCAGATTGACAACGTGAGGTGTAGATCATCCGTGATACGTTTTTAATATTAAGTTCACAAAATCTTTGAAAGACCATCTGATATTTATAGCAAGTCTAGTGTTAAGAAGTAGAAAAAATACATACACTAAAAAATGTACTATACCTAGATCAAACAATATTTTTATGAAAAAAAGTAAGAATAGTCAACAGTGCATACAAACTGATGATAAAGATTTGGTAGGTTTTTCTGCTTTTTAAAAAATGAGTAAATTTATTTAGTTTATAGGGATTTTATGCATTTGTTTTAAGGCTAATAACCAACAGGAAGATCAGAAGAAGCCTCTAAATCCCTATGATACAGTTTTAATAAGCATCATGTAAAAATATTTTTACAGATATTGAATTATTTTCTCTTTTTTTTACATCTTTATTGGGGTATAATTGCTCTACAATGGTGTGTTAGTTTCTGCTTTATAACAAAGTGAATCGGTTATACATATACATATGTTCCCATATCTCTTCCCTCTTGCATCTCCTTCCCTCCCACTCTCCCTATCTCACCCCTCCAGGCTGTCACAAAGCACCGAGCTGATATCCCTGTGCCATGCGGCTGCTTCCCACTAGCTATCTACCTTACGTTTGTTAGTGTGTATATATCCATGACTCTCTCTTGCCCTGTCACAGCTCACCCTTCCCCCTCCCCATATCCTCAAATCCGTTCTCCAGTAAGTCTGTGTCTTTATTCCTGTCTTACCCCTAGGTTCTTCATGACATTTTTTTTCCCTTAAATTCCATATATATGTGTTAGCATACGGTATTTGTCTTTTTCTTTCGGACTTACTTCACTCTGTATGACAGACTCTAGGTCTATCCACCTCATTACAAAGAGCTCAATTTTGTTTCTTTTTATGGCTGAGTAATATTCCATTGTATATATGTGCCACATCTTCTTTATCCATTCATCCGATGATGGGCACTTAGGTTGTTTCCATCTCTGGGCTATTGTAAATAGAGCTGCAGTGAACATTTTGGTACATGACTCTTTTTGAATTATGTTTTTCTCAGGGTATATGCCCAGTAGTGGGATTGCTGGGTCATATGGTAGTTCTATTTGTAGTTTTTTAAGGAACCTCCGTACTGTTCTCCATAGTGGCTGTACCAACTCACATTCCCACCAGCAGTGCAAGAGTGTTCCCTTTTCTCCACACCCTCTCCAGCATTTATTGTTTCTAGATTTTTTGATGATGGCCATTCTGACTGGTGTGAGATGATATCTCATTGTAGTTTTGATTTGCATTTCTCTAATGATTAATGATGTTGAGCATTCTTTCATGTGTTTGTTGGCAGTCTGTATACCTTCTTTGGAGAAATGTCTGTTTAGGTCTTCTGCCCATTTTTGGACTGGGTTGTTTGTTTTTTTGTTATTGAGCTGCATGAGCTGCTTATAAATTTTGGAGATTAATCTGTTGTCAGTTGCTTCATTTGCAAATATTTTCTCCCATTCTTAGGGTTGTCTTGGTCTTGTTTATGGTTTCCTTTGCTGTGCAAAAGCTTTGAAGTTTGATTAGGTCCCATTTGTTTGTTTTTATTTCCATTTCTCTAGGAGGTGGGTCAAAAAGGACCTTGCTGTGATTTATGTCATAGAGTGTTCTGGCTATGTTTTCCTCTAAGAGTTTGATAGTTTCTGGCCTTACATTTAGGTCTTTAATCCATTTTGAGCTTATTTTTGTGTATGGTGTTAGGGAGTGATCTAATCTCATACTTTTACATGTACCTGTCCAGTTTTCCCAGCACTACTTATTGAAGAGGCTGTCCTTTCTCCACTGTACGTTCCTGCCTCCTTTATCAAATATAAGGTGACCATAGGTGCATGGGTTTATCTCTGGGCTTTCTATCCTGTTCCATTGATCTATCTTTCTGTTTTTGTGCCAGTACCATACTGTCTTCATTACTGTAGCTTTGTAGTATAGTATGAAGTCAGGGAGCCTAATTCCTCCAGCTTCGTTTTTCGTTCTCAAGATTGCTTTGGCTATTCGGGGTCTTTTGTGTTTCCATACAAATTGTGAAATTTTTTGTTCTAGTTCTGTGAAAAATGCCAGTGGTAGTTTGATAGGGATTGCATTGAATCTGTAGATTGCTTTGGGTAGTAGACTCATTTTCACAATGTTGATTCTTCCAATCCAAGAACATGGTATATCTCTCCATCTATTTCTATCATCTTTAATTTCTTTCATCAGTGTCTTATAATTTTCTGCATACAGGTCTTTTGTCTCCTTAGGTAGGTTTATTCCTAGATATTTTATTCTTTTTGTTGCAATGGTAAATGGGAGTGTTTTCTTGATTTCACTTTCAGATTTTTCATCATTAGTGTATAGGAATGCCAGAGATTTCTGTGCATTAATTTTGTATCCTGCTACTTTACCAAATTCATTGATTAGCTCTAGTAGTTTTCTTGTAGCATCTTTAGGATTCTCTATGTATAGTATCATGTCATCTGCAAACAGTGACAGCTTTACTTCTTCTTTTCCGATTTGGATTCCTTTTATTTCCTTTTTTTCTCTGATTACTGTGGCTAAAACTTCCAAAACTATGTTGAATAAGAGTGGTGAGAGTGGGCAACCTTGTCTTGTTCCTGATCTTGTTGGAAATGCTTTCAGTTTTTCACCATTGAGGACGATTTTGGCTGTGGGTTTGTTATATATGGCCTTTATTATGTTGAGGAAAGTTCCCTCTATGCCTACTTTCTGCAGGGTTTTCATCATAAATGGGTGTTGAATTTTTTCGAAAGCTTTCTCTGTGTCTATTGAGATGATCATATGGTTTTTCTCCTTCAATTTGTTAATATGGTGTATCACGTTGATTGATGTGCGTATATTGAAGAATCCTTGCATTCCAGGAATAAACCCCACTTGATCATGGTGTATGATCCTTTTAATGTGCTGTTGGATTCTGTGTGCTAGTATTTTGTTGAGGGTTTTTGCATCTCTGTTCATCAGTGATATTGGCCTGTAGTTTTCTTTCTTTGTGACATCCTTGTCTGGTTTTGGTATCAGGGTGATGGTGGCCTCGTAGAAGGAGTTTGGGAGTGTTCCTCCCTCTGCTATATTTTGGAAGAGTTTGAGAGGGATAGCTGTTAGCTCTTCTCTAAATGTTTGATAGAATTCGCATGTGAAGCCATCTGGTCCTGGGCTTTTGTTTGTTGGAAGATTTTTAATCACAGTTTCAATTTCAGTGCTTGTGATTGGTCTGTTCATATTTTCTATTTCTTCCTGATTCAGTCTCGGCAGGTTGTGCATTTCTAAGAATTTGTCCATTTCTTCCAGGTTGTCCATTTTATTGGCATAGAGTTGCTTGTAGTAATCTCTCATGATCTTTTGTATTTCTGCAGTGTCAGTTGTTACTTCTTCTTTTTCATTTCTAATTCTATTGATTTGAGTCCTCTCCCTCTTTTTCTTGATGAGTCTGGCTAATGGTTTATCAATTTTGTTTATCTTCTCAAAGAACCAGCTTTTAGTTTTATGGATCTTGCTATTGTTTCCTTCATTTCTTTTTCATTTATTTCTGATCTGATTTTTATGATTTCTTTCCTTCTGGTAACTTTGGGTTTTTTTTGTTCTTCTTTCTCTAATTGCTTTAGGTGTAAGTTTAGGTTGTTTATTCGAGATGTTTACTGTTTCTTAAGGTAGGATTGTATTGCTATAAACTTCCCTCTTAGAACTGCTTTTGCTGCATCCCATAGGTTTTGGGTCGTCATGTCTCCATTGTCATTTGTTTCTAGGTATTTTTTGATTTCCTCTTTGATTTCTTCAGTGATCACTTCGTTATTAAGTAGTGTATTGTTTAGCCTCCATGTGTTTGTATTTTTTACAGATCTTTCCCTGTAATTGATATCTAGTCTCATAGTGTTGTGGTCGGAAAAGATACTTGATACAATTTCAATTTTCTTAAATTTACCAAGGCTTGATTTGTGACCCAAGGTATGATCTATCCTGGAGAATGTTCCATGAGCACTTGAGAAAAATGTGTATTCTGTTGTTTTTGGATGGAATGTCCTATAAATATCTATTAAGTCCATCTTGTTTAATGTGTCATTTAAAGCTTGTGTTTCCTTATTTATTTTCATTTTGGATGATCTGTCCATTGGTGAAAGTGGGGTGTTAAAGTCCCCTACCATGAATGTGTTACTGTCGATTTCCCCTTTTATGGCTGTTAGTATTTGCCTTATGTATTGAGGTGCTCCTATGTTGGGTGCATAAATATTTACAATTGTTATATCTTCCTCTTGGATCGATCCCTTGATCATTATGTAGTGTCCTTCTTTGTCTCTTCTAGTAGTCTTTATTTTAAGGTCTCTTTTGTCTGATATGAGAATTGCTACTCCAGCTTTCTTTTGGTTTCCATTTGCATGGAATATCTTTCTCCATTCCCTTACTTTCAGTCTGTATGTGTCTCTAGGTCTGAAGTGGGTCTCTTATAGACAGCATATATATGGGTCTTGTTTTTGTATCCATTCAGCCAATCTGTGTCTTTTGGTGGGAGCATTTAGTCCATTTACATTTAAGGTAATTATCAACTTGTATGTTCCTATTCCCATTTTCTTAATTGTTTTGGGTTCGTTATTGTAGGTCTTTTCCTTCTCTTGTGTTTCTTGCCTAGAGAAGTTCCTTTAGCATTTGTTGTAAAGCTGGTTTGGTGGTGCTGAACTCTCTCAGCTTTTGCTTGTCTATAAAGGTTTTAATTTCTCCATCAAATCTGAATGAGATCCTTGGTGGGTAGAGTAATCTTGGTTGCAGGTTTTTCTCCTTCATCACTTTAAATATGTCCAGCCAGTTCCTTCTGGGTTGCAGAGTTTCTGCTGAAAGATCAGCTGTTAACCTTATGGGGATTCCCTTGTGTGTTATTTGTTGTTTTTCCCTTGATGCTTTTAATATGTTTTCTTTGTATTTAATTTTTGACAGTTTGGTTAATATGTGTCTTGGTGTATTTCTCCTTGGATTAATCCTGTATGGGACTCTCTGTGCTTCCTGGACTTGATTAACTATTTCCTTTCCCATATTAGGGAAGTTTTCAACTATAATCTCTTCAAATATTTTCTCAGTCCCTTTCTTTTTCTCTTCTTCTTCTAGAACCCCTATAATTCGAATGTTGGTGCGTTTAATGTTGTCCCAGAGGTCTCTGAGACTGTCCTCAGTTCTTTTCATTCTTTTTTCTTTATTCTGCTCTGCAGTAGTTATTTCCACTATTTTATCTTCCAGGTCACTTATCCGTTCTTCTGCCTCAGTTATTCTGCTATTGATCCCATCTGGAGTATTTTTAATTTCATTTATTGTGTTGTTCATCATTGCTTGTTTCATCTTTAGTTCTTCTAGGTCCTTGTTAAATGTTTCTTGCATTTTCTGTATTCTTTTTCCAAGATTTTGGATCATCTTTACTATCATTATTCTGAATTCTTTTTCAGGTAGACTGCCTATTTCCTCTTCATTTGTTAGGTCTGGTTGGTTTTTATCTTGCTCCTTCATCTGTTGAATTATTTTTGACTATGTCTTTTTTCATTGGATAATAATTTTTTAAATTAATTAATTAATTAATTTTTTGGCTGCATTGGGTCTTAGCTGCTGCACAGGCTTTCTCTAGTCACGGTGAGTGGGGCCTACTCTGTTCCTGTGCGTGGGCTTCTCAGTGCAGTGGCTTGTCTTTGTTGCAAAGCATGGGCTCTAGGTGTGCGGGCTTCAATAGTTGTGGCACACAGCCTCAGTAATTGTGGTTCGCGGGCTCTACAGTGCAGGCTCCGTAGCTGTGGTGCACGAGCTTAATTGCTCTGCGGCATGTGGGATCTTCCCGGACCAGGGTTCAAACGCATGTCCCCTGCATTGGCAGGCAGATTTTTAACCCCTGCACCACCAGTGAAGTCCTGGATAACAATTTAAAGATACAGTATTTAGAAAACTAGGTCTTTTGAAGAGTAAAATAAACAAAAATAAATACTTGGATAAGTGAAATGTTGATAAAGAATATGTTTCTTTATAGAATTCGTTCAGATGCCAAAATATTTTATATATAATAGAAGTACAGTTTTTGAAAAAGTATTCAGTTTTGCCAAGATATTAATTATTACACAATAGTAATTTATTATGTACCTATAGATGATTTTATGAAAAAAATATAACATTTCATGAAGAGGCAAATCTTTAAGTGTTTTTAATGGAGATAGTTATTAGATATTGCAAAGCTAGTTTTTATGCTGATACTTTTTTCTTGGGAGTATATACATAGCAAGGAAAAGAATGAACAAAATATATTACTTTAGAATACATGTTATTGAGTGCTTATGGTGATATACAGTTATTAATTTCAGTTTCTGGAGAATGTGAAGAAAAATGCTGTTCATTATACTTGATCTTGTTTCTATTAAAAGATCATGTGTTACAGTTCTAACATATATCTCCAGTGTCATATGTAAGTATTACAATTGGGCCTGAAGTATTAGTTATGTAAACCTCCTGTCTTATAAAGTTTTAGGAGGGTGGTAGAAGGAAAAGTAGTAAAACCCACTAAAAAATCTCCACACAATACACTTCAAGACAAATGAAAAGAAAGCAAAACAAAGTTGTGTACCTAATAGACCATTGTTGCTGTGTGATGGAAAGGGGAAGAAAAACATTATAAGACTTCTATAGTATCAGAATTACTACTTCATCAGAAAGCTTTTGACCAAGTACAAATGTTTTGAAATTAACTAGTTTAATGTAAATGGAATGCATTATGGAATCTGTCTTAAAAATAAGAGATTTTTATTCGGGGAAGGGCTTTTAAGTTCTTTCTGACCCTGAAGATCTGTGAGATCCTGAAAGATGGTGAGAGATATTGAAACATGGATAGAGGTGTAAGGAAAGAATTGACCCAGCTGAGCAAAGAATTAGCTATACTACTAATGAGCAAGCAAAATAAATCTAAGGCATAGAAAAATGATGTAAAGAGAACATCAAGAAGAAAAAGTAATGGTTCTGTTATCTTTTTGTGTAGTATAGTTTTGGATAATAAGAACATTACATGAAAAGGTAAAGACTTTCAAAACAGAGACCATAATGAAAGATAAGAAAGATTTCCCTTATTTGAAACCTAATTTCAGCATGAATATTAGCAAGTGTTTCAAAAAGTGAGGGTGGAGCCAAGGTTCTTACCTAGTGGCTTGTTAAGTTTGAAATGCAGAACGTGTAATATCATTTCAGGGAGGGAGTTCAGGAACTACTTCAGCCCTTAATTCATAGACTAACAATAGAATAACTTCATAATAGCTAAGAGAAATATGGCTGTCATTCCAGTACACTATCTGGCCAAACTGAATGCCTCTTAAGAGAGAAGGAAACATTTGAGGACTTAGGAAATCTGAAATCATTTTATAACAGATTACCACAAAGATAAAGTAGACTCGAAAGTATATAAGTGAACAAGACTTCCAAGAAATAAATGAATTACAAAAAGATTTGATGACACAAAGTAAAAAGTTTAGTAAAAACTGGACTTACGAATATAATTTTATAATGCAATTCACATTTCTAAAGTAGATTAAAGAACTGTGGTTAGGATATATAGGGTTAAGAGTTAAACGGAAAGGTTGGTACATATCAACTCTTCAAGCAAGCTCGAAATGTTTAGTTAATAATAATAATAATGAAAACATCTGAATTAGAGTATATCAGTGTGACGAGTGTTTAAGAAATAGATAAATGGATTGAAAGGTAGTCTATTATAAGATAACATATGTAATATGTACCACAACCAGTAAGTAATCGGTGAAGGAGAGCAAAAACGAATAACAATAATATAAATGTACAGTGTTGTATTATAATTCAATTGCCAATTACTACATTAGATAAAAACTGTCTGAAATCCCCTATTAAAGAATGTCATTGACAAAAACCCCATAATCACTTGCCAAAAGAGAAATACCTAATACAATAAAATATAAAGACACTAAAAGATCGAGTTTTTTAATGCACGTGTAAGCAAAGAGTAAGATAAGCATTTTTAAAATTGTTTTATATTCCGTAGTAAAAATTATTAAGTGAACTAAACAAGGACATTATGTAATGGCAAAATGTTAATAAAGCCAAGTGAAAATGTAATCATAGAATTCAATATGACCAGAATGCTACTGTTCGTTTTTCTTAGAGAAGAAAGAAAATCTAGCAGGTGTTCAATAAGAACATGTTACAAATATAACTAGAGGTATTATAAACAGGAAATGACAAATCAATCACCAGTAGGTCTTCACACTGGTCTTTATGGAAGCCAGGTATACAGGTGAAAGGAGTAGGGGCTGTGGTCACTCCACCCATGTTTCAACCTGAGCATTTCTGCTTTGATCTGTTCTTTGTATCAGGCTGCCAAGAAACATCCTGTTACTGAAACAGTTGAAGATAACTGATTATGCTACAATAATTAATAAGCTCCAGAGTTGAATATGCAATTAATAAGAAATGATTTATATTTGGAGGGGACTTAACAGCATTATAGAGAATAAGATCTTTCTTCCCCAACTGTACAAGAACTCATTTTAAAAATTGTGCGTGGTGGTTTATTAGTAGTAAATGTGAAGAAAAATCAGAATTTTTATATGTCATAGTCTTGGAACCCAAGCATAGAAATAAATACCAATATTGTCTTGCTTGTTTTGTTTATGACCTGCATTCTATCTCGAGTTTCTACATATTCAAATAGTGTTTAATTTAAGTTCACCTCCCCCTTGAAGCCTACTGTTTTCCTTTTTGCATTTTCTGCCAAAGTTGTATATTGTGTGTTTGTTTTCAATAATATTTTTGCCTCTCTTTTGTCAGAGACAAAATTTTGGAGAATTGACATTTTTAATGTTGAGTCTTCAATCTGCAAATAGAGTATCTCTCTCCATTTCTTTAGGTCTTCGATTTCTTTCATCAGCATTTTGGCTTTTGGCATATTGGTCCTGTACATGCACTTTTAGGTATATATGTAAGTTTTTCTTTTTCTTTTAAAATTTTTGATGCTATTAAAAATGGTATTGCTTTTGTAATTTTGGTTTCCAGTTGTAGATTATTAGTATATAAAAATACAGTTGATTTTTGCTTGTTGACTATACGTCCCATCGTCTTGGTAAATTTACTTATTAGTCCTAGGATTTTTTTTTTTCCAGATTCTTTGGAATTTTCTATATAGATAATCTTGTCATCTTGTCATCTGCAAGTAGGGATCACTTTATTTCTTCCTTTCGAATCTGTGTACTTTTTGTTTCCTGACTCCTTGCACTGGCTAGGACTTCCAGCACTTTATTGAGTAGGAATGGTGAGAGTGGACGTCCTTGACTGTTCCCAGTTTAAGGGAGAAAGCATTCAGCCCTCATCACTTAGTATAATGTTAGCTATAGGTTGTTTGTAGTATTCTTTTTCAAATTGAGGAAGCACTCCTTACTATACTGAGAGTTTTTATCCTGAATGGGTATCGAATTTTGTCAAATACTTTTTCTGCATTAATTGATAGGATCATTTGGTTTTTCTTTTTTAGATTCTTAATATGGTGGATAACATTGATTTCTTTTTTTTTTCTTTTGCATCAGCATTATGAGGGGAGGATATTGGTCTATAGTTTTCTTTTTCTTTCTTTCTTTCTTTTTCCCCCTACTGTCTTTGTTTGATTTTGGTTTTGGTTTTAGGATAATGCTGGTTTCATAAAATGAGTTGTGAATTATTCCCTCCTTTTTTGCTTTCTGGAAGTGAATATATAGAATTGATGTTACTTGTTTTTCATGTGTTTTGTAGAATTCTACAGTGAAGCCATCTGGGGTTAGAGATACCTTTTTCCAAAGGATGTTTGTTTGTTTGTTTAGAACTTGATTTCACCTGGGACTTGTTTGGTTATTTGCTTCATATCAGGTAACTTTTAGTAGTTTGTGAATTTTAAGCATTTCCATTCCATCTAAGTTGTCAAATTTCTATGTATAGAGTTCTTCATAGTATTAGTTTATTATACTTTTAATGTTAGCAGTTTCTGTAGTGATACTCCTTTTTCATTCCTTATATGGATCATTTTTCTCTTTTTTTGCTTTTCTTTTTTGTCAGTCTTGACAGTGGGTTTGTAAATTTTATTGATCATTTCAAAGAAACAGCTCTTGGTTTTGTGGATTTACTGTATTTTTCTGTTTTCAATCTCACCAGTTTGTTTTTTTTTTCTTTTTTGTCTCCTTCTTTCCATTTGTTTTGGGTTTAGTTTGCCCTTTTTTCCCCCTAATTCCCTTAGGTGGAAACTTACTTATTTGAATCTTTCTTCTTTTGTAGTATAAGTGTTCAGTGCTAAATTTGTTTCTAAGTCCTTCTCTGACAGAATCCCACAAATTCTGATATGTTTTAGTTGTCATATATTACATCTATATTAACTTAAATTCCCCCAGACCATATTATAACTTTTGCTTTAACCATCAAACACATTTTAACTGAAGGAAAGCATAATCCATTACATTTTCCCAATATTTACCATTTTTTTCTCTTCTTTTATTCCTGATAGCTCACATTTCCTTGTATGATTTTCTTTTCTTTTCTGAATATTTCTTTAGCAATTCTTATATAGCAGATCTGCTGGCTATGGCTACTCTTAGTTATTCTTCACTGGAGAATGTCTTTATTTAGCTTTAATTCCAGAAGGATATTTTTGCTGGATATTGGATTGACTGTTCTTTTCAGCACTTCAAACACGTTGTGACTCTTCCCTCTGGTCTTCAGGGTTTCTGATGAGAAATCCACAGTAATTTGAGTCATTTTACCCTGTAGTTAATTTATTTTTTACTCCAGCGCCTTTCAAGATTTTTCTTTGTTTTTGCTTTCAGTAGTTTGATTATATGTGTCTGGGCATTGATTTCTTTGAGTTTATCCCCATGGGGATTCACTGAACTGTAGGTTTATGTATATATAAAATTTGGGACATTTCAGCCATTATTTATCAAATATTTTTTTCAGCACCACACTCTTACCTCTCTACCTCTGGAACTCCAATATCATGAGTGTTAAATGTTTTGTTATTGCCTACAGGATCCTGAGACTCTGTTCAATTTTTCCATACTCTATCTTGCTGTTTTTCAGCTTGGATACATTTTTATTGATCCATCCTAAAGTTTAGTGACTCTTTCATGTGTCATCTCTATAATCATACTGAGCCCAATCATGAATTAAAACATTTTTTTTTGTCATTGTATTTTTCATTTCCAAAAGTGTCATTTAACTTTTTCTTTGTATATTCTGTGTCTTTGATGCATTGTCTGTCTTTCCATTTGTTCCAAAAGTGGAACATTTTTAAAATAGTTGCTTTGAAGGAACATTATTTGCTGGAACATTTTTTAAATAGTTGCTTTGAAGTCTTTATCAGATAGTTCCAAAATCTGTATAATTTTGGCATTGATGTCTTGAATTAGTGTGGTGATTTTGTTATAATTTATTAACTAAAGTCCATAGTTTACAGTAGGGTTCACTTATATAGTACAGTTTTATGAGTTTTGACCAATGCATGATGTCATGTATCCACCATTATAGTATCATACAGAGTAGTTTCACTGCCCTAAGTTTCTCCTGTGTACCACCTATTTATCCCTCTGCCCCCTGTTCCAGAATGGCATACAGTTGGAATCATACATTATGGAGTCATTTCAAACAGGCTTTTGTTTCCTTTGGGTATACCCAGAAGTGGAATTGCTAGATCACATGGTAGTTCTAGTTTTAATTTCCTGAAGAACCTCCATATTGTTTTCCATAATGGTTATACCAGTTTATATTCCTACCAATAGTGTACAAAGCATTTCCTTTTCTCCACATCCTCACCAGCATTTGTTACTTCTTGTCTACTTGATAATAGCCCTGCTAACAGGTGTGAGGTAATATTCACTGTGGTTTAATTTGCATTTCCCTGATGATTGGTGATGGTGAGCACTGTTTAATGCACCTGTTGGCCATTTGAATGCCTTCTTTGGAGAAAGTCTATAAGAGCCTTTGGCCATTTTAAAATTTGGTTATTTGGGTTTTTTTGCTATTGAGTTGTATGATCCTAGTAAGTATATTTTGATATTGGATATGTGGTTTGCAAATATTTTCTCTCATTCCATAGGTTGCCTTCTCATTTTGTTGACGGTTTCCTTTGCTGTGCAGAAATTTTTAGTTTTTTAGTTAGTCCCACTTATGTATTTTTGCTTTTATTGCCTCTGTTTTTGGTGTTAAATCCAAAACAGTCATTACCAAGACAGATATGAAGGAGCCAACCCCCTGTGTTTTCTTCTGGATCTTTTATGGTTTTAGGTCTTACACTCAAGTCTTTAAATCCATTCTGAGTTGATTTTTGTGTACAGTATAACATAAGGGTCCAGTTTAATTCTTTTGCATGTGGCTATCTAGTGTTCCCAGCACCATTTATTGAAGAGCCTGTCCTTTCTACATTGTATATTCTTGACTCCTTTGTCAAAAATTAACTGACCATGAATTATTTCTGGACTCTCTATTCTGTACCATTGATTTACACTTCTGTTTTTATGCCAATACCATACTGTTTTGATTATTATAGCTTTGTAATACAGTTTGAAATCAGAGAGTGTGATGCCTCCAGCTTTGTTCTTCTTGCTCAGTATACTTTGCCTATTCAGGGTCTTTTGTGGTTCCATACAAATTTTAGGATTTTTAAGAAATTTCTGTGAAAGATGCCACTGGAATTTTGGTAGGTATTACATTGAATCTGTAGATTGCCCTGGGTAGACTGAATGTTTTAACACTATTGGTTCTTCTGATCCATGAGCACATAATATCTTCCCATTTATTCTGTCCTCTGCATTTCTTTCATCAATGTTTTCAGGTCTCTGGTGTACAGATCTTTCTCATCCTTGGTTAAATTTATTCCTAAGTAATGGGTTCTTTTTGATGGTACTATAAGTGGGATTGTTTTCTGAATTTTTCTTTATGATACCTCATCGTTAGTGTATGGAAACACAGTTGATTCTTGTATATTGATTTTGTATCCTGGAGTCTTAAGGATTTTCTCTATAGAATGTCATCTACAAACAGAGATAATTTTACATTCTTTCTTCCCAATTTGGATGCCTTTTATTTCTTTTTATTGCCTGATTTCTCTGGCTAGGACTTCCAGTACTATGTTGAATAAAAGTGGCGAGAGTGGGCATCCTTATCTTGTTCCTGATCTTAAAGGAAAAGCTTTCAGCTTTTCACTTTTGGGTGTGATGTTGGATGTGGGCTTCACATAATTAGCCTTTATTATGTTGAGGTATGTTCCTTCTATACCCAGTATTTGAGTTTTTGATCATGACAGCATTTTGAATTTTGTCAAATGCTTTTTCCGCATCTATTGATATGATCATATGATTTTTATCCTTCATTTTGTTAATGTAGTTTATCACGTTAATTGATTTGCATATGTTGAACCATCTTTGCATCCCAAAATAAATCCCACTTGATTGTGGTATATGATCCTTTAATGTACTGTTGAATTCAGTTTGCTAATTATTTGTTGAGTATTTTTGCATGTATCTTCATCAGGGATATTGGTGTGTAATTTTCTTTTCTAGTAGTGTCTTTGTCTGACTTGATCTTTTCAGTTGTCTTTCTAGTCTCTATTTATTTCCATTCTGATCTTCATTTCCTTTTTCTAATTTTGAGCTTCCTTTTTTCTTTATCTAGTTCCTTGATATGTAAAGTTAGAATATATATTGGATTTTTCTTTTTTCTTAGTGTAGATGTTTATTGTTATAAAATTCCTTCTTAAAACTGTTTTTGCTGTAACCCGTAAGTAGCGATATGTTGTGTTTCCATTTTCATTTGTCTCAAGTTATTTCTTGATTTTAAAAAGTTTCTTCTTTGAGGGCTTCCCTGGTGGCACAGTGGTTGAGAGTCCACCTGTTGGTGCAGGGGACATGGGTTCGTGCCCCAGTCCAGGAAGATCCCACATGCTGCGGAGCGGCTGGGCCCGTGAGCCATGGCTGCTGAGCCTGTGTGTCCAGAGCCTGTGCTCCGCAACAGGAGAGGCCACAGCAGACAGAGGCCTGCGTACCGCAAAAAAAAAAAAAAATTTCTTCTTTGAGCCATTGGTTGTTCAGGAGTGTATTGTTCAATCTCCACACACTTATGCATTTTCCAGGTTTTCTCTTGTCATCGATATCTAGTTTTGTACCATTGTGGTCAGAAAAGATACTTGATATGATTTCAGTTTCTTAAATTTGTTAGGACTTGCTTTGTCACCTAGCATGATCTATCCTAAAAAACGTTTCATGTGTGCTTGAGAAGAATGTATTCTGCTGCTTTTGATGGACTGTTCTGTATATATCTATTAGGTCCCTCTTATGTAACATGTAGTTTACATCCTTTATTTCCTCACTGATTTTCTAATCTGGATGATCTGTCCATTGTTGAAAGCAGTGTATTGAAGCCCTGTACTATTACTCTATTGCAGACTATTTCCCCCTTCAGATCTATTAATATTTGTTTTATATATTTAGGTGCACCTATCTTGGGTACATAGATATTTACAATTGTCATATCCTCTTGATGAACGGATCCCTTTATCATTATATAAGGATCCTCATTGTCTTTTATGTATCTTTTAAAATTAATTTTTATTGGAGTAGAGTTGCTTTACAATGTTGCATTAGTTTCTGCTGAACAGCAAAATGAATCAGCTATACGTATACATATATCCCCTCTTTTCTGGATTTCCTTCACATTTAGGTCACCACAGAGCATTGAGTAGAGTTCCCTGTGCTATACAGTGGGTTCTCATTAGTTATCTATTTTACACATAGTATCAATAGTGTATATATGTCAATCCCAGTCTCCCAGTTCCTTCCACACCCTCCCTTTCCCCCTTGGTATCCATACATTTGTTCTAGATTCCAAATATATGCATTAATATACGATATTTTTCTCTTTCTGACTTACTTCACTCTGTGTGATAATCTCTAGGTCCATCCACCTCATTACAAATAACTCAATTTCGTTCCTTTTTATGGCTGAGTAATATTCCATTGTATATATGTGCCACATCTTCTTTATTCATTTATCTGTCGATGGACACTTAGGTTGCTTCCATGTCCTGTTTATTGTAAATAGTGCTGCAGTGAACATTGGGGTGCATGTGTCTTTTTGAATTATGGTTTTCACTGGATATATGCCCAGTAGTGGGATTGCTGGGTCATGTCTCCTGTTACAGTTTTTGGTTTAAAGTATATTTTGTCTGAGATAAGTGTAGCTTCCCCTACTTTCTTTTGGTTTCCATTTACATAGGACATCTTTTTCCATCCCTTCACTTTCAATCTTGTGTGTCTTTGAAGCAGAAACCAACCTCTTTTAGATGTCATATAGTTGGGTCTTATTCTTTTTCTCCATTTAACCACCCTGTCTTTTGGCAAATTTAGTTTATTTACATTTAAAGTAATTGTTGATAGGTGTGAACATACTGTTGCCATTTTGGTAATTGTTTTCTGGTTGATTTGTAGTTCCTTTGTTCCTTTCTTTTTCTCTTGCTCTCCTCCTTTATGATTTGATGATTTTTTCATAATGATGTGCATTGATTTCTTTATCACTTGTTTATCTAAAGTTTTTGTTTGGGGAATTACCGTAAAGCTTACATGAAGCATCTTATGCTTGTAACAGGCTGTTTTAAGCTGATAACTTAACTTTGAGTAACAAAAAACTCTACATTTTTATGCTCCCCCTCCACACATTTTATGTTTTTGTTGTCAAAATTTACATGTTTTTGTCCCATGTATTCATTAACAAATTATAATATAGTTTTTTCTAATACTTTTGTTTTTTAACCTTTATACTAGAGTTGTAAATGGTTTACCCACTACAATATTAGCATATTCTTAATTTAACTATATTTGCCAGCTAGTTTTATACTTTTATATATTTTCATTTTAATAATTGGCATCCTTTTGTTTCAGCTTAAGGACTCCCTTCTTAGCTAGTTTCTGAATCTCTTTGAGAGGGAGTTGCTGAGTTTGTGGCTGTATATTCGGTGGAGGGAAGTGCAGGAGCCTACTATGTCACCACTTTGGGTACTCCTCAGTTTTCTTAAAATGAAAATTTTAATGATATAAATTTCTTTCTAGATGCTACTTTCATTCATTAAATTATTCATCAAAATTTTAAAGAATGTCCACTAGGCCTTATAATAGGTGCTTGGGATACATCTAAATAAAACAAACTATTCTGTGTTTGTGAGGCTTACATTCTATCAGAGAAAAACAAGCAGTAAATTTGCACTTTAACTACATCCTAACTAGATTCAATATAATATTCTCAATATTATATAGTCCTGTGTATTTTCTAATTTTCATTGTGATTTCTTCTTTGGCCTAGGGACCAGGGATTATGGTCACAGAATGTAGCCTTAATAATCCTTGTTCTTTGATATTTGATGAAACCTGCTTTCTCAGTAAAAATATGGGCAGTTAAAACAATGTTTTATGTTGGGCTAAAAAGAAAATATATTCTTCTGTTGTTTTTTATGTGGCCTTTAGATAAGCACTGTTAATTCTATTGTTTTAATTTGTTTTTGCTTATATATTATGGAATTGTATTAAAATCTTCCATGATCTTTTTCACTGTCAGTTTTTTTTCTTGGAATTCTGCTTGTTTTGGACATATATTATGAAGGCACATTATCAGGTGCTTTCAAGTTCATAATTTTTGTCTTTCTGTTGAATCGTTCCTTTTATGATTAGGGTGGACTAACTCTATGTCTAATAATTCTTCTTTCCTGAGACTTACATACTTTTGAAAATATATATTCCAGCTTTCTTTCAGCTAATTTTGGCTAATTAGTTTATTTTTTATCTTTTTATTTTGTTTCTCTGCACCACTAGGTTTTAGTATACATTTTTTTTTTTAACAACCTTACAGTTTCTGTCCTTAGAGGGTGAGCTTAGTCTATTCAAATTTATTATGATTACTTGCATCTTTTTTCAAATCAAAGATGTTATTGATTATAGCATGCATCATTATTTTGTATATGTATGTTAAGTATCCATTACATGCTTAAAAATTCATAATTATCCTTCTCTTGAATTGTTTGTTTTTTTGTGTTTATGTAAGACCTGCTTTATATGTAATACCTAATACTGCTCATTTAAACTATGACACGATACCTTTAAAATAATCTTACATATGGAACACAGTTGTTGCAGTCTGTGTAAGTCTTTGGTTGCCAGTGTCAGAAATTCAAATGAATTTAAGCAAAAGGGGGATTTATTAACTCTTGTAAGTGAGAAGTACAGGGCTTTTCTGGCTTTAGGTATGGGTAGCTTTAGGGCTTATGCAATGTCACTAGGACTCTTTCTCTCTCCCTGCCTTAACCCTACTTTCCTCAGTTCTGGATTTTATTATCAGGCTTTATTTTCCATTTACCGAAGGAAAGTGATCACTGCTATTTCTAGGATTTTGGTGTCCTTAAAGCTTATGGTCTATCTTGTGTTATGCAGCATTTTAATGTCAAATGCTAGGGAAGACTTTTATACCTAGTTGGGGCACTTTGCTTTTTCTGAACTGGTTATGGTGGCCTGTGGGCTTGTACATTCCAAAGTGCTATGCTTGGTCATGTGCTCAACTCTGGAATGTAAGGGAGGATACACTGTGATAGGCACCCCTACTAGGTCTACATGGATAGTGGGAGGTTTGGTTCCTCAAAGGAACAACCAGATGAGGTTACCAATGAATAGAAAAGAGATGCTAGAAAGGCAAATATCATGTAAATGTACAATGCATTCCTTATCAGGTCATCAGACTTCTCATCAGAAATTTAAATGAGGATGTGAGACTACTATACTTTCAACACTATCACTGTCTATGATTGATCTTTCTTCTCAACTTCTAATAGATCAGTCAGCTGTAACCTACCAGACTAGATCCCTTTCCCTCCATGGTCAAGTCCTATCAGCTTCACTTTCTGAAATTTCTGGAATCTGCTCATTCTTTTAATCTGCCATTGATACTCTAATCCAATCTATAGTTCTCTCTTTAATCTATCAATATTAAATCCTTACTAATCTATCTATATCTACTCTGGTTCCCTTTCAGTCTTTTCTCCACATTGCAGTGTAGTGATCTGTTCAAGATGTAAATCTCATTATGTGTTTCCTGTTCCTCAACTATACCTCAAACTTTTATTTATTTATTCATTTTTTTCCTTTTTTTTTTTTTTTTTTGAGGTACGCGGGCCTCTCACCGCCGTGGCCTCTCCTGCTGCAGAGCACAGGCTCTGGACGTGCAGGCTCAGCGGCCATGGCTCACGGACCCAGCCGCTCCGTGGCACGTGGGATTCTCCCAGACCGGGTCACGAACCCGTGTCCCCCTGCATCGGCAGGTGGACTCCCAACCACTGCGCCACCAGGGAAGCCCTACCTCAAACTTTTAAAATCTTTCATGGAGAGAAATTCTTAGATAGATTTGCATCTGGCCCTTTATCACCTCTTCAGCTATTTTTGCACAAGCATTCCCTTTTGTATAATTAAATTGTACATTCTCATCATACTGTCCACCTCTCCTTTTAACACTTGTGATAATTACAGTTTTACATCCCATATGAGTATTTGATGAATGTCTGAATTCTCCACTAGACTATGAAAGCAGATACCTTGTCTTTGTCTGTTTTCTGTCATTTAATTTCACTACCTAGAATGTGAAGGATTCTATTTATTTATAGTAGGAAATAAATATTTATTTAATTAACTGATCGATTGCTGTAAAGAGACCTCCATGGTCACTAGGACAATTTATTTGTTCAAAATCCAGCTCCAAGAGCTTTCTGGTCAATTGATTTTGGATTTAGGCCCTCTAATATAATCTGACTTGGAAGTTTATAGAGAATATTGTGTAGCTATCAAATGACAAGTGTGGGGATGTTTCAAGTATCTGTCAACACATTCATGTAAGATCATATGAAAGGGAGATTCAGACTATAAAGCGGTAAAGATACACTGATTGAAATCAGCAAGGAGTAGAACATTGGACTGGTTGGATATCTTTTTTCCCCACTTGCAACATAATAAGTTACTTATCTAATTGAAACCCTCATTTTCCTTTTGTGCTTTTCTGTTTCTTACATTTTGTTGGGTTTAAAGATGTATTTGCTGTTTTGGATACTTGCTTTGAGAAAAGAAGCAGGGAGTTTCTACTGCGTTCTACCTCAGGAAGCAAAGACCATTGCCTAGAGTCAATATTGTACTGAGTAGACCAGGGTTAGGGCAGGACTATTTCTCTCCAGCCTTGGGTACCATAATGGTAAAAATAGTTTGCCATGGGGTGGGAGGACAGGCTCTTCTCATCCTTTCTTCTATACTAGGACTGGACCCCTTCTTCTTTTTATACTTTCTTTAGTTTTTTCCTTCTTAGGTATGGATAATCTACTCCCCCTGCGGTTCCCTTGGGACAGCTGCGTGGGTGAAAATGAAATGACTATATGAATAAAGAGGAAAAGAAAAATTTAATTAATATAAATAAGTTAGTTTCTTTTTTACTGTAAAGAGGTCTGGGTTCACAGTTTATATCTAATACCAACCAAAATTGAAGTATCAGTAATTTCTTTGACTAATAGCATTGCTAACATCAAAGTTTTTGGAGATTGCTTAAGAAAATTGTGCATGAGTTGGCTTAGCTGTGAATTAGAATTTATATAGTTTAGTAAATTTATAACATACTTTTTACATCTATTAAGTGAATTAATAGAGAAAAGACAAGTTGATAGCGTTAGGAGCAAAGGAAAAATGTTAGGAGTAGTAATGAGAGGACATAGCATTTAGGTAAATATACTGAAAATATACCTGAAGAATTTGATCATAATCTAACTGACAGTTTTCAATACTAGTTTGACCTTTTTTCCCTTCACTTTCCTTTTTTAAAAAAAAAATTTTTTTATTGGAGTGTAGTTGCCTGACAATGTTGTGTTAGTTTCTGCTGTACAGTGAAGTGAATCAGCTATATGTATACATATATCCCCTCTTTTTTGGATTTCCTTCCCATTTTGGTTACCACAGAGCACTGAGAATTCCCTGTGCTATATAGCAGGTTCTCATTAGTTATCTGTTTTATACCCAGTAGTGTATATATGTCAATTACAATCTTCCAGTTCATCCCACCTCCCCCTTTCCCCCTTGGTGACCATACATTTATTCTCTTGCTCTGTCTCTCTATTTCTGCTTTGCAAATAGGTTCATCTGTACCATTTTTCTAGATTCCACACATATGCATTAATATATATTTGTTTTTCCCTTTCTGACTTACTTCACTCTGTATGACAGTCTCTAGGTCCATCCACGTCTCTACAAATGGCCCAGTTTTGTTCCTTTTTATGGCTGATAGTCCACTGTTTATATCTTCTGTATCCATTTATCTGTCGATTGGCATTTAGGATGCTTCCATGTCCTGGCTATTGTAAATAGTGCTGCAGTGAACATTGGAGTGCATGTGTCTTTTTGAATTATGGTTTTCTCTGAGTATATGCCCAGTCGTAGGATTGCTGGGTCATCTGGTAGTTCTGTCTTTAGTTTTTTAAGGAACCTCCATACTGTTCTCCATAGTGGCTGTGTCTATTTACATTCCCACCAACAGTGCAAGAGAGTTCCCTTTTCTCCAGACCCTTTCCAGCATTTATTGTTTGTAGATTTTTTGATGATGGCCATTCTTGTGAGGTGATACCTCATTGTAGTTTTGATTTGTATTTCTCTAATAATTAGTGATGTTGAGCATCTTTTCATGTGTTTGTTGGCCATCTGTATGTTTTCTTTGGAGAAATGTCTATTTAGGTCTTTCACCCATTTTTTGATTGGGTTTTTTGTTTTTTTGATATTGAACTGCATGAGCTGTTTGTATATTTTGGAGATAAATCCCTTCTCAATTGCTTCGTTTGCAAATATTTTCTCCCACTGTGAGGGTTGTCTTTTCGTCTTGTTTATGGTTTCCTTTGCTGTGCAAAAGCTTTTAAGTTTCATTAGGTCCCATTTGTTTATTTTTGTTTTTATTTTCATTGCTCTAGGAGGTGGGTCAAAAAAGATCTTGTTGTGATTTGTCATAGAGTGTTCTTATGTTTACCTCTAAGAGTTTTATAGTGTCCATTCTTTCATTTAGGTCTCTAATCCATTTTGAGTTTATTTTTGCGCATTGTGTTGATTTCATTCTTTTACAGGTAGCTGTCCAGTTTTCCCAGCATCACTTATTGAAGAGACTCTCTTTTCTCCATTGTATATCCTTGTCTCCTTTGTCGTAGATTAGTAGAACATAGGTGCATGGGTTTATCTTCAGGCTTTCTATTCTGTTCCATTGATCTGTATTTCTTTCTTTGTGCCAGTACTATACTGTCTTGATTACTGTAGCTTTGTAGTATAGTTTGAAGTCAGGGAGTCTGATTACTCCAGCTCCGTTTTTCTTTCTCAAGATTGCTTTGGCTATTTGGGGTCTTCTGTGTTTCCATAGAAGTTGTACAATTTTTTTGTTTTAATTCTGTGAAAAATGCCATTGGTAATTTGAAAGGGATTGCATTGAATCTGTAGATTGCCTTGGGTAGTATAGTCATTTTCACAATATTGATTCTTCCAATCCAAGAACATGGTATATCTCTCCATTTGTTTATGTCATCTTTGATTTCTTTCATCAGTGTCTTATAGTTTTCTGAGTACAGGTCTTTTACCACCTTATGTAGGTTTATTCATAGGTATTTTATTCTTTTTGTTGCTGTGGTAAATGGGAGTGTTTCCTTAATTTCTCTTTCTGATCTTCCGTTGTTAGTGTACAGGAAGGAATGCAAGAGATTTTTGTGTATTAATTTTGTATTCTGCCACTTTACCACCAAATTAATTGATTAGCTTTAGTAGTTTTCTGGTGGCATCTTTAGGATTTTCTATGTATAGTATCATGTCATCTGCAAACAGCGACAGTTTTACTTCTTCTTTTCCAATTTGTATTCCTTTTATTTCTTTTTCTTCTCTGATTGCCATGGCTAGGACTTCCAAAACTATGTTGAATAATAGTGGCGAGAGTGGACATCCTTGTCTTGTTCCTGATTGTAGAGGAAATGCTTTCAGTTTTTCACCATTGAGAATGATGTTTGCTGTGGGTTTGTCATATATGGCCTTTATTATGTTGAGGTAGGTTCCCTCTCTGCCCACTTTCTGGAGAGTTTTTATCATAAATGGGTGTTGACTTCTGTTGAAAGCTTTTTCTGCATCTATTGAGATGATCATATAGTTTTCTTTAATTCGTTAATGTGGTGTATCACGTTGATTAATTTGTGTATATTGAAGAATCCTTGCATCTCTGGGATAAATCCCACTTGATCATGGTGTGTGATCCTTTTAATGTGTTGTTGGATTCTGTTTGCTAGTATTTTGTTGAGGATTTTTGTGTCCATGTTCATCAGTGATATTGGTCTGTAATTTTACTTTTTTGTGATATCTTTGTCTGGTTTTGGTATCAGGGTGATGGTGGCCTTGTTAAATGAGCATGGGAGTGTTCCTTCCTCTGCAATTTTTTGGAAGAGTTTGAGAAGGATGGGTGTTAGCTCTTCTCTAAATGTTTGATAGAATTCACATGTGAAGCCATCTGGTCCTGGACTTCTGTTTGTTGGAAGATTTTTTATTGCAGTTTCAATTTCATTACTTGTGATTGGTCTGCTTATATTTTCTATTTCTTCCTGGTTCAGTCTTATAAGTTTGTACCTTTCTAAGAATTTGTCCATTTCTTCCAGGTTGTCCATTTTATTGGCATAGAGTTGCTTGTAGTAGTCTCTTAGGATGCTTTGTATTTCTGCGGTGTCAGTTGTAATTTCTCCTTTTTCATTTCTAACTTCATTGATTTGAGTCCTCTCCCTTTTTTACTTGATGAGTCTCGCTAAAGGTTTACCAATTTTGTTTATCTTCTCAAAGAAACAGCTTTTATTTTCATTGATTTATGCTATTGTTTTCTTCATTTCTATTTCATTTATTTCTGCTCTGATCTTTATGATTTCTTTCTCTACTAACTTTGAGTTTTGTTTGTTCTTCTTTCTCTAGTTGCTTAGGTATAAGGTTAGGTTGTTTATTTGAGATTTTTCTTGTTTCTTGAGGTAGGAATGTATTGTTATAAACTTCCCTCTTAGAACTGCTTTTGCTGCATCCCATAGGTTTTGGGTTGTCGTGTTTTCATTGCCCTTTATTTCTATGTATTTTTTGGTTTCCTCTTCGATGTCTTCAGTGATCTTTTGGTTATTTCGCAGTGTATTGTCTAGCCTCCATGTGGTTGTGTTTTTTCCAGTTTTTTTTCCTGTAATTGATTTCTAATCTCATAGCGTTGTAACATTGTGGTTGGAAAAGATGCTCCGTATGATTTAAATTTTCTTAAATTTACTGAGGCTTGATTTGTGACCCAAGAAGTGATCTGTCCTGGAGAGTGTTCCATGTGTGCTTGAGAAGAAAGTGTATTCTGCTGCTTTCGGGTGGAATGTCCTATAAATATCAATTATGTCTATCTGATCTATTGTGTCAATTAAAGCTTTGTTTCCTTATTAGCTTTCTGTCTGGATGATCTGTCCATTGGTGTAAATGGGGTGTTAAAGTTCCCCACTATTAATGTGTTACTGTCAATATCCCCTTTTATGGCTGTTAGCATTTTCCTATGTATTGAGGAGCCCCTATGTTGGGTGCATAAATATTTACAATTATTATAGCTTCTTCTTGGATTGATCCCTGGATCATTGTGTAGTGTCCTTCCTTGTCTCTTGTAACAGTCTTTATTTTAAAGTCTAATTCATCTGATATGAGTATTGCTACTCTAGCTTTCTTTTGATTTCTTTTTGCATGGAATATCTTTTTCCATCCCCTCACTTTCAGTCTGTATGTGTCCCTAGGTCTGAAGTGGGTCTCTTGTAGATAGCATATATGTGGGTCTTGTTTTTGTATCCATTCAGCCAGCCTGTGTCTTTTGGTTGGAGCATTTAATCCATTTACATTTAAGGTAGTCATTGATATGTATATTCCTATTACCATTTTCTTAATTGTTTTGCATTTGTTTTTGTAGGTCTTTTTCTTCTCTTGTGTTTCCTGCCTGGAGAAGTTCCTTTAGCATTTGCTGTAAAGCTAGTTTGGTGGTGCTGAATTCTCCTAGCTTTTGCTTAACTGTAAAGCTTTTGATTTCTCCATCAGCCTGAATGAGATCCTTGCTGGGTAGAGTAATCTTGGTTGTAGGTGTTTCCCTTTTAGCACTTTAAATATATCCTGCCCCTCCCTCCTGGCCTCCAGAGTTTCTGCTGATAAATCAGCTGATAACCTTATGGGGATTCCCTTGTATGTTCTTTGTTGCTTTTCCCTTGCTGCTTTTAATATTTTTTGTTTGAATTTAATTTTTGTTAGTTTGAATGATAGGTATCGTGGCATGTTTCTCCTTGGGTTCATCCTGTATGGAACTCTCTGTGCTTCCTGACTTGGGTGGCTATTTCCTTTTGCATATTAGGGAAGTTTTCGAGGATAAGCTCTTCAAATAGTTTCTCAGACCCTTTCTCTTTCTCTTCTTCTTCTGGGACACCTATCATTTGAATGTTGGTGTGTTTAATGTTGTCTGCAAGGTCTCTTAGACAGTCCTCATTTCTTTTCATTCTTTTATCTTTATTCTGCTCCTTAGCAAATATTTCCATCATTCTATCATCCAGCTCACTTATCTGTTCTTCTGCCTCAGTTATTCTGCTATTGGTTCCTTCTAGTGTAGTTTTCACTTGAGTTATTGTGTTGTTCATCTCTGTTTGTTCTTTAGTTCTTCTAGGTCCTTGTTAAACATTTCTTGTATTTTCTCGATCCGTGCCTCCATTCTGTTTCCCAGATTTTGGATCATCTTTACTATCATTACTCTGAATTCTTTTTTAGGGAGCTTGCCTATTTCCTCTTCATTTATTTTGTCTTATAGGTTTTTACCTTGCTCCTTCATCTGTAACATATTTTTTTGTCATCTCATTTTTTTTGATGAGTATGGCTGTGTTCCTGTCTTGCTGGTTGTTTGGCCTGAGATGTCCAGCACTGGAGTTTGCAGGCAGTTGGGTGGTGCCAGGTCTTGGTGCCGAGATGAGGAACTCTGGGAGAGCTCACACTGATTAATATTCCCTGGGGCCTGAAGTTCTCTGTTAGTCCAGCAGCTTGAACTTGGCACTCCCATCACAGGAGCTCAGGCCCGACCCCTGGCCTGGTCATACAGGGGCACCTCCCATCCCCTTAGGTGTCAGTACTAGCGCCCAGTAGTTGCTCTGTGAGAATTGTTCTGATGCATACTTGTGTACTTGTGAGGAGATGCGAACTGCACGTTCTTCTACTCCGTCATCTTGACTCCGTTTCCCCTGGGTCATCCTGGGGAAGACGGATTGAAGCCAGGAGAAAGCTAGAGCATAGGAGACCTGTCAGAGGCTTGTTCGATGAAATCGGGTAAAGGATGGCGACATTCTGTACCTGGGCTTTACCCATGGTGGGGCAGTGGGCACCTTGGGCAGCCAAGGTGCGCTTCCACCTCTCACTGTTGATTATCCTTCCTGTAAGCACCTGGACATTTCTGCAAAATCGGCTCCTCAGACCAGCCAGATAGCTTCCATCAGCTCTTTCAAAGCTGGAGGAGGAACAGGTTGTGCAGGCTTTGGGTTCAGCTTGGCTAGTCTATCCCAAAAGGAATAGCATGTGTTTTGGGGAACACAAAGGGATGCTTTTCTCTTTCATAGTTATGACACTATGGTTATAAGGGACTTCATGTGTCTTCTACAATAGCAAAGAGAGGAACACACTATTTTCTTTCATTTCCAATATGCTAATTGGTACAAACTGCTCTCAAAGGTATCTGCATGCCAAACCGAGAGATTCTATCTGCATATTCCACTGAAGATTAAGTAGCCTGTTACAGATCCTTATTTCTTTGATGGTTGTTGAGCTGCACCCCACTGGCCTACAAGGCCTCTACTTGCCCAGCTTCAAGACTGGAGATAGAGCTCGGAGTTAGTGACAGAGACATTAGTGTTTGATGGATGGGGGAGCATACATGTCTGAATCAAGGTCCTGGAGCAACACCCCACAGTTTGTGGTGGACAGTGGACAGGACGTTGTGGCTGACTTTGCTGGGGGGATGGAGGGAATCCTTTCAGTTTCCTTTAAACATCATCCTGACAAACACTTAACACAGTGCCTTGCCTATTCTAGCTTCTTGATAAATAAATATTGGTTAGTTGAATGAATAAAGGAATAAATGAATGAAGAGTAAATAGTTGAATGACAACATTCTAGACCTTCACAATATGAATAAATATACATGTCAACTTCTCTTATCAAGATTTGAATACAAAGTAATCTTTTAATAATTTAGATAATGTAGATGAGATGATTGATTTGATTTAAGAATTTCAAGAGTGGAATTTTCTTAAGTTGGATTACTGTATCTAAAATGCAAATGGTAAGTAATAAAATGAAGTAAGATAACTTGAAATTGAAATGAGCTTATGTTATGAGATACATACTCTTTAATTTAGGAATAGTTGATTGCTAGGCTCAGGAGATGATTTTTTAAAGACTTTATTCTCTTTCTAACTTGATTTATTTTAGAATTTTGCCAAGTAGAAGTTGTTTTGAACTTTCTACTTAACGTGAATCAGTGTTCACTTCTGAATTATCATAGATTTTAATTTAGCAAAATTCAATCAATGGATTATAGTATATATCATTTATTGGGTTTAATGCTGTATATCCAGCAAATAGGTTCCCCTACATTTGGATCTATGTGATTGATATAATCTATTGGTTTCCATGTTTGAATATTTGAGTATGGTTTATGGTAAAGAGTGTGGGCTGTGGTGTCACACTTGAGTTTCAATCCCCAATCTGCTGCTACTTAGTGAACAAATTATTCAACTTGTTAAACCTTAGAAGCATCTTGTATAAAATGGAGGTGATACCTACCATAAGAGGTTCTTAGTCCAGTGTCTGGGATATAGTAGGCATTCAGTAATTGGGAACAACTATTGTTTTCCTCATTCTCTTTTGTTCTGCAGCTTTCCCCGTAAATAACCCAGATAAAGATGCAAGACATGTAATAAAAGTGGTAAGTATTGCTCTTTAATTTGTGTTTCACATATATTTGACATTTTAATTTTCTGCTTTATTCATTTCATTTTTGTAAAAATGTTTCTCACCTTTAGTTTTCATAATTTTAATTAACAATACATCTAATATTATATATTTTCACATTATTAAAATGTAAAGACTGGAGAATTTTGTTCTTCTGCATTGACATTTATCATCCTTGTATCTTATCTAGCTCTCTATCTTCTGCCTTTCTTTTCCTCTCTGCTCTAGATGATAAAGTCCTTAAAGGCAGGAATGAGGTTTTATTTTTGTTTGTATCCCCTGTGGCTAGTACTATGAACAAAATACTGTAGACACTCAGTAAAGATTCATGTATGAATGAACCACCAGGGTAGTTTGCAGTGTATCCACCCTGTTATACATGTTAGTACACATTGAGTGTCTGTGTACGTGTACAGTTCTTAGTGTTTTTAGTAAGTTCTTTCCATAAGAAGACTACTTTCTCATGTCTAAGACTGTAGAGATAGCATTACAAAATGTTAAAAATGAGGTTCTTTCTTTATTTAGTGCTTTTCTGAGATTTTTGTGATTCAAGTACTATTATATATTACATATGTATACTCATTTTCACAGTTGAAATACCAATTCCATCTTTAAAATTTTTTTCTAATAAAGTTAACTTTTCTTTTATAGGAATATCAAGAAAATGGCCCATTATTTTCAGAACTTAAATTTTATCAAAGAGCGGCCAAAAGAGACTGTAGTAAGTAAAATTAGCAAAGTAAGCTACTTCCATATATATGTTTGCTAAAGTGGCTGTTAATATTTTTGTCTTTTTCTGGCCTTATGGAAAATTCTTTTCAATTAGGAATTTTTATTGTAAAATGATAGTTAACTGTTATATAAAAACAAGACAGATGGTATACAAATCTTGATATTATATACATAATTGGTTATATATTTCAAGTAAAAGTTATTTCTTTTACTTTACATAAAATGCTGGATTGTTGACCTAAGCTACCAAGAGTTCTCTAGGTACAAAAGATAGTAAAATGAAATTGTTTCTTTCACAAAAAACCATTTGGATAAAAAGGGTATAAGGAAAAGACAATAAAATGGGCAGTAGATTATAAAGAAAAGGAATGACCATAGAATAGATTCGGGCATAGTGTATGGAAATGATTAAATATTAAGATGATTTAGAAAATAAGTTAAAAATGTTAAATATTTGTATGTTGAGTAATTAATTGGAGCTGGATATCAGATGTAAGAACTACCAGTTAGAGGATTGGAATATGAAATAAATATGAGCAGAGCTAAGAAGAAAAAAAGCATGTTATAAATACTGTATGATATAGATGGACTAGTAAAGCTTAAAGGAAATTGATATGAGTATAATTAAGGTCCTTTACATTATGTTTAGGAAAGAGAATGATGAGTCTAACCTCAATAATTAACTTTGTTTTCTTTAACAACCTTCTGAGCATTAAGCCTATAGTCGTTACTAACTGCTTAAACTATGTCAGAGTGACAAACAGAATCCATTAGACTTCATCGCTTATCAGTAGAGCTGTCTTAAACATTAAGCATATATGGTAGAAAAATGAAAAATTAAATAAGCTGCCTGATTAAGTGGATTTGATTTTTTTAAACAAAATTTAATCAAAACAGTTTCAGTGCAACAGTTTCAGAGTAAGATGATTTTTCTGCCCAACTTTTATTTATTTATTTTGACTACTGTGGCTTTAGACTTTTAGTAATATTGAAGAAAAAGCTGTCTTTCTACTGATCCTTTGGTGGTTAACATATTTTATATTCAAAAATGTAACAAACATGAAAGGGAATTAATTTTTTTAATGAATAGAAACATTTGTGTAAATGATATCAATGCATTTTATGACTATGCTATTTTTGTTTCTGTTTTTTATTGCATATTTTATTTTTTATATTAAAAAAAGTTTTTTGGAGTATAGTGGATTTACAATGTTGTGTTAGTTTCTGCTATACAGCAAAGTGAATCATATATACATATATATATTATATATATATATCTACTCTTTTTTAGATTCTTTTCCCATATAGGTCATTACAGAGTCTTGAGTAGAGTGACTATGACTATTCTTGTTTTGGTTATAACTGATTTAAAATTTTAAAATGTTAGAAATCCGTGTATGCTTTTATGTTAATTATAGTGATAAATAGAATTTGCAACTATTAGCTAGATATATTTGATTTTTAAAAAATGTTTTTAGGAAGGTCTAATTTCTATTTAAGTTAGCTAAATAAGTTTAAGCATCTACACAAAAGTAAGAAATACCTTTCTAAAAAAGTATACCTTTTTTCCTGTGAAATTTGTCTTTGCAGTCAAAAAATGGATAGAACTCAAACAGCTTGATTATTTAGGAATTCCTCAGTTTTATGGATCTGGTATTGCTGAATTCAAGGGAAAAAGGTAAAATGGAATTATTATAATCAAATATTGTCCTGTAACTGTTTCTCATGTGGTCTATTAGTTATTTGTTGCTATATAACTAATGACCTAAAATGTGGTGGCTTATAATGACAAACTAATATTACCTTAGTTTCTGTGGGTCAGTTATCTATGTATAAATGGCTTCCCTAGATGGTTCTTGCTCAGGCCTTCTCATGAGGATATAGTCAGATGTCTTTGGGGCTGTAGTCTTCTCAAGGCTCGACTGGGGAAAGTTCTGCTTTCAAAATCACTCATGTGGCTATTGGCAGGCCTAAGAGGATCAGCTTTTAAATTCTCTCACGTGATTGTTGGCAGGCCTCACTTCCTCACCATGTAGGTCTCTCCAAAGGGTGCCTGAGTGTCACAAAGGCATGGCAGCTGGCTTGCAGTAATTGAAAGAGAGAGAGAAGGAGAAAGAGCACACACAAGAGCATGCATCCAAAACGAAAGTCACAGTCCTTTTATAACCTAATTGTAGACGTGATAGCCCATCATTTCTATTGTGTTCTCTTTGCTAGAAGCAAGTCATTAAGTCTACCCCATAGTCAAGAGAGGAGATCTAATTAAGCTCCATCTCTTGAGAGGCACAACCAAAAATTTGTAGAAATGTTTTTAAACTCACCAAACATGGCTAGTCATCACATATAAATAATTAATAGTAGTGATTTTAAAGAAATGTCATTTGTTAGGTACCCATTTTGTTCTTTCAGTAGCCTTTTAAGATAGGTGATAATATTTCTTTTCCTAGGTGAGAAGATAGGCTGAGGTCAGTGCTTTGCCTAAATGGTCTTTAAATGCTATAAATTTTTTTAAAAAATGAACAAACAGTAATCTTGAAACAAAGTAAAGGGCTACCTATAGGGGAGTGAATGGCTGAGTAAACCATGGTACATCTATATCATGTAATACTATGCAGCCCATTAAAGGAATCAATTAAAGCTCTACCAGTTGATTTGGAAGGATTTCAATGAGATATTATTGAAAAAAGTATGATGCAGAAAAGTTCATATAATTAGATTGCATTTTTGTCCAAAAAATACAAAAATTCCTATGTGTATTTGTGTGTGTGTATACATAGATAGATATAGAATTGGGGCAGATATGAAGGGAAGAAAAGGGGCGGGGAGAGGTCCCAAACAGAAAAGAAAAAGAAGACATACATTTAGGAAAACACATGTTTATAAATGTATAGAGAAAGTAAATATGATTTTCTAAGGTCAAGAAACAAATATAAATAAAATCTTCTGTATGGAAAAATAATTGCTCAAGGCCATATGGCAAGAAGGTGATGGAGTCAAAATGAATTAAGTTCAAGACTAATTTAGAAAGACTTCTCTTTTCATGTTCTAAGACAGTGTGAGTGGTTCGGCACAGAATGCTCTTCTACTCAAAAACTAACTGCAAAGTAAATACTTAGTATGTTTCTGCAAAAGACGTACATGGCAATATAACGTACATTCGTTCTCTAATGGTTCAGATTGCATCATTCTTTATTGTTAAGTTGGGGGTATTTTTCCATTGTTTCAAATTCATAAATAGACAGTTTCAGCATTGCTATTTTAACATCTCCTTTTGACTTCTCCTTCTTATAGTTACAGATTTATGGTAATGGAAAGACTGGGAATAGATTTGCAGAAGATCTCAGACCAGAATGGTACTTTTAAAAAGTCAACTGTCCTGCAGCTAGGTATCCGAATGGTAAGAAAGAATGACTTATTTCCCATGCTCCATTTTCAGATTATTTACTTGTTACAACATACAAATTGTTGCCCTTTGTGGAATTATCAGAGAATGAAGGATTATTGCCCTAGAAATGTCAGTTATTGAGCATAGATACTATTTTGGTGAAATTGATAACAGTGGGCTCTGTAAGTGACAGAATGTGCTGTGTTTGGCACTACAAACTCAATTAGGCTTGGTTCTACAGTCTGATTTTTTTTTTTTCTCACAGCTTTGTTTTACATATCAGAACAAGCTTGCATTTCTATAAGAATAACCTCTCTTTTGTCAGTTATATTTATAACAATGCAAAGTATGGCAAAATATATTATTTTCCATACTACACATGTGGTGGTAAGGGGGTGCTATAACGTTTTTATTATGCGTTTGGGATGGTGGCAGTAATTAGTGTGGCAATGAATAATATATACTTTGCCAAATAAAAAGCAATGAAATCTTAATAGCACCCATGCACACATTTTGTTTATACCACGTATTCGTCTTATCTTGTTTGTGTTTGGTTTGCCTAAGCTCCATTTTATTTTTTCCACTTTAGATAGAATGCAACTACTCATGCCAAGTTGGGATATGGCAAACAGAACTCATTAATTTTCCCATCCATCCTCTAGCCAGCCAACAAATGTTTATTGAGCATTAGGCATAGGTAACATGTAAGTCTCAAGGGTTTCAAAGATGAAGCATAGGTGTTTTCTGTTACTCTACAGAGGGAGAATGCCTTTCTCTGTGATCCTGGACGTGGGCTTTTGTTCTGGGAGCCCCAAAAACTTATTTATAATTATTGCTTGGGCGAGGGATTGTGGAGTGGGCGTCATGATTATTTCACTTCAGGTCTCTGATTTTATTATAATTTTCCTCTTTGCACAGTGTGATTTGGGCACCGTGCTGTCAGGAGCATAGGCATTGTTGAGTCTTGGCTTCCTCTCCATCAGAGGTGCATTTAAAACACTTGATATTTGAGGATCCTTTTATTCACCTTTTTCCCAGGATGAGCGACCAGCACATGTGATAATTTTAGAATAGATAAATGCATAATTGTGAAATACATCATTTTGTCATTGTTAATGTGAAAAAAATACATGTTATTCTCTATTCACAATGTTCAGGTTGATCTGGAGTTCTAAATAGACATCAGTATAACCTTATATATTTCTTTTCACAGTTGGATGTACTGGAATATATACATGAAAATGAATATGTTCATGCTGATATAAAAGCAGCGAATCTACTTTTGGGTTACAGAAATCCACATCAGGTAAATACAGTATTAAGCTTTTGCCTTCAGTAAGGATCTTCAAAGTGCCATACTGAGACCTTCAATAAACAAACTCCTAACAGGCAAAAGTTTGCAAATGAGGACTTAACATGATGAGTGTTGTAATTTATCCTATCTTGCTTATCTAATTTAATGCACTAACCTGATAAATGATTAGGATGAAGAAGCTGAGACTGGGGGCGGGGGGTAAATAATTTATTAATGGACATATAGTGGCTGAGCAGGGATTTGAACTTCTGAGCAAATATAAGCAAAAACCATCAAAATGCAATGAGAGAAGGGATGGATTTATGCAGAGAAAAAAAAAAAAAGGCTGTCACCTTAGTTCTTCTTCCACGTATAAACAATGAAGTTTTAAACAGAGCAGCATTGCCGATACAACTTTTTGTGATGATGGAAATATCCTGTATGTTACTGTCCAGTATGGGAGCCATTAGCCACACGTGGCTGTTAAGCACTGGCAATGTGGGTAGTACAATACCAAATGCTGGTGAAGATGTGGAGCAACAGGAACTCTCATTCATTGCTGGTGCTATGGCCACTGTGGAAGACAGTTTGACAGTTTCTTACAAAACTGAACATACTCTAACATATGATCTGGCAGTTAAATTCCTTGGTATTTACCCAGAGGAGTGGAAAACTTATATCCACAGAAGTACCTACACACAGATGTTTATAGCAGATTTATTCATAGTTGCCAAAACTTGAATAAAGATGTCCTTTAATAGTTAAATAAACTGTGGTTCATCTGGACAATGCAATAGTACTCTACATTAAAAAGAAATGAGCACAGGCTTCCCTGGTGGTGCAGTGGTTGAGGGTCCACCTGCCGATGCAGTGGACACGGGATCGTGCCCCGGTTCGGGAAGATCCCACATGCCGCGGAGCGGCTGGGCCCGTGACCCATGGCTGCTGAGCCTGCGCGTCCGGAGCCTGTGCTCCGCGACGGGAGAGGCCGCAACAGTGAGAGGCCCACATACCGCAAAAGAAAAAAAAAAAAAAGCCATAGAATATTTAACACCACAAGTGGACCCTAACGTAAACTGTAGACTTTTGGTGATAATGACGTATCGGTGTAGGTTCATCCGTTGTAACAGATGTAATACCGTGGTGTGGGATGTTGATAGTGTGCGAGGTTATATTTGGGAGGAGGGGAGAGTGGTATATGAGAACTTACTGTACCTTCCACTCAGTTTTACCTAAATTGCTCTACATTTAGTAAAATTGAATTTGAAACTGCTCTAAAAAATAGTCTTAAATAATGAGACTAGTGTGACCGAAGAACTGAATTTTAAATTTAACTTGATTCTAATTAACAATTTTTTTCATCTTGATTTCTTCCCCAGCTTTATTGAGGTTTAGTTGACAAAAATTGCATATGTTTAGGTTGTACAACATGATTTATTTAAGGTATACAAAGTGATGATTTATTATACTATATATTGTGAAGTGATTAATCAAGTTAACACATTGATCACATAGTTACCTTCTGTTTTGTTTTGTGGTGAGAACACTTAAGACCTACTCTTAGCAAATTTGAAGTTTACAGCATTATTAACTATAGTCACCATGTTGGGCATTAGATCCCCAGAACTTACTCATCTTCTAACTAAAAGTTTGTACCCTTTGACCAGCATCTCCCCATTTCTTCCACACCCCAGCCCCTGGTACCACTGTTCTATACTCTGATTTATAAGTTTCACTTTTGTATATGCCACATATAACAGATCATACAGCATTTGTCTTTCAGTGTGTCTTGGTTTATTTCACTCAGCATAATATCCTCTAGCATAGTGTCCTCTAGGTTCACCCATGTTGTTGCAAGTGGCATATTTCTTTCTTTTTTATGACTCAGTAATACTCCATGGCATATATATACCACATTTTCTTTATCCATTTATCCATCAGCAGACACTAAGGTCATTTATGTATCTTGGCTGTTTTTAATAATGCTGCAGTAACATGGGAATACAGATATCTCTTCAAGATAATGATTTCTTTTCCTTTAGATATATACCCAGAAGTGGATTGCTGGATCATATGGTAGTTCAATTTTTAATGTTTTTTTTTTTTTTGAGGAACCTCCATACAGTTTTCCATAATGACTGTACCAATTTACATTCCCACCAACAGTGTACAAGGGCTCCCTTTTCTCCCATACCCTCAACAGCACTTGTTATCTCTGATAGCCATTCTAACAGACATGAGGTGTTTTGTCTCATTGTGGTTTTAATTTTTCATTTCCCTGATGATTAATAATGTTGAGCACTTTTTCATATACTAGTTGGCCATTTGTATGTCTTCTTTGGAAAAGTGTCTCTTTAGGTTCTTTGCCCATTTTTGAATTGGGTTATTTTGTCTTGTGAGTGAGTTATATGAGTTCTTATGTATTTTAGTTATTAACCCCTTATCAGATATGTGGTCTGCAAGTATTTTCTCCTGTCCCATAGGTTGCCTTTTCATTCTGTTGATGGTTTCCTTGGTTGTGCAGAATCATTTTAGTTTGATGTAGTCCTACTTGTTTATTTTTGTTTTTGTTACCTATGCTTTTGGTTTCAATTGCAAAAAATCATTGCCAAGGCCGGTTCTCAAGGATTAGAAGAATTAACATTATTAAAATGTCTGTACTACCCAAAGCAATCAATGGATTCAATGGAATTCCTACAAAAATTCCAATGGCATTTTTCACAGAAATAAAAAACCAATCCTAAAATGTGTATGGAACCACAAAAGACCCTGAATAGCCAAAGCAATCTTGAGAAAGAACAAAGCTGGAGGCATTACACATCCTGAATCAAACTATATTACAATGCTATAGTAATCAAAGCAGTATGCTATTGGCATAAAAACAGACATAGCCCAATGGAACAGAATAGAGAGCCATGCATATACGATCAACTAATTTTTGACAGGGGTGCCAAGAACATTCGATGGGGCAAAGATAGTTCATCAATAAATGGTGGTGGGAAAATGGGGTATACGCATGCAAAAGAATGAAATTGGACTCTTATACCATACACAAAAATAAACTCAAAATGGATTAAAGACTTAAACGTAAGACCTGAAACCATACAACTAGAAGAAACCTAGGAAAAAAGCTTAATTTGGGGCTTCCCTGGTGGCGCAGTGGTTGAGAATCTGCCTGCCAATGCAGGGGACACGGGGTTCGAGCCCTGGTCTGGGAGGATCCCACATGCCGCGGAGCAACTAGGCCCATGAGCCACAACTACTGAGCCTGCGCATCTGGAGCCTGTGCTCTGCAACAAGAGAGGCCGCGATAGTGAGAGGCCCACGCACCGTGATGAAGAGTGGCCCCCGCTTGCCACAACTAGAGAAAGCCCTCGCACAGAAACGAAGACCCAACACAGCAAAAATAAATTAATTAATTAATAAACTCCTACCCCCAATGTCTTCTTTAAAAAAAAAAAACTTAATTTTAATTGGTTTACATTTACAAAACCACATGTGGCTAGTAGCCACTGTATCAACAGAGATTTAAAGAGTTAAAAAATTGAGTCTATAAATAATTAGAAAACATTTAGCTGAATATTTAACTGAACTGTACATGAGGAAAGAAATTTCTAAATAAAAATACCCCCAAAATCGTAGAAAATATTGTGAAATTTCAAATTTTAAGATATCTGTATATTAAAAAAATTGAAAAATGAAAGGCAAGTGAAAATCTGGGAAGGATATTTATGACAAATATTTTAGGATATATAACAAGCTTTAAGAAAATTAATAAGAAAAACACCAAGTAATTTCTTAAAATAATGATTTAAAAGAATGAGCAGAAAAGAAATACGACTACCTGAGAAATAAATGAAAAAAAGTTCACCATCACTAAAAACTAAGAGATATGCAGATCAAAACAGTGAGGCAACATTTTAAAAGAACTTATCAAATAGGAAAAGTCTAAAATAATAATCTGATGATATTGAGGCTGATGAGGGTGCAGACACTTGTAGAATGCCAGTGGGAATGTAAATTAAATGGGAGTAGTAGAAGAAATTAAGTTAATGGAAGGGCAATTTGGAAATATATATTAAAAGCCTTTAAAAGTCTGCATACTTTTTTAAGATTAGGTTTATTGAAGTATAATTTACAAACAGTAAAGTTCATCCTTTTAAATGTATAGTTTGATGTGTTTTGACACATGTATATCATATAACCACTACTATAATCAAGACAGAGCATTTCTATCATCCTCAGAAATTCTGTCAGTCAGTCCCCTTTTCTCACCCTGAGGAAATGATTTCTACCCCTATTTTTTTTTTTTTTCATTTTTAGGGATGTCATATAAATGGAATTACAGCTTTTTACTCTTTGTGTCTGGCTTCCTTTACTTAGCATAATATTTCTGAGATTTATCCATGCTGTAGTTCATTAGTAGTTCATTCCTCTTTAATGATAGGTAGTAGTCCATTGGAAACTACTGCAGTTTCTTTATCTGTTTACCTCTGGATAGATATTTGTGTTGTTTCCAGTTTTTGACCATTATGAATGAAGATGTATAAAATTCATGTACAGGTTTTTGTATAGGTATATATTTTAACTTCTTCCGGGTAAATAGCTAGGAGTGGAATTTCCAGATTGTGTGGAAGTGTATGTTTAACTTTAAAAGAAACAGCCACACTGTTTTCCAGAGTGATTGTACCATTATACCTTCCCACCAGCAACTTGGAAAATTCCAGTTTTCTCATATCTTGCCACCACTTGGTTTCATTAGTTTTAAACATTTAAGCCATTATAGTAAATGTGTGGTTATATCCAGCAGTAGGTTTTTTAAAAGTTATTGTTTTATTTATCCCACATGAAGTGCGAGCATAAATCCAGGCGTTGTATTCCCTCATTGCTGTAAGTAAAAAGGACCAGTTTTTAAAATTTATTTATTTATTTATTGTGAATTGTCTGCTCATGTCTTTTGCCCATTTTTCTAACATTTTTTTGTTTTTATTCCTTGATTTTGAAGAGTTCTTTAGATATGAATTATATTAGTCATTAATCTATTATATATTTTGCAGATATTTCCTCCCAATTTGACTTTTCTTCTTTGATTATACTTGTGTTGTTTTATTGTCATGTAGAAGATAAATTTTTAATGTGGTCAAATTTATCAATCTTTCATTTACTATGGATATTGAGTTGTGGTTAGTAACCTTGTTCTACAGACAGGTGTATATGAATTTTATTATATGATTTCATTCTTTACATTTAAATCTCTTTTTCACTTAGAGGTTATTCTTTTACATGACAGGAGGTATCAACCAAATTTTATCTTTTCCTAATTGATTTTCCAAGTTTTCAACAATATTTATTAAAAATAAAAAACTCTGCTTCAGTGATATTATTGCCGTCTTTATTATATACTAAATTTCCGTACATACTTGAATTTATTCATGTACTTTCCATTGAATCCTTCTGGTCTGACTGTCTATTTATGCTTCATTGCCATACTAGTGCATTAATTTCTGAGGCTTTGTAGTGTATTTTAATATCTGGTAGGACTGGTAGTGCCTCGTAGATTTTCTTTTTCAGTGAAATTCTAGCTATTCATATTTTTCTATATTTTGTTGTGTAGCATTTTCATTGGAATTTTGTTAAATTAATTTAGGGAAAACCTGACATCTTTATGATTATAGATATTCTATTCAACAACAGGGAATGTTTTTGAATTTCACCAGTTTTTACTTTTGTATCTTCTGAGGTATTTTAAAGCTTTCCTCATATTAGTTTTACACATTTCTTGCTACACTTATTCTTAAATATTAAACCATTTTTTTTTGTACTGTCAGTGCAGTTTTAGTCTACCATTTTATCTTCTAAGTGATTATTGTTTGTGTATATGAAAGTTACTGATTTTTATGCATTCATTTTATATCCTGTTAATTTATTGAATTTGGGGTAGTTTTAGTAATGATTCTCCAGGGTTTCCTTAGGAAACTGTGTATCATATACAAGGAGATAATAGTTTTCCTTCTTTTCCACTTCTTATATTTCCTATTTGTTTTCCCTAATATGCATCCAGCATATAGTAAATTGTAGTGAAGTTCGTGACCATTCTTTCCTCTTCTTGATCTTATTGGAAATGCCTAAAGTAGTACCCCACTAAATGTGATTGATACTGGCTTTAGGACTAAGGCACATCTGTGTATATGTGAATATGTGTATGTGAGTGTGTGTGTGTCTTTATAGTTATATTAAGGAAATAATCACCAGTTCCTCTGTTCTTGAATGGATGTTTTGTTTGTATGGAATGGGTATTGAATTTTGTCCAGTGATTGTTTAGCATGTACGGAAATGATCACGTTTTTCTCAGGTCAGTTAATATAGTATAATATATTGCTGTGCTTCTAATATTGAACCAACCGTACTTTCCAGGAATAAATCTCACTTTGTTATGGTATATTATTTACTTAATATGATACTGAAGTGTGTTCAGTAATATTTTATGTAGTATTTTCTTATTGGTATTTATAAGTGATATTGGCCTGTAATTATCTGTTTTTGTACTATTTTTTTTATCAGATTGAGGTGTCAACATTCAACTTGCTTCATAAAAAGAATTTGAGGTTTACCTTCATTTTCTGTGTTCCAGAACTATTTCTACTATATTGGCACCATTATTTTTTTTAATGTGAAATTCTCTGGTTCTGCTGAGGACATTCCTTGTAACTCTCAATTTTTTCCCATGGAAATTGATTGTTAAGCTCTTTAATCTCTAGTTGGGTCAATTTTAGTAGTTAGCAGTTTTGTCTAGTTTCTCAAATTTATTTGGTGATCTGCATTGTACTCTCTTAGGACTTTTAAATTTCTTCCCCTTCAATGATTGTTTCCTTCTAGTTATTTTTTATTTTTGCTTTTTCTTCTTCTTTTTTTTACCTTGATGAAAGTAGCTAGTTTGTTCATTATGTTAATCTTTCAGCAAACTTGGATTTTGATTTATTAATGAGATATATTGTTTTTTCTTTCTATTTCATTAATTTCTGATTTTGCCTTTGTTATATCTTTTCTTGTGCTCTTTTAATTTGACCCTTTTGTTCTTTTTTCTTGGTCTTCAATTTGGGATCTAATTCATTTATATTCATTAAAAATTTTTTTACTTCTGTAGGTGTTTAAGGCCATGATTTTTCCTCTGGTCACTGCTTTATATTGTACTTCATGGATTTTGATACGTAGTGTTTTTATTATCTTTATTTTTTAGAATGTTTGTATTTCTTCAACAAAAAGCAGTGCAGTAGAAGGTTTTTAAGTTTTCATGTAGAAAGACCTCTTAAAAATTTTTGGTTATTAAAATCTAGACTTGTGACAAGATGGTCAGAGTATTGTTTATAATAATTATATTTGGAATGCACTGAAGCTTTTATCATGACTTAGAAGAGGATCAGTTTTTGTCAGTCTTCCATGTTTTCTTGAGGAAAATATAGTCTCTGTTTTCACAGTGTAAAGTTTAATATCTTTCCAGAAGATCTACCTTATTGACTGTATTATTTATGTCTTCTATATCTTCATTTAGTTTTTGTCCACTTGATCTATTTTGAACTGAGAGTGGTATTTAAGCCTTCAATGGTTAATGTGTTTCTGTTGGTTTCCTTGATTCTGCTGTAGTTTCTGTTTTATAAAGATCATTGCTGTGTCATTTGGTAAATATTCATAGTTATGTTTGTTGTGTTTCTTGTGTGTTTTCTTTGATCTTATATTCTTTTAAGTTTTTTTGTGGAGGAGGAATCTGTTTATGAAAGTTTATATTTTTGTTGTAGTGATAATCTTGGTATTTACACCTTTTAAAGATGCTTTGAGCCCACTCTTCTGTGTTTAACTTTTTAGTACTACTATGATAGTCTTTTGTGGTATTTTTTTTACCACAACTTTAATAAGTTCACTATCAGTGAGTTTATTTTACTTTCCTCCTTTCCTTACTGTTGTCTTGAAGTCATACTACTTGGTCAGAATATGTATCATTTGTATGTTCTTCATTTATCCCTAGCCTTGTTTTTTTAGTGTTAGAGATAATTATATTAAATGCTCACCCTTCTGTCCTTTTGCCAAAGTTACTCGTCTTTTGATTGTTTGAAACTAATCTTCTAGTAGATTGTTCGAGAAGTACCCATGGGTATAGCATTCCCTTGCATGTATAAAACGTTTGCAATAGCATTGATGCCTGAAGGGTAGCTTGGATGGATTTAAAATATTTAGTTCATACTTTTTGTCCTTGAATTTCTTGAAAAGGCTGGTCTATTTTTGCCTTGTTTGCAGTTTGCTTTTAATAAGTCTGCTGCCAGTTTAATACTTACTATTGTATGTTATTAGTCCTTTTTGCCATGATCTCTTCAGGATCTTTTCCTTTATTAATAGTGTCTAATCATTTTACCAGGATATGTTTTAGAGTAGATCATTGTGTATCAGTTTTCCCAGATATCTGATGGGGCCCTTTTGATATATAAAATAAGCCTTTTATTTCCAGAAAGTTTTCTTGGTTTATTGTTTTAAATGTTACTTCTCTCTTCATGTGTGTTTTAAATTTAAACTATGGAGAAAGGAACTTCAGCAGTAAGCTATTTAATGAACAAAAAAAAAATAAGTGGGAAAAAAAGATTCAAAATTAGAGAGGGAAGATGTTGTTGAATATTTGGCAAGAGAAAAAGGCAAGAAAAGTTGACATTTGTACAGCCTTTGTCAAAGCAATAGGGTTGTTAGGATTGAGGTAAAATTGGGAAGTAGAGTCAAAGAAGTATTGGATAAAAACAGCAGCCCTCTTAGTTACGGTGGAATGGAAGAGTTCTGACAAGGATAATAATCAAAAGTCATGTCCTGGGGCTTCCCTGGTGGCTCAGTGGTTGAGAGTCCGCCTGCCGATGCAGGGGACATGGATTCGTGCCCCAGTCCGGGAAGATACCACATGCCGCGGCAGAGCGGCTGGGCCCGTGAGCCATGGCCGCTGAGCCTGCGCGTCCGGAGCCTGTGCTCCGCAACGGGAGAGGCCACAACAGTGAGAGGCCCGCGTACCACAAAAAAAAAAAAAAAAAGTCATGTCCTGGATAGCCAATTGTGGGCACAATTGATGTTCTGGAATGTTTTTATTTTGTTGGGTTTTTGGGAGAAAATTTCCCAAAATAATATTCATTGTGGGAGCAAGCAATGTTTTTCTTTAAAAATAGCCCCATTGGGCTTCCCTGGTGGCGCAGTGGTTGAGAGTCCGCCTACTGATGCAGGGGACACGGGTTCGTGCCCCGGTCCGGGAAGATCCCACATGCCGCGGAGCACTGGGCCCGTGAGCCATGGCCAATGAGCCTGCGTGTCCGGAGCCTGTGCTCCGCAATGGAAGAGGCCACAACAGTGAGAGGCCCGCGTAACGCAAAAAAAAAAAAAAAAAGCCCCATTGAGAGTCCGAATGGCCTATTGTAGATTATTTTGATTCTTCTCATCACTTTCCCTGTATTTTAATAGCATTTTGGCCATTTCTTGATAATTCATCTGATACTATCTAAATATAGAATTTTGAAGATTCTTGAAGTGTACACCCTTTACCTTCTTTCTTTCATGATTTTCAACATTTTTACTGAAAGAAAAACAATCCCAACTTCATCTGTGGAAAAATCTCATTTTTAAAAAATCTGGGATTTTTTAGGTACTTCTTTACATCATCTCTGTTTTAGTAAGATATTTTTAAAAATCTTTATTTTAGACAAAAGATTAAAGAAAATGCTTTAGTGCTAATATTGTACTTTGTACAAGAAATAGAAATCAAGTGTACTGGTTTGGTTAAAAAATTCTTTAAATTAAAATAGTATTACCAGAAATGATACTGAGTGATGGTTTTGCCAGTGAGTAGGACCATTCATTTGGCTGCATCTCCCGGTGTCACTAGTGAAGGAAGTTGAAGCACTTTAACTAAAATCAGGGTTTGTACCCACCTTTTTATTTATGGAAGGCCACCCCTTTGTTGATCAGAAGCATGTTGTTTTTTCACACAAAGCCTACATCCCTGCTCTTACCTGCAGCCTTTCTTGATGATTTTGATCTGCACTGATCTCTGTTTCTAATTTCCTTTAGCTTCTAATGTGTATTTTACACACATAAGCACTCAAGTTTCACTTGTCTTGTGTTGTCTTATATTCTGAACTAGAAAGAACTCCTTGAGACTTATAGGAAGGTATACTTCTCTTCCTTCTTTTGTATTCCTCACAGAACCTAGGTTAGTGTTCCTTTTGTAATAACCCTTCAAGAAATACTTTACTGACTTCTCAGGACATGAGGCCAATACCTCTCAGTTAGTACCAGGACTAAGTGGTACTTGATTGTTCAGCTCCTTGACCCCATCATGCGCCGTGTGTTTCTGCCCCAAAGCTCCTGCTAAGTCGAAGGTGGTGGCCCTCACAGATAGAGAAGAACAGTTCTTCATGTCAGCATCTGGAGTGATAAGTATAACATTGGAAACCTCCGATTTTTACAAACACGTGTTTGATTACTGGGACTTGTGCTAGACTGGAAATCAGGAAACCAGGTTCTGGTCCCAGCTCTGACACTGAACAGAATTACAGTTTTCAGAAAATCGTTTAACCTAGGTAGACTTTGGCTATTTACTGTATAAAATGTGGGACTCTAAGTGATCTCAAAAGTTCCTTCTTGCTGGAAAAATCTGTGATTCTCTGAAAACATGTTTTCCAAGTACTTAATGCTTATTGCTGAAAGTAATGTTTCTTATACTGTTTCCAAAGTGTCTTGATTATTGTTGCATAGCTAAAGAAGTTAAAAAGTTTAAATTTAGAAAAAAAATTAATGATCTGGGAGCAGGAATTGTAGCACCTGACCTGTATCTGGTGGCAAAATACTCACTTTCAGATTCCCTAGGATATCCATAGGGTAGGGTCATAAGCCTCATTAAAGCTGCTTGTTCACTGTTTGCTAGAGGGAATTCTAACATAATCCATTTATCAATCACAGTTACTTGTAAGATGGAGTGTGAATTTGTGTTTGTAAGAATTTTGCATGGTATGTGCAGATAATATGGTTACCATTTAGAGAGAGTATTTCCTTTGTTGAACATATATAGTCCTGGTAACATACCTCTGTATCTTATTATTTCCAGAGTAGCATTATATGGTCTTAGCTTGATGATACCATAATATTGCTAGATGGTACAGGTGGCAAGGCTACTTTCGAATATTTTGATATCACATGTATAGGGTTATACTGTAGATTAAATAACATGGTGGTGTTTACAGTCACTTAAAGTGTATAATAACATTCATGTTATTTTCTTTCTTCCTAGTGAGGTTCTGCTATATTTTTTCAGTTGAGTAAAAAGACTTTGAAAATTGTTCCTATGATTTTAGTTGTTTGAACTTTTTTTTTTTGCGGTACGCGGGCCTCTCACTGTTGTGGCCTCTCCCGTTGCGGAGCACGGGCTCCGGACGCGCAGGCTCAGCGGCCACGGCCCACGGGCTTAGTTGCTCTGCGGCATGTGGGATCTTCCCAGACCAGGGCACGAACCCGTGTCCCCTGCATTGACAGGCAGATTCTTAACCACTGCACCACCAGGGAAGTCCAAGAATTCAATATTTTTGAGTCTTGGCATGAATATCAGTGTATTTTGGCCATATATGAGCTTTGGACACAAGGAAAGGAAAGAAAAAGGAAAGGGGGAAAAATAAGAACAGAAAGCACTTTTATTTTGCCTAGGGCCCCTCCAGTATGACCCCTCCATACTGGTCAAATTGGTCAGTATGTCTCACAAGATTTGTTCTTACACATAGGATCTCCAAGCAGTTAGTTCCTGAACAGTCTGCTTGTTTCTTCTGGAGCTAAATGTCCTTGTTCTGAATCAGAAAGAAGATATAAAAAGAGGGGTTTTTATCTTCTCCTAATACCAGGCAAAAAGTTGGTTAGAAGAAGCTTGAGACTCTTTGCATAACTTTGTATTATGTTGGCAATTCAGTGTAGAATCGTGAAGGGTGTGAACTCTGGAATCAGACTCCTCGGGTTTGAGTTCTGGCTTTCTCTCGTCTTAGTTCTGTATTCTTAGCCACAGTATTTTACCTCTCTGTGCTTCAATTTCTCCCTCTAAAAATAAGGATAATAGCACCTCACTCAAAGAGGGATTGTAAGGATCAGATGATTTAGACACGTTAAAGACTTAGACCAATATCAGGTGCATAGTAAGCCCTCAGTAAGTACGAGCTAGAAGAACTTTTTTTTTTTTTTTTTTTTTTTGCGGTACGCGGGCCTCTCACTGTTGTGGCCTCTCCCGTTGTGGAGCACAGGCTCCGGACACGCAGGCCCAGCGGCCACGGCTCATGGACCCAGCCGCTCCACGGCACGTGGGATCTTTCCAGACTGGACACGAACCCGTGTCCCCTGCATCGGCAGGCGGACTTTCAACCACTGCTCCACCAGGGAAGCCCTAGAAAACATTTTTTTAAATTATTTTTTAAGCTTATGACAGAAGAACCCCTTATCTTATTTTTGCTCCCCCAGAATTGTTTAGATTTATGAAAAAGGACATTTGGTGTTCTGGTTAGATGTTAAGAAAATGGTAATGAATTGATTTAATAAGTGTAGTTCTCCCAGGTGGGTAGTTTGATGATAGGTGTCCCTTAAAAGTTGTAAGGAACAGAATGTTCAGGGTCTGTTTTCTATAAAAGGGAAAAAGAATTCACATTTTAGGAATGTATATGCTGTGTAAGTACAGGATGGTCTGTTTAACAAATCACCTGTCCCCAAGAATATAGTTCCCAAGAGAGTTAATGCTTTTGAAAAATTAGTGTTTGTTCATAATCAATACATGTTTGTTGATGCCTACTGGGTCCCACTGGTCATATTATTTAAATTTCTGAAGACCAGATGTATACATGACCAAACAATTGTTTATGACCAAAATATTTGAGCATCCTAATTCACAAAGGGCTATATATGTTGTTGTTGTTTTTTCCAGTTAATATGGGAAAGTGGCATTTCTGAATTCTGAGTCAACTCATTGAGCTGTATAAATTGGTTGGATTAAGAGGTATGCCTGTTGTGGGAATGTTAAAAAACTATGGACCCCCAAGGGGATGTGCGTGTAAGAATGGCATGATTGCTAGCAACCTCAACACTGTCTTTGAAATCAGTAGAATTTGTAGTTAATGTAGAGCAAGGAGATGCTTTTGAATGTTAGATAGCTGTGTTTTATGTAGACACAGCTTACATGTAGTGAAACTTTTTATAATGTATCTGACGGTCAAATTATATCAGCTAACATTTTGTATCTGCTGTTAACAGATAGACCAAGCTCTGATAATGCTTACCAGCATATTGCAAAGTCTTAAGCTCAGATTTGATTTAGGCAAAGAGGAAGCCTGTGAATTGGATGCAATTCAGATTATCCTCTTCCATTGCCTATTTATTTTGTTAAAGGACAGACACAAGTGAAGCACTTTCATATCATCTTGGAAATGAGAAAGAGAAGGTATTGTAGGTTTCTTTATATAATCTTTGAGAACTTGTGTCAAAAAGAAAAATTGGAAATTGACTGTAATTGGAAAAGTTTTGTTTTGTAGGTGAAGGTATTTTTAGTAAAGAAGCAATTGCTAGCCTATGTATTATTGAGGGAATTTCCCCCCAAAGCCTGGAAAGAATAGTAAGTCAGAGCCCAGCTGTCTTGGATTAAATAGGCTTTCACATTGCTAGAAGAACCAGGTTGAAATAGAAGGGCAGGTCATAGGGTCAAAATGCTAGTATCGTTAGGAATACTGCTAAATATAACTCAGTATTTTGTTATGAATGCTTGAATTTATGGCGCCGTTTAAGGCAGTCATAGACTTGGGTCTGATGGAGCAGTAGATGGAGTGAAGAGATAGTGATACGGTACAGCTTTCTGCTTGTTCTTCATATGATGACTCCATGGATGTGTCTTTAAATCTCTCACTCTCAATGAGTATTGAATATACAGGGAAAGAAGGATAAAATTCCAGTAGGTAGTTGTGAGATGTAGAAGGAAAAAAAAACCCCAACATATAAAGCACATGTAAAACAATATATAAGGTCAAACTGTATTTTTGAAAAATATATCTTCATGTTTATTCTAATAAACATCCTGTTTGAAAAGTAACCTGGCAGCTTTTAAAAGTCACATTCTTTTGTCTGGGCTGAATAGTGACAATGCACATGTGTCATCTGTGGCATTGTGTTACTGGCAAAAAGAAGGTAGGGAAGTTGAGGAGAAACAAAAAAAGTACTGTATAATAAAAGAATAAAAAGCACATATTTATATCAAAACGTAGTAGCAGCCATGAGGCTACATATAGGTTTTTAGTAGATATGAATAACTTTTGTGAACGTAAACATGCTGCTCATTCATTCCATGCTTCATTCCCCTTTTGGCATGCAGTGGTTTCCATTAGTCAATAAGCATTTAGTTTATTGTGAAGATTTTCACATTATGGTATCTTGTTGAAAGAATAGGAAAATATGTGCTATTCAAATAAGATAAATGCTGGCTTTTTTTTTTACATAAAAGCTTTTAAAGTTGCTGAATAAGTCTATATATTTTTCCTAGAGTTTTGAAAGTGTTTTCTAAATTGCCACTAAACAAAGTCACGAATAGTGACTATCTCCCTCCATTGTATAATTTCCATCAGTCTCTGATGAGAGTTTAAGATACATTTCTTGCTACAACAGCGTGTGCTAATTAAAAGGGTTTAATTGTATAAAATAGTCTAAATTATGATAAGGTGATTAGATTTTACAACAGGAAAATTTTAAGTTCTTGAAAAGTGAATCACATCTTGGGGTGTATGTGCATCTCTTCTCTAATGTGAATCTGCAAAGTGGCGGTAAAGGAGTAATGTGATTTAGTGGGTGGTCGCGTCTCAGTGGGCAATGACATCTGTCCAGATTAGCATCTTTTTTCTCTTCCAGCTCCATAATCTCTTGCAGCCCTTCTCCAGCTCACATTTTCCTGTCCAACATATCAAGTGTTGAGAAATGCTTCCATGTGAGCCATTCTGGCTGTTTGATACTTAGTTCCTGGTTGATTGAGGAACAGAAAGGCAGCAGATTTGACTCTTGATGGGAAGGAGGTCTTTTATTTTTTCCATCAACTATGAGTCTATCACTCAGTTCTGCATAAACTGAGAGAACCAGGAACTGGTTGGATTAGGGTGTTAGCCATCAATCAACCAGTTTGCTTTTGGTACAGAAATGAGTAAATCATTTTCTTTCCAAATCTTCTCTTCTTCCTCCTATTCTCTTTTTGTCTATTCATTGAATCCTCATATACCCAGCTAGCCACATGGTTTTCAGTTATCTTTGACTCTATCTCTCAACCCTCTTATGGCTCTGTTCTTTGTCTCCCTTCTTTGTTCACCAGTGCCCTAGTCCAGCCTCCCACTGTCTCTTGCCTGGACTAATGTCATATTCTCCTAAATGGACTCTCTGCTTTCATTTCCCCATTATGATGCTGCCAGTGCTGATAATATTATTCCTTGCCAAAAACCTTTGGTGACTTTTTGCATACAAAAATTGTGTCCCAGCTTCTTAGCATGGTTTTCAAAGCTTCCTGTAAACTCATGCTAACCAGTTTTTTTTCCGGCTTGTGTTTCCAATAACCTCTTCACTCCCAGCACACACTGACCCAGCCCTGGTTTTCCTTGTTTTATCTCTTCTTCCCTATCTCCATTTGTGGAAATCTTAGGTATTTTTCAAGGCCCAAATCAATGTCATTTTGTTCTTTGAGTTACCCAATTAGGAAGTAACCTCCCCCTACTCTAAAATATTATTACATTTAAATCTGTTATACTTTTGTTGGAGTAGATGTTACCTCTAGATGTGCTTGGGTCATCTCTCCTTCCTCTGTGTGGGACGTATGGAAAAATCTCAGTCTTCTGGTCAGGCTGATTTAGGTTTGGATCTCAGCCTTGCCAGTTACTATAAGTTTAGTTGTTTTGCACAGAGCACCTAAACTCACTCATTGTGTTTTCTCATCCTCAAGGTATCTTAAAATAACTTGCTCTTAGTGTCATGAGGGTTAAATAATTTGACTTCTGTAAAGCACATAATGCCTTCGCATAGCAAGTATTCAATAATACACATTCATTTTTGTTTTTCTTTCCTTTTTAGAATGTATGATTCTTGATATTTTATCATGCTTGGCGTCTGTTGAAAGGAATTTACTTCTATTTGTCCAATTATTACCATCAAGTCAAATCAGTGAAATTTTATTTAAGCCTATACTGTGCAGAAGACCTCAGAGTAGGTGCTGTCATGGATACAAAAATGTATATATCATTATCCTGGCCCCTTGTCCCGTAGGATTTTACAGCCTATAAATGTGGATCCAAGGCATAAATAAAAGCTAAATACTTTGTACATTTTAAAAAGGTAAATCCATCTGAACACAAATGAAAACCCAATGAATTGCCTTGAGGTTAAAAGGATCTACGTACCAGAATAGAATTCAGGTATTAGTGGTGGATCTCGGAAGTGTGAGATGTGAATCCAGGAGGTGTGCTAGGAAGTGGAGAAGAGCACTTGGGGTATCCGTGGAGGGGTGCTGAATTGAAGACAAAGGCCCTTCCAGTGCAATTCACTGCAAAGAAGAGTTATCACAGGGTGCTCTTTAATCATTCCTTTCACCCATCCATTTGGAAAAACAAAGTGGTGTAAGACCTTACAAGCATCAGAAAGCAAGGAGAGGGAAGTAAAGGTTTAATTAAATGCATAACTTGAGAATGTGGCATATATGGATGCAAATCTGGCTAGGTAAAATAGGAAGTTAATTTTTGAGGCAGATCTGTTTGGTATAGGAAAGTTGTGATTTTCATGGTCATCAAAGGCTAATTTGTTTTTCATCTTTATTAGTTTAGTGCTTCAAATTAAGGCTATGATTTACTGACTACCTTTGTCAAATTTGTTTTTCAGAGAGGCAGATGCTGAGACAGCATTACGAGTGCAAGGGCTTTATTGAGGGAAGGGAGTAGAGTACCTATATAATAGAAAGACAAAAAGAGAGGAAACATGTTTGGACAAGGAAAGCTTTCAGAGTAGGATGTTGCAATGACACCTGTGAAAGGAAAGGAGACAAGAAGGATTGGGCAGGGAGAGCTCAGACTATGATACAGTTCTGAGAAAGTCTCAGCCAACCCATTAGGGAGCACCAGAGCAAAAGGGTTCCATTAGAAGAGTCTCCAATTGGGTAGAAATAGCCACACAGCATTCCCACCATGATCATTCTTTAGTAGGAACTGCCTGGGAAGAGTGTCACCTTGGCTCACATGCTGTGGTGGTTCCTAATGGCCCTGCCTCTGGAAGTTGTCAGATTATTGCCCTCGTCACAGGTGAAAGGCCATTTCTTTCTTTTTTTTTTTTTTTAACATCTTTATTGGGGTATAATTGCTCTACAATGGTGTGTTAGTTTCTGCTTTATAACAAAGTGAATCAGTTATACATATACATATGTTCCCATATCTCTTCCCTCTTGCATCTCCCTCCTTCCCACCCTCCCCATCCCACCCCTCCAGGCGGTCACAAAGCACCGAGCTGATATCCCTGTGCTATGCGGCTGCTTCCCACTAGCTATCTACCTTACGTTTGTTAGTGTATATATGTTCATGCCTCTCTCTCGCTTTGTCACAGCTCACCCTTCCCCCTCCCCATATCCTCAAGTCCGTTCTCCAGTAGGTCTGCGCCTTTATTCCTGTCTTACCCCTACGTCCTTCATGACATTTTTTTTTCTTAAATTCCATATATATGTGTTAGCATACGGTATTTGTCTTTTTCTTTCTGACTTACTTCACTCTGTATGACAGACTCTAGGTCTATCCACCTCATTACAAAGAGCTCAATTTTGTTTCTTTTTATGGCTGAGTAATATTCCATTGTATATATGTGCCACATCTTCTTTATCCATTCATCCGATGATGGGCACTTAGGTTGTTTCCATCTCTGGGCTATTGTAAATAGAGCTGCAATGAACATTTGGGTACTTGACTCTTTTTGAATTTTGGTTTTCTCAGGGTATATGCCCAGTAGTGGGATTGCTGGGTCATATGGTAGTTCTATTTGTAGTTTTTTAAGGAACTTCCATACTGTTCTCCATAGTGGCTGAACCAATTCACATTCCCACCAGCAGTGCAAGAGTGTTCCCTTTTCTCCACACCCTCTCCAGCATTTATTGTTTCTAGATTTTTTGATGATGGTCATTCTGACTGGTGTGAGATGATATCTCATTGTAGTTTTGATTTGCATTTCTCTGATGATTAATGATGTTGAGCATTCTTTCATGTGTTTTTTGGCAGTGTGTATATCTTCTTTGGAGAAATGTCTCTTTAGGTCTTCTGCCCATTTTTGGATTGGGTTGTTTGTTTTTTTGTTATTGAGCTGCATGAGCTGCTTGTAAATTTTGGAGATTAATCTGTTGTCAGTTGCTTCATTTGCAAATATTTTCTCCCATTCTTAGGGTTGTCTTTTGGTCTTGTTTATGGTTTCCTTTGCTGTGCAAAAGCTTTGAAGTTTCATTAGGTCCCATTTGTTTAGGCCATTTCTTTCTTGATGGGATTGTACCTCAGTGGCTACTACATTACCTTTTCAATAATAAAGTATTAAAATTGAAAGTCCTTGAAAGCATTAGTGAAGATTAGGTGTTTTTTGAGGGGGAGGAAACAGCTGAGAAATTCACTAAAACAATAAAATCTTTTGTAGAAGCTGAACTTAGTGACTGACTGTTGGCTGACTTGCATTATTTAGGTGTATCACATTATTTTTCATCTGTTAAATGTGTATAATGACACATCTCCCCTACCTACCTCACAAAGTTGTAAAAAACCAAACAAAACTAAACCATAGTACATATCTAAGAGGGATGAGAGAAAAGTGAGAGTAGCATGTGGAAATGTGAGAGGCAGTACAGTATGATCGAAAGATCTATGATTAAAGTAAAGAGAAGTGGTCAAGGCTGTTCTTCTATTCATGGAGAAAGGAAATGGTTACTAAATTCAGAAAAGTTGCATAAGAAGAAAATCATTTAAAATGCATTAGGGATCTAGATATTTAAATTTTCCTATGTCTAGTCTTATTATAATACAAATAATAACCCCCTACCTGATCTTGATGATCTTGAGATTCCTACTATAGGCTTGTCTAAAACTAGGGTTATTATATGTATTTATCCTTAAAGTGAAAAATATTAATGAGTTGTTATTTTTTATTTCACAGAAAAAAGGTGATAATATAAAAAAAGTTAACTGAGACTAAGTCTTAGCTCAAGGACATACAAAAAACAGGACCTAGACTGCAAACCCTACTGTAGATTGGATTTTCTGCTCAAACTTATTTTTGACTTCAAGAAAATTTCAGAAATGGACAGAACCACAAATTCTATACTGTATTACAAAAATAGACAACACCAACAGTGAAAAGTCTGATATCAAGAACAAGACAAATATGCCCACTCTCGCCATTTTTATTCAATATAGTACTGGAAGTCCTAGCCAGAGTAATTAGGCAAGAAAAAGAGATAAAAGACATCTAAATTGGAAAGGAAGAAGTAAAATGGTCCCTGTCAATGACATTATATTATATAGAGAAAACCCTGAAGACTCCACAAAAAAATTGTTCGAATAAATGAATTCAGTAAAGGTGCAGGATACAAAATCAATTGACAAAAATCAGTTGCTTTTCTATACCCTAACAACGAGCTATTGGAAAGAGAAATTAAAACAATTCCATTTACAATAGCATCAAAAAGAATAAAATATTTAGCAATAAATTTAGCCAAGAACATGAAAGATCTGTACACTAAACTCCACAAAACATTGATGAAAGAAATTCAAGAAGACACAAATAAATGGCAAGATACTCCATGCTCATGGATTAGAAGAATATTGTTAAACTGTCCATACTACCCAAAGCACTCTAAAGATTCAGTTCAGTCCCTTTCAAAATTCCAATGGCATTTTTCACAGAAGTAGAAAAACAATCCAAAAATTTCTGTGAACCATAAAGGGCCCCAAGTAGCCAAAGCAATCCTGCAAAGAACAAAACCACCAGAGGCATCACACTTTTTGATTTCAAACTATATTACAAAGCTATAGTAATCAAAACAGTATGTTACTGACATAAAAAAAAGACACAGACCAGTTGAGCAGATTAGAGACCCTGGAAATAAACTCACGCATATATGGTCAATTTTTGACAAAGGAGCCAAGAATATACATGGGGCAAGGTTAGTCTCTTAAATAAGTGGTGTTGGGAAAACTGGACATCCACATGGCAAAGAATAAAATTGGACACCCCTTTGTCTTACACCTTACACAAAAATTAACTAAAAATGGATTAAAGCCTTGAACATAAAGCTTGAAACCATAAAGCTCCTAGAAGAAAACATAGGCAGTATGCTTTTTGCCATTGGTCTTAGCAATGTCTTTTCTACATATGTCTCCTCAGGCAAGGGGAACAAAGCAAAAATAAACAAGTGGGATGACATCAAACTTAAAAGCTTCTGCACAGCGAGGAAACCATCAACAAAATGAAAAGACAACCTACTGAATGGGATAAGATATTTGCAAATTATATATTCGATAAAGGGTTAGTATCCATATTATATAAAGAAGTCATACTACCCAGTTAGTAAAACAAAATAAGACAATTTAAAAATTGAGCAGAGGACCTGAACATTTTTCCAAAGAGGAGATCCAGATGGCTGACAGGTACATTAAAAGGTGTTCAACATCACTAATTATAAAGGAAATGCAAATCAAAACCATAATGAGATATCAACTCACACCTGTGAACAAGGCTTTTATCAAAAAGACAAAAAATAATAATTGCTGTGAGGTTGTGGAGAAAAGGGAACCCTTGTTTACTGTTGGTGGAAATGTAAACTGGTACAGCTACTATGGAAAACAACATGGAGGTTGCTCAAAAAATTAAAAATAGAACTACCATATGATCCATCAGTCTAACTTCTTGGTATATTTCCACAGGGAACAAAATCATTATCTCAAAGAGATCTGTACTCCCGTGTTCACTGCAGCATTATTCAAATGAGTTAGTGTATTCTGAGTCAAATGGTTAGTGCATGTTTCCTTTACTATATTGTTAGCTTCTTGTCTTTATATTAAATGTAGATCCTGCATTGCCCTTCAAAGTTTGAGTAACGCAGCACTACCTTGAGGCCCATAGCTCAGTGATGACCAAGAGGGCCTTAAAGTTCTCCTCAGCTTGACTAAACTTTAGACAGGTTTCCTCCTGACCGTAAGCTCCTGTCCTCCCTTTTCTTACAGCATTTACTTAAGAAACTTTGAAATTATAAATTCTTTCTCTGCTCCTTTGAGATGTGAATCTTCTCCCAGCCTCTTGCCAGTTTTACAACCCAGGCATGTCTTTCTCAAGGACCTCCAGGACCTGGGAGTCATCCCTTTAAAATGTAATCTTTATTAAAAAGTGTTCTCCTATCTCTACAGTCTTTGAGGTGGGGATAGGAGCCTAAGCACCAATTAGCAAACGTAGATAACCCAGTCATGTTGACCTGTATCCCCTCAGTGTTCTCCAGTACTCTTCACTAGCTCAGCCTCACCTCTTAAAAACTATCCCAACTTTTGTTTCAGTGGAGTTGAGATCAGTCACTCTTCCCTATTACAGTAGTCTTGAGTACTTTCTTATCTGTTTAACTTGTCTAGTGCCTTTGAGTTTCGTTGTGATTGAGATGAGGATTCTGGAGTCAGACTCTGGCCCCATTTTACTACACAAGTCACAATGTCACTGACTGAGCTACAGTTTGCTTACAAGTAAAATGGAGATAATGGTACCTTCCTACAGGATATCTGTTCATCGGTCGATGAACATTAAGCTCTTATCATGCTCTCTGGTATCGATACATATGAGGCATAATCCATATTTTAGCCATAAAACATCCATAAATTTTAGGTCTTTTTTTTTTGGTTAATCTACATGAAAAACATCTTGATCGTTTTTTTTAATAGGGAACTGTTGTAGTGTATTTAAAATATGTTTCCATTTGCTATCAATATGTACATTCTCAGGATATCTACTTTGCAAAGTGAAGTCTATTTAGTTTTCAAAATAAATAAAGATAAAAATGCATCATAAATAGTGAAAGCAAGCAACCAGTTATGCATCTGATCCTGAAGTGTAATTACTTTGGGCAGTTACTCCTGAGGCCATCTTGAGAAATAGCATCTGTGAGTGAGAGACAAAACTGAAATATCATGTTTTCAGACATTCCAGCAAGCTATGTCCTCCAACAAGTGAAGGAAGCTGTGCTGTTTATATTTTGAAATTCAAAATATCTCCTACTTAGGCTATCCTGAAACCAAAAACTTAAACTAAAATTTAATTTTCTTTTAATAGATATCTTTTAAAATACCAGTTGTAATACTCTATTGTCTTAAAGCTGCATCATGAAATGTTGCCTTATTCTCTAAATTTTAAAGAAACACACATGAAACAACACATTTTAAACGTTGAAACTGCTTTCTTTTCCAGGGGGTGGGGGGAGGAGCATGGTAACATATAACAGGGAAGTACAATATTCTGACTACATGTCAGAATAAATGTCTATTCGTAACTGTTCCTGATTCGGTGTATGTTCTATCTGTAAAACTACTTCTCCCCTCCCTTCTGTCTCTCCAAAAGTAATCTGAGAAAAATTCACTTGAATTGCTATCTGACTTTTAACAATCTATATTCTGTTTGGAAACCCAGCTTGCAATTCTGACTGACTTACAGATAACAGTGATGATATGGATTCGTCTGAAAGGCCAAAAGTACTGCATTGATGTTCCATTCTTAAATACGGACAACATGATGGTGTTTTTTTTTTTAAGGGTCATTACCTCTTACAGTCTGTTCATTATTTTTATACTTCTTGTTAATGGACACTCCTGTAACATTAGGTTAAGATTTTTAGATTGTTTGCTCTCATCTCCCCTCCCTGCTGGAAACAGTTTTGTTTACAGGAAGGGGTTACAAAAAAGGCAGAGCCTCATACGCTGTACAGATAAAAAGACATATTGTGGTTTATGACGTCTACATGCCCACCTGGAGGGAAGGGAATTTAAGAGCAAAATAAAAAGACTGAAAATCTAAGTCAACTCAGAAACAAGACTTGCCTATGATGAAGACAGGATTTAAGTTAGAAAGTTCATTGTTATGGCCCCCAGTTGTATATATTTTATCCTAAGGCACCATTTGGTTTAATCAAATGTAGATCTGAGGCTCTCTTAACCTATCAGTTTCTTAAGACTTAATTATAAAGGTTATATTTTCAGAGGATAAAAACATTATTCATTTGTCTGTTCATGTCTTTCAGGTTTATCTTGCAGATTATGGACTTTCCTACAGATATTGTCCCAATGGGAACCACAAACAGTATCAAGAAAATCCTAGAAAAAGCCATAATGGGACAATAGAGTTTACCAGCTTGGATGCTCACAAGGGAGTAGGTAGGTTTCTTTTTTTCTTATTTTTATTTCAGAGGAATAATTAGAACAAAGAGCCTTAAGGCTCCATGAAATGACCTTTGCATAGTCAGCTTGAAGAATGAGAACATTGGTGAGATGTTTATCAAAAGTAGTGAGTTCCTGTATGCCAATGAATATTCTAACAGAGGGAGGAGATACAGACTTCGACAAGTGAAGAAGGAATAAAAGGTGTCAAGTAAGCAAAACTTGATGCTCATTTGGGACAGGAAAGTACTAGTTTGTTTAGGTTAAACTTGGAGGTCAGCAACTGAATTTTTATGCTGTAGTGACAATTACAGATTTGGTACAGGTACACATGTGAAGAATTATTCCTGTTTTTCATTGTGCCCTTATCAGAGCTTTAGAAGATACCATCTCAACAATAAGGAAATCTTTTCTGAATCTATGAAGTGTTAACTTGTGGAAATCTCTCCTAGTCGCCTTTCATATATCTTACTTATTTAAACTCACTTTGATGGTATTGGAAACACATTTGCAGGTAAATTACATACATAGTCCTTTTATTGGACATTGATTATACTGCCTTGCATTCCAAGGGAGACTTAATTCAACAATTCCCTAATTAGTTAAAGTCATAACCTATGTCTTGTATTCATTTACCATTAATTAAACCTTAGCTGTTTATTACACTGCAGTCTAAATCCAATAGCCGACCCAGAAAGCCATGGAGAAGGAAGTAGGAGGTCAATATTGAAAATATATGGTGTGGAGTCCCACTGATGGTTGCTTTGTTCACAATCAATATGGTCAATGCAACTGTACTTTCTTAGTTGCTCTGTCAGCAAGACAAAAAGTCAATCCTAATGTTATGCTAGTAAAAAAAAAAAAAAATGGTGATTATTGAAAAACTTTGTCTTTCAAAATTATATTCTTCATAAACTTTGTTTATAAAAGTATTTTCAAATATGCTAAACCATACAAATAATTTTTAAACTGCTTTGAAAGGATCACATTTTCACTAAAAGGCAGTTAGACATTAGCACTTGTTAATGGCTGTTGAACTGTTACCCTAAACTGATACTTTCTAACGAGTTTTAGTTGGTGCAAACAACTGTATATTATTGCCTTTTCTATTAAAAGGACCATTGACCATGTAATGTAGAGGGTCTTGATCATTTTCCAGAGCAATTAAAACCCACAGTAGTTTAATGTAGGCCAATGAGAAAGTAAAACAAATGTGTCGGTTGTATACCTTTTTCTTTTCAAGAAGAATCATAGGTTAAATTTTCTGGAATAGAAATTACCTTTTATACTCCTTATCAAAATAAGTGAAATCACTACATTTTTTTTTTCAAGGATAGTTTGGTTAGAAAAGTAGTGATTTGCCCGATATATTAGTATGAAAGAATATTTAGAAACCTGAGAGTACTTTTTGATAGTGGTGTAACTGGAAATTCATCATACAGATTCTTAAGCTTTGGTCCAATTATGTCAATGATGATATTAACTTATGCTTGGGCCACTTAGTTCAACCCATAGCTCTAATACTGATCCTATTAGATTCTGACTATTAAAAAAACATCTAGGGGCTTCCCTGGTGGCGCAGTGGTTGAGAGTCCGCCTGCCGATGCCGGAGACACGGGTTCGTGCCCCGGTCCGGGAAGATCCCACATGCCGCGGAGCGGCTGGGCCCGTGAGCCATGGCCGCTGAGCCTGCGCGTCCGGAGCCTGTGCTCCGCAACGGGAGAGGCCACAACAGTGAGAGGCCCGCGTACCGCAAAAAGAAAAAAAAACATTTAGGAAGCCACTGTGATTGTGGAATGGGAAAGTCGAGTTGTCGTATGTTGGTCTGGTCAGTGTTTGGACTGTGGTAATTCTGGAAGTCCTCCTTAGTTATTCCATAGTTTAGGGCAGTATTTTCATTATGCCGTCTTCATGAAAGATTTGAACAAAATTTTATTCCATAGTGCATTTAAGTTTTTTGCTCCCTAAATAATAATACATGTTGATGAGTTGGGTAGATTTCACAATGCTAGGTCTTTGGAGAGAAGATTGAACTGAGAATGATGGGGAAAAGATATTATCTCTTTGGGAAGACTACTCAGGGGAGAGCCTACATTACGTATTTTTGGTATTTGAAAGTGATGAGCTGGAGTGAGTATTCATCATGGGTTTCACAAGATTTCTATAAAAATTAGATTCCCTTAATGCATTTAAAATAGAATGTACACTAAACTTTTCACCATATCTGTATTTACATGTAGGTATACATATATATGCGTATATATACACATATATGCATGTATATACACATACATGTATATATACATAGATGTAGACATACACACATAAATATATATATTTGCTGAAATTTTAACATGCAGTTTTAGTCTAGCATAAAAAAAGAAAGGTTTGGTATCCTCAAATATTTGAATACTATTCATTCTTCATGTTTTACATTTAATTTTCCAAAATAAAACATTTCACTTTAGGATTTTATTAGAAATGAAGTAATCATTTAGTCATATCTAGAAACTAGAATTAAACAAGGCCATAAATCCTTATAGGTAAATGCAGAATGTCAGATTCATAAATATTCATGTGTTTACTTTCAGTACACACTATGTAGTTTAATCTCAGAAGAATCTTTTCTGTACCAGTCCAGCTATAAGCTCAAATAAATACTGAGGAAGATAATGCAAAGGAAAACATAAAGAGTAAAACAAGTTATCACTAGGAAATATAACCTCTCGTTATCAAAGCATTTGTTATGTTTTAGGTTTATCTGTGCTCGATCAGGCCCTGGGAAATATTCAGCCTTCAATGTAAAAGTGACTTACGGATTAGCAACTTAACAGATATATTGTTAACCTGATCAAACTATCTGGTCTCCGCTACCTTTGAGGTGGTTATTCAGAAACAGAAGCTAACTCTCATGTTTCTGTGGATTAGTTGGGTTTTTATAATGAAGGAGCTTGTATAAGGTGCCAGTCAGCAGTTTCACCTAAGCATTTTCTAGTTCAGCTGTGTAAGAGGGTAGCTTGTACTGTTATAAGCCAAAAAATATCAATAGAGATATATAGAGGTGAATGGACAGATGGATGAATGGGTAGATAACTATTCTTGAACTGTTGTGCGTCTATGTATCTGTATTTTTTAAATTGCAGTTATTCTTCCAAACTCAGTTCTCATATATGACCTAAAAGTGTTTTCTGAGAGGCTGAAGTGCTTCATTTAGTGTAAAATTAGAGTAATATATTTTGGGCTTATCTCATCTGTTATTAATTTTTTATTCTTCATAAAAACCAACATGTATAAACATTGACATATTTTGGGCTTGTTGCCTGATAATTACAGAGAATTATATCTGTGTCAAATATACTGTTTTAAAATTTGTTACATTCTTAGTAATGTTAAAAAGCAATATTTGGATCAATGTGTGGTATAGATTTTTGTAGATTTTTCTGCTCACTGAGGCATGCAGTCAATACCTAATTTCTCTAGAGATATACTGCATTTAACATACTGAGCTTTTTTAAATACTTCAGACTTGTGCACTGAGTGTATAATACCTGTTTTAATTTGACATCATTGGTGACCATAAAATATGATATCTAAATTGCATTTTAAATGTCCATTTGTTTATATAATATGTTCAGTATCAAGGAAGGAAATATATTACATACTTTTAAAAATTTTTGCCAATTGCTACAGCATATAAAATCCAAGTCTTGTGTTATTTCTTGCACGGCTTCATTTCACTCTAATCTAGCACTCCAGCTTACAAAATGTATGTGAAATAAACTGAGAATGTGTTTTCATGCTACCAAACTTGGGGAAATGACATGGTTTATACAATATTTATCTTCTTAAACAATAATTCAGAAAAGGGAACCCATTTTTCAATTATAAGATATTAAGGTAAACCAAGTTATTGATATGCTCTATTGAATCTATTAGTAGTCAGAAAAACACAATGTTGATTTTTATTTTTAAGTAAATTTCACTGCTATAAATAGTCTTTGGTTGATGTATAAATAAATTTTAATGAAGACACTATTCTTTCTGTATGACATAACCCAATTTTGACATTTAGACATGACTTTCAAAGTCTTGGCATAGGTCTTAAACTATTTGGTTGAGTTAAGAATACATATTGGTCAAATGTAAGATACCTTTGCTCTGTTGAATAACTTTTCCTAAGCCTCACACGTGTTTCATAAAAAACTGAGGCTTAGAATTTAAAAGGTACTGAAGAAATAAAAGCGACCTGGTTTATTATTTTATTTGAAATGTGACACATTGTATTCTACTTTCCTAATATCCTTTTTGAAATTGCAGTAAATTGTGGCCACCATAAAATTTCCTAGCTCTTTATACATCTGAATTGACAAACTACTGAATAACATAGGTTACTAGTTAGAAAAATAAGAATAAACTTTAAATTTATTCTGCAGATAGTCACCATTCACTTCTCAGGTGAACGTCTTACTCAGATGTTTTCTGCTTTCTTATTGTCATTTCTGAATATATAAGCCAGTATTTTCAGCATTTAGACCCTGTCTGCTTAAGGCAAAAGTTTTCTAGTTCACTTTATTATTTCCTAGCAAATCTTGTATTTCTTCCTACTTGATAATGTTACTCTATGTAAGAAAAAAACTCAACAGGAAACACTTTAGGCAAATAATCAGAGCCATTTTGGGATTAACACTGATACTTTTCTTTTTCTCCCAGTTCTTTCATTCCATTTGGTGAATTGCACCCAGATAATTTTACTCCAGTTTGTCATTAGAATAAGGACCAGTCCTCCAATGTGATTTCTTTGTTGTTCTCATTTCAGCTTGGAAGGACCGTTTAACACTTTATAAATTAATGTTTTAATTAAACATTCTTCTTCATCAGAATGAAGTAGTTTTACAGAAATAGTGTCATGTAAGGATAGTTGCATGAAAAATTTTGTTAGTGTTACAGCTTAGACCTCAGGATCTGCTGCTTATTTCTTCCTTGCCAATACAACTGTCTTTGGTCAGTATGTCTTTTGGTGTTTTAAGTTAAAATGCCTGCTTCAAATACTTCCCTAACTGTAGAAGGGTATATGTTATGTTGTCTAAATGGTGCAAAACTAACAATGGAGGCAAAGTAATTGGTAGATTGAGTGGAGTGTTGGCTCTGGATTCTGAAAGATTTGGATTTCAATACAGAGCTCTGTGACTTTTTGCTGTGTGATACTGAGCAAGTTATTTAACCTCTCTGAGCCTCTATTTTCTTATTTGTCAACAGGGTTAATGATACCTCATATTGTTAGGATGATTAAATAAGATGATATAAAAGCAGTAGAGTGTCTGGCACGGTAGCAGCTTCATAAATCACATTGATCGTTTTTATTTTAATTATGTATTCTAGTGTCAGCTGTTTCTGGAATCTGCTTTCTAGTGAAATCGAATTCAAGTCCCACCCCACCTGTGCCTTTTTTTTTTTTGGTTAGTCTTGGCAATACTTTATCATTTAGAAATGTTGAGCAACTGAGAACACCACAGGCTTTCAGTGAAAAGATTCATTTACATTGTTCCATATTAATATGCGAAATAAAAATTAGATGCTAAATTATATTTAGAAAGTGACAAGAGAAAATTGATAGGTAAATCTTCCTGTATTTCTAAGCAGAAGTACCATAAGTAAAAGTGTGACTTTAGGAAATCTATATGAAAATATGCTGCTAATGATTATGTTAACTATCAAATGCAACTGAAAAACCTTATGTATTACAATAAATTATACAGAAATACAAATTATACAGAACCAAAATAATCCATAATATATGTTTCAACTTTCAAATTAAAAAATATTTTCATTGTTAGATGTTAATTAGTAGTCTTCCTCAACTATGATCAATTCTTTTTTTAAATTTTCAGCATTTTATTGAATTGTTTTCAAATATACAGGAAATAGTAGAATAATATAGTAAATATCCAAATATTCAATTCCTAGATTCAACAGTTATCATTATCATATCATTTATATTTTGATGATGTACTTTATTTAAACTTAAAGATATATGATCAGTTCATTGTGTTAATTACATACCCACTCATAGATGCTAATATTGTCATCCAAAATATTTTAATTAATTTAACCAGTGTTAAAATTACTCTTCTGTATGTAGTAGATGGAGAAAAGACATAATCGCTTGTACAGTGTTAGAGTTTAACTTCTCAAAAACACATCACACTTTGCAGTTTGTTTCCCTGAGAGGGAATTTCAGGGAAAGGTGTGTACTTGGAAACATTTTTAATCCTTTCATCTCTCTGTTTAATGGTGGGAAAGAGTGACTATAGAATTTTTTTTTTTAACATTACATGTATGTCTGCAGAACTTATTGGAAACAGTGAGTGGTAAAACATTTACCTAACAATAATTATTAATGTATATATGCAGTAAAAGAAAATAAAAGTTTGAAAAATGTGGTGCTGTATTTTAATTAGGTAAAACTGAACTATGATAGTGAAGTAAGTTAACTCTCGAAGGGCTATTTCAAATGAAGACCAGTTTATGAAAGATTGGCTTCAGAAATCTAAATGACTTGTCATTACTTACAGCTTCATATCAATTAATCCCTCAGTTGGGGGGTTGGGGGAAGTGGCTGGGAAGGTTCATTCCATTTTAATTCTGATTGTTTTTCCTCAGAGGGCCTCTTGTGTGTAGCCTATGTCGTCCAAACAGGTGCCAGAATATAATTTTTTGAAAATTAGAGGATGTGAATTTTTTTAAGTGGTGGTAATCAGGAATAGCCATAATGGAAAAGGGATTTGTGAACACATCTGTACAAATGGAACCATTCCATTATTAATGGGAGATTTATTACTGAAGAAATCACTACAAAGCAGTGTGGTAGAGATTGTGTTTTTATTTTAATAGGGGAGCCAAGTCTTGCATTAGGACATTGTTGAAGCTTGTGCAGAAAGTAAACAGTACCCATGGGACCGTCGCATTCTGCTTGATTGAAGGGCCTTTAATAAATCCGGTACTCTAATAGCAGTTAAGACAGAGTATGTGTAAGAGCTAATCTTGTCTTCTGTTTTATAGTAACTTACGTATGGTGACCAAAAGTAGTTATGATGTGCTAGCAGCATTGTTCTTTGTAGATGACTTTTTAAAGTAAACTAAGTTTACTGAGTGACTTTTCAGAATGTATGTAATGAAAGGTAATAAAACCAGGATACCTGTTTACGGCGGGTTTAACAGCCGTGTATTGCACTTAGGAGATTTTACATCCCTACACAGATGAACATTCAAGTAATGGTAGAAGTGTGAGCCAGGCTATTGTTTTATAACAGTTTGGAATGGTTATAAAAATGAGTTTATTTTGTGGGATTTTATTAATGTTTTAATCATTATTTCAGTAATATTTGTTATATTTGACATGTTTCTTAGATATTTTTGTCCTTCTTTTGAAATCAGTTACTTTAAAAAAAAAATACAGAAAATTATCATGAAATTAGTCTATGGCACTAGTCTGTAGTTTTATATAAATGATATTTACAGTGGCCTCAAAATGTTCTTTTACTGTATATTTTTATGAAAAGCCATCTTATCTTAGATTATGGAAACCTCTCTTTGGCTTTAAAATTTACTTCCCACCACCTGCACCCCACCCCTCATGCACATTATTTCTTTACCTTTATATTTTTTATTCAGGAGATTTGATCAGAAGTTCGCTTTAGCACTGCTTATATCTAAAATAATATTTGTGAAATTTTAGATCCGTGTACCCAAAACAGCAGGCGTATGTATCCTGTGCTTTTTCATTTAACTGAAAAATCTTAAGAAAGACCCGTTTTTTAATAGTGTACACTAGATGGCAGTTTCGTCATATTTTCCGATTTCCAGTGCTGCTAGTCTGAGTGGAACAGGAAAGGCCATCAGTGTTTAGTCTGCACTTGAAGGGTCTCTGCATGACCAATGCAGACCCCATGGACTTCCTGGAACATGTGTTAGCAATTGAGCCGCAGACATTTCTTTCTTTGTTTTACTGCTTGGCTCTTTGAGAAAGTGTCGGTGCCAGGTTATGGGTTGTCTGGATCATGTCAGAGGCCATGGAGATCAAGTTCATGTGACAGGCCAGACTCAGGAAGGATGAAGTTGGAGGAGGTGAGGAAACTGACCCTTACTTTCAACAGCAAGAAGTCACTGCCTTTCTGTGGACCGGGGCCAAACGCCTGGGCGTTTAAGCTTTACTCCAGCTGAACAAACAAAACACATCGCCCATTTGGCTTTTTCATATTTCATCAGTGGTAGTTCATTCAGTGATTTCTCTATTTCTCAAAAATGACTTATCCCTCATCTTGCTCTCTTAATGCTTATTCCTATAGCCCTGTCCAGACGAAGTGACCTTGAAATCCTCGGCTACTGCCTGCTGCGGTGGTTATGTGGGAGACTGCCCTGGGAGCAGAACCTGGAGGACCCTGTGGCTGTCCAGACAGCTAAAACAAAGTACGGATTTTCAAGTATTCCGTTACGTACAGCACCAGGTCTGAAGGGACACATTAAAGCGAGTTAATATCTCAGAGAAGACTGCCATTTAACCTATTCATTCATTCAACCTATTCATTCAATAGGATAGCCAAAGCAAATTTCTTAAATTTGAAAAATATTTTAAAAAACCCAAACAGCTTACAGACATAAAATCCATTAAGCTAACACCTATGAGATCATATGTATGAGAGTTGTAATACAAAATAAAAAGTGAAATATTTGTTCCTTCACACGGTGTTTTCCAAAACTTAGATTCTAGGTGGTGGTATTTTCAAGGAAGAGTATTTTCAGATTAGCATTGTATAAGTATATGGAGTTAGTGTGAGCTTGGTGTGATTGATATTAACTGTGCAAAGCAACAAAGTGAAATGGGACAAACAGGGCTTATATTTTTCAAGTGAGAGCAACATGCATTGTTTTTAATCCTGTTATTGGGGGGAGTGTATGTTTTGTTTCTTAAGGAAGAAACAAACAGAATTTGTATATGAGGTGTTTATGTAAGAAATCATTTTGCAGCCACATAAACATTTTAATATTCCACATTCAATTTTTATCACCTAAACTCTATTAGGGTGAGAATTAGGTTAGACTGAGAATAGAGTGGGTTACTATTTTACTGTTTTTCTCACTGATCAGGCCTAACAAAAAGTCAATTGCATGTAGCACAGCATAGCCAGGTTTTCATTATGCACCAAGATATTCTCAACAGTAGTTATCCACAGATACAATATCGCAATTGGAAAAAGCAGCTGTATTTTAATAGGGCAAGTCACAACAGAAGTTTAAAAAGGGGTAGCTAGCTGATCCATAGAAATCAGTCTTTCTAATTCAGTGTGGCATCAGTTCTTAAGAGAGAGGAAAGCTAGCCTGCATATACAAAATAATGCAGATTACATTGGTAAATACTGACATATATTGTATGAAATATTTCTCCACTTGGAATCTTGAGCGTCCTAGTCCCTTTCCCAAAACTAACACATTTATATGTCAGTATTAGATCTGTCTAATCAGCTACTTATTGCGGTGACTGATGTGTCCATATAACCCTCAGGTGACTAACATTTTTCAATATATGGGTCAAGTCAAAGGACAGCAACGGGCATATATAAAGGCTTGGTTTCCAATTTTCTACCTCAGTTTACCTAATTTGAATAAAATAGTTTATTTAAAAGACTAACATTTTAATTCCAATGATCCTATATGTGTTTTTCTTTTAATAAGACCTACTAGTATTATTTTAGTCTTTTATCAATATGCATATATAGATGCCGTCATTGTATATGTCTCTAATGAATATACCTACATGTATATATTTGAATATAATAGGGTATTACATAAATAATAAAATATAATGCTAATAAACATAATCTCCATTTGTATTTTGGGGCCCCTTGCATATATTAATATATTCATTTTGACCTGATTACTAATATAAACCTATTGACCAATAAAGCTAATATTGTATTATGAAGTTTATAATTAAGACATATGTATAATTAAGATACGTACAGATATATATCTTATGTATATATAAGACATGTTCAAACTTTTTATATAATACATAATCGTAATTTATTTAACTTGCTGAGAAGGCATAACGCTGAATTTCCCCATAAGGGCAGGCTTGTATATTTAACCATAATACTGTATCCCATATGCCCTTTATTTTCCTAACATAGGGTAATATTAGATCAGTGCATTTATTGTTGCAATTCTGCCTATGCCTGAGTTTGTGAATCAAACATTCATATCAGTAATTTTAGTTGAATGTTTATATATTTGTGGCTGAAGCAACTTAAGAGATTTGTACTTGTTCAGTCTAAAACACTGGAAAGTGTTAGAATAATGGGTTTTTTGTTTTGTTTTTTGGATATTTCTTGTTAACCTGTTTAATCATGGCATAGCATAAAGCAACTGCCCAATTGAGAACAATATACATAAAATATTAAATAATTTGCCCCTCCGCAGTGCTGAGTACCTGAGGAGAAATATCCTGAAAATCCAGATAACATTTTTCTATGTATTCTTTTCTTAAGGTTTTTTTTTTTTAAAAATCATGTATCCCTACTTCTACATTTCTCCATGTACAGACCTTGTATTAAAGCATTTATACTGTAGTTCTACATTTAGTTTCTAGGTGATTGATATAAAATCGATCAGTGAGATTGGAGGGATCTCCCCCATCCACTTACCCTCTTACCCATTACAGGTGGGTGAAAAAAAAAAGTATGGAAAGTCACATTACTGGTGACCCACAGAGTTTTGTTTTCTAATCAAAACAGTAAATCACAGGATTGCAAACAAATTCACTGTGTGTTACTCTGTTTTGTTTTAGTCTGTTGGATGAGCTGCCTGAGTCGGTGCTTAAATGGGCTCCTTCCGGAAGCAGTTGCTGTAAGTCAGGTGATAACTTCTGCCTTCTCCTATACGATTTACGGCTCACCACATTTGTCACTCTTGTTTTGTAGCTTTTGCTGCAGCCAGTCCCATTCCCATAGTGATGGGAAGAAACTCTCCAGGGTTACAGATACGTTGCTAGAGATTGTTTAGATCCTTTTCATCAGGACACAAGAATGCTGCAAGAATATACGCAGGCAGCGTTCTGGGCTCTGCTGATGGCATTGCTTTCTTTTAGATGTATATTTGGGGAATCATGCACAGGTTTAATGGTCAACTGTATCTGGTATCTCCAGAGTGGACTTTCTGTTTCTGTTCCTATGTGTGTTGCTGAAAGAAGAGAAAGTTGATCTAAGGAAAGTTTCAATTAATAATTTAAAAAACCAAACCATTAAACACTTGAATGCTGTTTAGACTTGGGTTATAGTCCTACTCAACAGCCAGAAAAAAATTTTTGGATTGGCAAGGCATATGACCTTGGGATTCGGAGTATATTTCAGTGAACAGGTTTCTCTTTCATGTTAGTATAGACCATTTCGGAATTCTTTAATTGGTAGTACTATCAGTAAAAATAGTAAGGCAATTCAGAATTACCCAAGTGCTGCATGGCACATTGTTCAGCACCGAGTTAACCACCGAGTTAGACTGCCTCACAGAGCAGAGCCTGCTTCTGCTGTCCGGCTTGCTTTCTGTCCAAGACGATAGGCAGAGTGAATCTTGATCTCTGTTTCTACCGGGCAACTTCGAAGTTAGCTTTTAGCTGACTTATGAAAGTAAATATGTACGCTGAGTGTCTAGATAAGGTCAAATAGTATCAGTTTCCACATGAGAGTTCAAAAGTAGAGTTAAATCATCTTAAACTTATACTTACAGCCCTTCTTTGACCAGAAACCAAAATTTTCATTTCCTTAGGAAATGAACAGACCAGTTCTGTTTTCCCACCTCCATTTCCCAAATCCCACAAGTCTACCGAGTATGAGTCTTCTGCTTCCCACCCTCTGTTGTCTCTTTCCTTCTGATGGAGGGAGGCAAACGGGAGAGTAGTATTCTCATTTTGGGGTATGGGTTGAAAGATGAAAACTTTTCATTTATGTAACTGCACTGAGGAACTCAGTCAATATGCCAGTATTCCTTTCTGGCTAATATTCTTATTGGCATTTTTACCAAGTCACACAGCTTTCATTTTACTCAACAGGACAGCAAAAAGAGAGATGAGGAGATGTTAAAAATTTTTTTAAATTGTGTATCTCTTTTCTTGTCTCTCATGCACAAAAGGTAACTGTTCAGTTTAGGATTAGGAAAGAAAGCCCATGTGCCCTGGATTGTACACAATAAATGCTTATGGACCAGTGTATATTTCTGGGACACTGCTGTTGCTAAATATAATATTTGAGTGGTACGAGAAATGGTGGGAGGAGTGCCAGGCTCCTCTTTTTCGGTACAAACCATTTGTTTGGGTCTATACTATTCTTTTATAAAATGCAGATTTCTATTTCTAAAGCACAAAATGTTGAAACTTTATTATTAACTATAATATATATTAACTATAATAAATATTATTATTTATTATTAAGGTCTCTCAAGTTAGTTGGTTATGCTTAGGAGAGTGGGTATTGCTAGCATGAGAATCCGATTTACAAAAGGTTTATTACTAAGACATTTTATGAAAACAGCTGAGAAGTTTGCAACATGCATGTCCAATTCAGTGTAATAATATCAATAATAATTTCAAAAGTTTCTACCTCTTGAAACGATAGTAATGATACTTAATATTTCACTAGCTTAAAAAGCAGATGATTCAAGAATATCATAATTTCATACTGCTCAAAGCATTTGTTTTATAACTCTGGAAATATGCTAGTAAATTAAAAGGTGTACTTAATATAATAAATCCAGATCTTGAAAGGCTAACATTTAAACCAGTACTATATCACAATCATCTAAGCATCAGGTTTATCATAATATATTCATAACAGAGGTGGCCCTTTTCTTTTTCTCCCTCTCCTACCTCACTGGGACCTCATTTTTTCAAACCCCAGACCCATGAAGGCTTTGCAGCACAGCTACTATCAGCTGGTGGAGTGCCAGGAGTCTTCCATTGTCTTCTAACAGTGATTTGTGAAAAGTGTCCCCAACATATTCAGCTCTCTTATTCATTTGGGATATTCTGGTTAATAGAATTGTAATATATACCAAACTGGGCTTACCAATCTTGAAAGGAACAAAGAACAACAGAATATTCATATTAAAATGGTAGTGGATGTAAGTTAATCTTTTTTCTTTTGGATCATCTCTTCAAGAATTGGATGCCCCTACAAAGGGCTTCTGGAAACATGAGTTATAAATGTGATGAAGCTGCAGCACTTCCTAGTTACAGAGATCTGGTCGAGCGAGTGCTAGATAACAGAATTTGACATCTTATACATTAGAGAGGAAAAAGGTTGCAGAATTGCCACAGTATCCAAAAACCCAAAAAAACTCTGGAGCCAAGAGTTTTCATTTTAGCTGCAATAGCCTTATGTTCCTGGAAAATAGTTGTGGACAATACAGTGTAAAATGGTCACTCTCTGACTTTCCTTGGTGCCGGGGGGGGGGGGGGGGGGGGGGGGGGGCGGCGGAGAGAATGACTATTCCTTTTGGAATTTTTCCCTGTAGGGAGTGAAACCCAGTGTCTCTGCAGTTCCCCACTTGAAAGGAGGTAGGCCTGGAAGGGAGCAAAGATTTAGGAAGTCAGTTCTGACAAGCCACGAAGCTTCCCCAATTTCCCCACCATAGGATATGAACAACTTAGTGAGAAAGTAAGAGGTACTTGTGTCTGGGTCAGTAATAAGTTTTTGAAGAGGAAAGGCTTGAAAAACTAGTTTATGGAGTATAAACATCTCTGTTAACAAATGAAAATATGCCAGTTTTTAAACAGTGTATGGTATTATCACTTATATCTCAGATTGAACCTCCACCTGAAACAAAAATGCAAACTACATTTGTTGTAAAGCGGCTATATTTCTAATTTTTGGTTACTGACTCTACTTGTACTGTATTTCAAAGTTTGTAGTTCATAACTTCTTTTGTGGGGAGGTTACTATACCATTCTAGGGAAGAGAAAAATTGAAAGGTGGCAACTTCTCATCCTTGTGCTCTAAATCAGAAAGGCTATGCCATGATTGCCCTGGGCTAGCTAGGTATGCAGGACTTGAGCGAGGTCGGCAAATTCTAAAGTCAGTCACGGCTAAAACTGTAGAATTCAAGGTCATTTCTGAATGAACTGTTGTAGTCTCAAAATCAAAGCCTTAATTACAATTTGCAATGATTTCTTCCTTTAAAGTAAGGACGTTTATAGTATTTTTTGTTTGCTTTTGTTTGGTATTTTTGTTTGTTTACATTTTTAACTGAATTTTTAAAACTTCAAAAAATGTATTTTTAACTGAATTTTTAAAATTTCAGAAAAAAAGTGTGAAGTATGGCTGGTTCTGTCTTATTATTCATGTAGTTCTTAGTAGTTGCATCCTATAAATCAAAATCACTAACTATAATTTTAAAAATTTGCTTCTTTTGATGAGTGAATTGTAAACATTATCAACAAAGATATGTTAAAAAAAAAAACACACTAGTTTCTCCCATCTTGTCCAGTCTGTAGGTCACTAGATTTCAGTCATTTTTGGATATCATTTAAAGAGTACTTTCCTGTTGAACTGTTCATTCTTAGTTTCTTTGCAGGGGGTGTATGTGTGTGCGTGCACTTGCTTGTGTAAGAGAAAAACAACAGAGATTTTGAGAATATTGGAGTTTTGAAATTTTTTCCCATTATGAATGACATTAAAAAAATTTAATACTTCACAGGTGAAATAGCCCAGTATTTGGTATGTGCTCATAATTTAGCATATGATGAAAAGCCAAACTATCAAATGCTCAAGAAAATTCTGAACCCAAGTGGAATACCTTTAGGACCACTGGAATTTTCCCCTAAAGGAGAGAGCTTAAATGTGCGTACTCCAAATAATCAAAAGGTAAGTAACAGGCCCTGGAATCCAGTGATGACCTCTGTGAAGCTTATGTACCAAATGAAGTTGTTTTAGGTGTCAAAATGAGTCTGACAGTCCTGTTTCTTACTTATATCTAATTCTTATATCCCCTGAGCTCCGAGAAATTTTACTGAAGGTTCCTTTGACTTGTTGTCTTCAAGAGAAAAATAGTAGGATCTGTGGCCTGTTGTGTATTATTAAAGAAATAAAGCAGTCACTGATGTTACAGAGATAGGACTAGGATAAGATATTAAAGGCGAATCCAGCTTTATTCATGGAAACCTTTTTTGCTGCTTTTCTTCAGATTTTCTTTAGTCGTCCCTCTGTTTTTGCTTACTCTTGGCCATAATTTGGTGGTGGTAATAATATTCTTAAATTTTACCAGAATATTTGTATGTGCTGATTCTTCAATCTATAGAAACAATTCTTTTTTGCAAAAAGTTATTTTTTAAAGTTACACCTTCCACTTTATCTTCCAACTGACTCCCTCACAGCAACATTTTTTTAAAAAATTAGAACTGGAAACAACACAAAAGAATTAGAACTTGAAACATTTTTTAAGAAGGTGGGAGAAGCCTTGAGACTGCTATCAACAACATTACTGGACAGGCAACTAAATGTCTAATCCTGACTTGACGCTGCCCATGTGCAAAAAAAAAAAAAAAAAAAAAATGGAGGGCTTTGTTTCCTGATGCATGTACATTAAGGTAGGGTCAGGATGTCATTCATTTTTAATATTTCTTGTGAACTTTGGATCATCACAAGTATTCATGAGCCAAGAATGCAGGATGCAAACTAATGTGACTGATAGGCTGCTAGATGAATGGTGAGTCAAGTATCAGTGCACAGATGGTTCTGATTTGCTGAATTTTGTAGCTGCTGCAACTGAAGACATAAAATATCCTTCTAGTCATAAATTAGCTCTTTGGAAGCAAAACCTTGGCACCAGAGCTTTACAACCTTCAATTAGTAGGGAAAGAAGTATTTGAATGACTGTGGTATTGACATCTGTAGGCCTGCATAGTAATCATTCCTAATAGAAGAGAATATCTGTTTGAGGAGGTTTTGCATGGCTAATTAACTACCAGTGAGAATATGTAATTTTTTCATGATCTCCTGATTGTCACCTTTCTCTCATGATACAATTACATTTTATTGTAGCAAGTGCCTCACAAACCAATTGTCAGCACTATTTACGTATTGCAGAAGGCAGAACAAAAGTTCATGTTTAATAAAAAGCCACTGCATTTTGATCTTGGTAATTACTGAGACTTATTTTAACAGTTTTATTGACTTTTGTGTTTTTACCACTTTTGCAACAAAACAAAGAGCCATTTTCCTTGACATAGTATTTCCCTTGCAGTAACAGCCAGCACTTAATCCACACTAATTTAAGTAGATTTTTTCCTTTTTTGTAGTTTTTCAGTTTCATAAACTTAATTGAAATATAAAAGAAGCCATTTAAAAAACTTATAGCTATATCCTCTGATATAAAATTCTAATTATTACCCACCAGAATTTTCAGTTTCATCAAATTCAAAGGATGTTTGTGGTGAAACCATTTTTATATGCAGAGATAGAACATAAAACATTTTTTTCCAGTGAGCCTCAATCAAAAATATTCTGTTCTTCCCTTTTGATTAGAGCACTTTGATTATGAGTAAAAAGAAAACACTAAGAATAATATGCATTCTTAAGACTTTAGCTAATTTCTGTTAACAATATGATCAGCCTCAGTACACAGACATTAAGATGAATCGGGGATATATTTTATAGCAGATCAATATTTACTGAATAATGACTTTATTTCTGTAGTATTTTGAGTACACTAATATATTTGATAATTATATAGGTTCACCATATGTGACCACACCTTAAATTTTTTATTTTTAAATTAAGTTGACAGATTTTGAAATACTGCAAAAACCAAACTTGAAAATGATCAAAAGCACAGTATGATAATGTAAACTGTCCTGAACTCAGTTTTCCTAAATGATCAAGGATCGTTTCCACAGTTGATTGCTTCCATAACAAAAATCATTTTTAAGTCCAGAATGAATATCAATCTCATGGCCCCAAATTTCTCTCTTTTTAGACAGAATCCCCTCATTAGTAGCTAAAGATATTTCTTGTTACTCTATACATGGATCTAATTATTTAACAAAATAAATAATGAACTCTGGACTTGTAATTTTTGGATAAAGATACTTAAAAAGAAGTCAGTGGACCAGGAAACATATATAGTTAGATAAATAAAACGTTTCTATGATTCAGTATTCAAAGGAAAGTTATGAATGTTTACTTTTTTAAGTGTTATTTCCCTCAGTATAAGTGGTTTGTGCCTTTTAAATTTAGTAGTGATAACAAAAATATGTTTTGGTTAGGTATTATAAAATAGCACATCACCATAAGAATCTCAGCAAACTTATAGCATCTTTTTGCAAAAAAACCCAGAGGGATTTATCCAATACTGGGTTTTACTAGGCATCATAAACTGTTCCCTATAAGCTGAACCTTCTTCTTGAAGTCCTCAAATACTGTTACTGGAGTTAAATTGGAAATGAACTTTTTGTCAAGGTAGTAGAGATGTTGATATTTTTTCCTGAAAAGCAAATCTTTTGGGACATTTGCCTTGATCAAAATGATACTATGTATAGCTGATATTACTCTCTAGTAGTTCTGAAGGCTCTGGCATTGTCATATTAGAAGAATCTTACCATCAGGGCTACCTCAGTCTATTTATGCCATCCATTGGGATGTAATGTCCAAAATTCACTGAAGGAAACCATATTCAGTAAGAATGCTTATTGAGGTGAGCTAAAGCTCCAGAATTCCTGGATGACAATGCTAAAGCCAAGCTAGAAACCAGCATTACAGGAGGCCTCAATTCAACCCTTGAATAAGCCATTTCCTCAAGAGCCAGCAGTGGATCCTTTCATCAGTTTACCAATATCTCCCTCCTTATTCTGATGCGTGAATCCATTTTGTAATTTTATAGACACCTGAGCACAGTGAGCCACTCATCCTTCCTGAACACTTTACTAAGGCAGAGGAGTAGCTGTAGGTCATAGTTAAAATGTTCAAGCTATCCTAATTTCAGACAAGAAAAAGTTTGTTTCTTCATTCACCCGGAATCTGAGGTTCGTATAGCAGATCCAGGGGTGAATAGATTATTACTGGTAGTAGTAATCTTTGTATTGAACTTAAAAGCTTACAGAATTCTTACTTGAGCTTTAATTCTCAAAATAATTCTATTAAAGTTGTCTTCATATTTCTTTTCTGTATGAGAAAAAGAATATAAATTCTTAATAATAAGCACATTGTTGCTTACTGAATTTTAGGAGTCCAAAAGTATTCCTTATTTTGTAGAACAGTATGACGTGCCAATGAAGAGTTAAACAAAAATTACCTTATTTGAATAGCCACTTTCTGGAAAGTGACACACATTTGGATAGTATCCTTCTGTTTGATTATGTGGGATACCCAGAGTGTCTTCTATATTTACTTTTTTATCTTTGAGAAAAAGTTTTACTCTGTTCACAATTAAGGGTTAGACTTCATGATCCCACTTCACTCTTACCATTTTAAAAGTTTCCCTAGAAATAGAAATTTTCCATAAATTGGATATCATTTTGTTTATTATATAGACGTGTTCATGGCAGCACAACTTAACCATCCAGCCAACTGACAGCAAATCCAGGAGGCACTGTCTCTTCCAGGAGGCCTCAGAGAGGACTGAATATATTAGACCGAATTCTGTTTGTACATCAGAGGCTCCCAGACCAAAAACTGTTATACCTAAGGTGCCTAGCATATAGGAGGCACTAAAATTCTCAGTATCTCAACTAATCCTTTCTGTCACAGAACACATCTCATAATGATTGCCAAGCCAGTGTTTTATTAAGATAGAACTATGTACAGCAGCCTTGGGAAACACTGTTTCACACAAGTGGTATGATGGGCATTTATTACCAAGATAACTTCAGTGGAAAACTGGCTCAGAAGGTGGTTACACATGAATTTTTCTAGGAGTTGGGGAGAGTTGAGTGGTAGAAATAAAGAACCCCTGAGTGACCAGAAAGCAATTCCAATTTTCAGGTTACTGAGAAGCAATGGCTTTGCTATCCTTTGACAAGCTGGAATCCAGGAGGAGGGATGAATAAAGAATGGTGTTGTGACAGCTTAAACCTAGCCACAAAACACCAGCATATTTTAAAGGGAAGGAGTGAACACACTTGGCAATAGAAGCTAAAAGTTGAGAGACTACAAATTAAGGCTCTGCTTGCTCAGCCAATGTAATTCATTCTCTAGTTTGGCACTGGCTACTCCATTATTTCCCCTTGTACTGTTCCTATCTTCTGCCCCCTATTTAACCCATGAAAACAGGTGATGGCACTTTCAGCTGCTGTAAACATGAAGCTGCTGAACAAATACTTCACATAAGGATCTTCACTGTGGCTTTCAGTCTTCCAACTGTATTGTGGCATCTGCCCTGTGTCTACTTCAAGGTTATTGAGAGTCAGTCATCCCCCAGATAACAGCATGGTGTGAAAAAGAAACCTCAGAGACAGCAAGCTTGTTGTAGAATTTAACCTCTGATACTGGTACACAGTATTAGATGACATGGACTGTTATTCATCTGCTCAAAGGTTAACTTACCTGTATAAAAAAGTAAGCAACACCATAAGCTCCTAATTATGTTCACATTAATTAGGCTCACTTCAATGATAGAAAACTAAGATTCTAATTAATAAGAATTTAAACTAAAAAGATGTCCTGGATCCACTCCCAGCAAAGGTTAATAATGAATTCATGTGCAGTTTTCATATGTGACAGTTTTCTGTAAAAATGCTGTTTTCAGTCAGCAAATTATCTATAGAGATAATTTCTAAAGAGTGCATGACAGTGACACTAATTTTTATTGGTCTTGTCCTATTGAGGAGAAGAGGCCTGAATCTTGCCAACTACTGTACTTTTCTGTAATTTCCATTTGTTGGTTTCCTCCTTATTTCTTCCTTTTTTCAAAGCTTGGCAAGTATAAAATTTTCAAGAATCTGGACATGAATGCATTTTTTTTTTTTTTTTACAAGTGTCAGACGTTTTCCTTATATATTATTACTTACTCTGTATCAACAGGTTGATTCACGAAAGGCTGCAACAAAGCAAGTCAATCAGATGCAAAATAGGTTACTAGAAAAAAAAGGCCACAGTGAGAAAAGTGCTGAGTCCTGTGCAACGTGGAGAAAAGTGCAAGAGGAGGAGAAGCTGACTGGGTTGTCCAACAGTGAAACAGCACAGGTGAGAGGCGTTTTGTTGTTGTTTCCCTTAATATTATATTAGAATATGCCCTTTGGGAGTAAAGACTTTTATTTTTCTCCTGAGGGCCAAGGTTGTACAGTTTTGTTAAATGAGAAAGGACAGAAAATATCCTATCCAGTGGATAAAATCAAAGCAGCCAAAACCAGTTATCATAGAAACAGAATGACAGTGAGCACACTTGCGTGCAGATCTGATTTCTTTCTTTAGCCCGAGAATCTAACGAAGTGCACTTGAATTTGTTATGCCGTCTACGATCCATGAGGGACTCACCGTATTCCATACTGTTACGTTGGCTCCTCCAGTCTAACTCATAAACAGATGTGAGAGGGTCCCTGTCACTGTGGTTGTATTTCAAAATGACGGACTTTTATATCATCTGATCATTTGTTTGGTTAGTGACTCACCTTTAGCAGATGCCTCATTCAAGCAACAGCAAAAGTCTGTCCTAATTTAACCTTTTTTGACAAGGAGAAGCATACAAGGTATTTATATCTGCAGTGAAAAAAAATTTTTCTCAAAATGGCTAACATTTTATATGATTTCAACGTCATTTTCCAAATGGTTTCAGGTAGTTTACAATATGGAACAAGATAATGCCCCCATCTTCTATCTCCCCCCATGCCCCCCCCCACCCAAAAAAAACAGTTGGTTAATCAGGCAGCTGGGATGTTAATCATTAAACTGAGCACTGAATTTAGCTCTGAACTTCCTGGCAGCCAAGGCAAAAATTAGAAGCCTACAAGTTAGGCATTTCTTATCTAACTAGCAAGCATACAAGTGTATCTAGAGAGAAAAATGCTTTTTTTCGTACTAATAGGAATCTCTTGCATTTATTCTGTTATAAAACCACAGTAGCATCATTTCCTTTTTATTTTATTTTCAAATTGATACAAAGGAATCTACTTCAAGAGGACACATTTTATAGTTCCCATTTATAAAACTGAAGACAAATGTTGCTTGGTGACAAAATTTAGATATTCTTGAGTGCTCTTTTTCAACCCTCCATTGTATAACTACACCATAATCTGCATATCCATTCTCCTATTAGTGGGTACCTGGGCTGCCCGTGTCTCAAGCCACCATGAATATAGTCACTCTGAATATTCTGACACAAGTCCTTTTATGGATATGTTTTGTTTGTCCTGAGAAGTGGAATTGCTGGGTCATGGGGCAGATGTATGTTCAACATTATAAAAAGCTGACAAATACTTCCCACTTTATACTCCCATCAGTAACGTATGTGAGTTCCAGTCATTCCACCTCCTCCCCACTATTTGGTGTTTGTCAGTCTTAATTTTAGTCAACGTGTGTATATTAGTATCTCGTGGTGATTCCACTTATCTTTATCTGATGACCAATAATTGTGAGCACCTTTTCCTGTGCTGACTGCCCATTCATATACCTTCTTTTGTGAAGTGTCTTTTCAAGTTTTATCCATTTTTATTTGAATGATTGTCTTTCTATTATTAACTTGTAGGAATTCTCTATATATTCCACATATAAGTCTCCTGTCCAATGTCTACATTGTAGATATGTTCTCCTAGTGTGCAGCCTGCCTATTCATTTACTTAACAGTGTCTTTGATGAGCAGGAAGTATTTGTTTTTATTTGAAATTCAATTTATCAATTTATTATTTTTTTCTGTAAAGAAATCTTTGCCTACCTCAAGGTCACAAAGTTACTTTGCTATATATTTTTTTAGAAGGCTTATAGTTTTAGCTTCCATACTTGGGTCTGTGAGCCATCTCAAATCAGTTGGGTATGGTGTGAGATAGGGGTTGAGGTTCCTTCCATATTGAAAGCCAGTTTACCCCAGTACCATTTCTTAAAAAGATTTTCCTTTTCCTAATTAAATTTCTTTGGAGCGTTTTTCAAAAGTCAGCTGACTATATAAGCATGGGTCTATTTCTGGACTCTCTTTTCTATCAGTGTATTCCACACAGTATCAATTACTGTAGATTTATAGCAAGTTCTGAAATTAGGTAGTTTAAGTCCTTCAACCCCTTTCTTTTCTTCAAAGATGCCATGGCCATTTTAGTTCCTGGTCCCCTCCATAAAACTTAAGAATCACCTTGTCAGTTCCCACTAAACAGCACAGTGGGACTTTAATTGGGACTACACTAAATCTAGAGATCAGTTTAAAGGGAAATGAAATCCCAGCAACATTGAGTCCTCCAGTGCATGAACCTGAGACTTCTATGTGTTTCTTTCAACAATGTTTTGTAGTTTTTAGTGTAGATATCCTATACATCTTCTATTAAAAGTATTTCTCAATATTTTGGTTTTTAATCCTATTGTATGTCATTTTTTCAAAAATTTTATATTCCAGTTATTTGTTCCCGGTATATAGAAATAAAATTGATTTTGTATATTGACCTTGTGTCTTGGGATCTTCCTAAAATTCACTGATTAGTTCTAGTAGTTCTTTTGTATTCTTAGGATTTTCTACATCATCAATCATGTTGTCTGTAAATAGAGTATTCTTCCTTTCCAACATGTATGCCTTTCATTTATTCCTTTCATGTCTTATTACACCTGCTGGGACCTCTAGTACTATACTGACTACTCAATATAGTAATGAGAGTGGGCATCCTTGTTCCTAATCTTAGGGGGAAAAGCATTCATTCTTTCACCATTAAGTATGATGTTAGCTGTAGGTTTTTCCTAAATGCACTTTATCAGGCTGAGGAAATTTCGTTGTATTTATAGTTTGTTGAAGAATAAATTTTAGTCATGAATGGGTATTGTTTTGGGGGATGTGTCGAGATGATCATATGATTTTTCACCTTTACTAGTATAATGAATTGCATTGATTTTTGAATGTTAACATTTTATTTCTGGAATAAATTCCATTTAGTCGTGATGTGTTGTCATACTGAATTCAATTTGCTATTTCTCCGTTATGGATTTTTATATTTACATTGTTGAGAGAGAGTGGTTGTTAAATTTTCTTTTCTCTCAATATCCTTGTATGGTTTTGTTTTCCAGTCATTATATGTTACATTAGAGGGAAGTGTCTATTTTCAGAAAATGTCTCAGTAAGATTTGCCTTTCATAAAAATGACAGTTTAGAAAGAAAACTATCTAGGTCTAGAGTTTTGTTGTAGTAAAATTTCAAATTATGAATTTACTCTCTATCACAGATAATAGTGATTATAAGATTTTCTTTTTCTTCTTGTGTCAGTTTTGGTAATTTGATCTTTCAAGGAGTTTGTCCATTTCATTTAACTTGTCAAATTTGTCAGCACTGTGTAGTTCATGATATTCTCGTTATACTTTTAATGTCTTCTTTATCCATTCCTGATAATGGTACCTTTATTCATTTTGCTTTATAGTGACACTGTCTCCCCAATCGTAAACCATGGAAAGCATTGGTCTTTTCTGCATCACTATAGTTTTGTCATTTTGAGCATGTCAGTATAAATCAGATTATACGCTATGTAACTTGTTGAGATTGGCTTTATTTCTTTCACCGTTACACCCGTGAGATCCATGCAAATTTTGCATCTATTGATAGTTCATTCCTTTTTATTGCTAGGTTGTATTCTGAGGTATGGATGTAGTGTTGAAGAACATATGAGTTTCTTCCAGTTTTTTGCCTTTCACCATTTAGTATGACGCTAGTTGTAGATTTTTGGTAGATGTTCTTTATCAAGTTGAAGTTCCCCTCCATTTCTAGTGTATTGAGAGTTATTATGAATGGGTGTTGAATATTGTCAAATGCTTTTTCATATCTATTAATATGACCATATGATTTTTCACCTTTATACTGTTACTATGGTGGATGACACTGATTGATATGTGAATACTGAAACACTCTTATATTCCTTGAGTCAACCCCACTTGGTCATGGCGTATTATTCGTCATTGGGTTCAGTTTGTTAGTATTTTGTTGATGACTTTTACATCTCTAATGAAGACTATTGGTCTGTAGTTTTCTTTTTATTTTATTGTCTTTTTCTGGTTTTGGAATCAGGTAATGCTTGCTTCATAAAATGAGTTGAGACATCTTCCAATTTCTGGAAGAGATTGAATAGAATTAGTGTTTCTTTTTAAATGTTTTAGAGAATTCTCCAGTGAAACCGTCTGGGCCTAGAGATTTCTTTTCCTTTTTTAACTATGAATTCAAGTTCTTTACTAAGACTATTCAGATTATCTATTTCAAGAGTGGACAGACTTTCCTATAAAGAGCCAGACAGTAAATATTTAGGTTTTACAAGTCATATGGTCTCTCTTTTGTTCAACTATGCATTGTAGTGCAAAAGCATCATATACAATAGGTAAACAAATGAGTATAGCTGAGTTCCAGCAGAACATTTATGGCACTGAAATTTGAATTCCATGTAATTTTCAAGTGTCACAAAGTATTTTTTCCAGCCATTTAAAAATGTAAAAACCATTCTTAGGTGGCAGGTTCTACAAAACAGGTGTTGAGCTGGATTTGGCCTGCAGACCACAGTTTACCACCCCCTAATCTATTTCATCTTGAGTTATTTTTGATAATTTGTGCTTTTCTAAGAATTGGTCTGTTTCGTCCAAGCTGTTATATTTTTATTTGTAGAACTGTTTGTAGTATTCCTTTATTTAAATTCTCTAAATGGAATTGAAGCCTATAGTAATATTTCTTTCCAAATATCAGTAGTTTTCTCTCTTTTTTGGTCAGGTTTATCAATTTTATTGGTCACAGAGCCAGCTTTTGTTTGAGTTTTCTCTGTTTTGTCAATTCCATTGATTTCTGCTCTTTATTTCCTTCATTCTGCTATGTATTTATTTTCTTTTTTTCTAGTTGCTTGAGGTAGAAACAAGCCTCAGTTATTGAATTGAGACTTCTTTTTTAATATAAGTATTTAGTATTAGAGATTTTCCTTCTAACACTGTGTTAGCCATGTCCCATATATTTCGATACGTTTTCATTTTCATTCAGTTCAGTATATTTTTAAGTTTCTCTTGGGTCTCTGACCCATTCAGGAGTTTTTAAAATTTTTCAAATGTTTGAAGATTTTCCTGTTCTTTCTTTCTTTCAGCTTGATTTAGGTGTATTTTCCTTTTCTTTTCCTATTTCAGGTGGAAGATTAGGCTACTGATTTGAAACCTCTGTTTTTTCTAATATAAGCATTGAATGCTATAATGACCTACTAAGTCCCATTTTAACTGCATCCCATAAATCCTTATATAGTATTTTAATTTTGTACTTTCCCATGAGACTTCTTTTGATGTCTTGGTTATTAGAAGTGTGTTGTCTAATTTCCAAATGTTTAAAGATTTTCTATTACTGATTTCTAATTTATATTATTATCTGAGAACATGCTTTGTATAATTTTGTATTTGTTAAGGTTTATTACATAACCCCCAGGATATGGTCTATCTTGGTGAATATTCCAATTGCGATCGAAAAGAACATGTACTCTTCTGTTTTGGAGTGGAATACTCTATAAATATCAGTTAGATCCCATTGGTTTGTGTGATCTAACCTTGCTGTTTTTGTCTAGTAGTTCTCTGTTAATTACTAAGACTGATGTTTTCTAGTAAGGAGGATTGTGAGCTGCTGCCCCTTTGCTGTCCCTTGCTTAATGCAAGGCAATGGTGGTCAGTAGGGTTATGTACCAGTAAAACTTTACTCACAAACAGGCAGCTAGCCAGTGAGCCACAGTTTTCCAACCCTAGCCAGACTGTCTCTCCCAGTCACAGCTCTCAGTAAACTGAAGACGGCTGGTGGTTAAATCCTTTGATGAGTGCCTTCCCATTTGACATCATTTGTTGTTGCTTAAAGAGAGGTAAGGTATTTAGGTCGCACAAGAGATGATTCTATCTTGAAATTTTAGTAGTTTGACTTCTGTTCTTACCTAGACAGGGATAACTAGATCATCCACTTCTACATGTAACTTATATGTAAATGCAGTTTAGGTTAGCTTGCTTGTGGCGCTCAGCCTTTAGAAATATGATTTGATGGTGTATTTCTTTTTCTTTGTGCAAGAACAATGCTTTATGGGCCTACTGGAGTAACCATTAACTCATTTTGCCTTTAGTGAATTAAGCTGACAAAACTTTAGGAACATTGCATGCATGTGACTTTGTTAGCTCTCAGGCAGTAAAGAGTAGTTTATAGTTATCTCAATAATTTATTTCTTTTTAATGGAAAAGCTAAAGAGCCTTCGAGACATCTCTTTTGAAACAGTGAAACTGAAATTTGTATAAACTGCTTGATTCCTTTTTGCTTAGGAGTTTAGGGTGAGCATCTTTTCTTAGATAAGCTTCTGGACAAATAAAGATTTTTACCAGCTGTCTTCTCGAGATCTGTTATGGGAAGATGTCAGTCAATCTCTGGTGCTCCGGCAGGAGGCTACAGGGGGCAGGCCACTAGCTAAGGCTAGTCTGTGGGTGCACAGCACTTGCACCACCATCTTGCTCCAGTGCTTCTAGTATCTTTAATTATTACCGACCAAAAGAAGTCCTTCTAATTATAACTCTCTTATCCCCATAAGATTAAGCCTGTTTCTTTTTCTTGCCAAAAAATTCATTTTTTCATATTCTATCCTATTTTTAGATTATAAATTATTTAAGAAATAGCCTACTTCTTGGTTTAAAAGAACCAATCAATCAATCAAATTAACCAGATTTGGTCGTTTGATGCTGGTAAGTACATAAACACTTAAAATCAAGAACCTAAAAATAACTTCTCAGGAAAATAAAAAGCACACAAAAACTTGATCTTGTGTAACAAATTTTATTTAGCATTCTTATAGAGTACACAAAATAAACACTTGGATAACTCAAACCTAACAAACACATATGTATTTTCTCATAGGAAAGCACAAGGAGAAGACAAAAATACTGCGAGTCGCAAGAATTTCTGAATGGAGTAAAAAGTTCTCCACAAAAATCCAGCTGTATACAGTTCCCTAATTCATTTTATGAACCCCATCAAGATTTTACCAGTCCAGATATGTTCAACAAGTCAAGCTCTCCATCTTGCTACACGTCCACTTCTACAACTGGTATGGAGGTCACAGAATTAGACAGTTCTACAGGATTTTGGCTTACAATTTCCCAGTTTACTCTTAGTGAAGAGATAAAGGCAGATGTATATTATTATGGCTTCACCATTCTTCTTCTTTTGATATTAGTATGTCTTGCTTTATATTTTCTCTAAAGATATCAAATAAAATCCTTTTGCTAATTTAAGTTTCCAGTTCTTCACAGAAATGTTGCATTCTTATTTCAGGCTTTTCTCCCAGACATTTTCAAGGTAAGTGGCTTATAAAAAGAGGAATGCTTTATATTAGAGATGGTGTAATGATAGAGTTTGGAAAATACTTTTTAAGGTTCAGATCACCTAGGAAATCTAGAAAAGGGGTTAACTTTTTTTTGATCAAAGGAGAAATCTGAAAATTAAAATGTTAATAGGGACAATTTATCTTAGAAAAAATGTTTAAATACATAGATTGACAGATGTTTCCAAAAATTTTATATAGGCTGATATACTATATAGCTGTCTTCTAAAATATATTACTAAAAGCTAGGCACATTTTATGAAATGTGTTTAATAATTTGCTTACCTTACTACAATATGGACATTCACCAAATATGACGTTAAAACTCTGTCTACTAGTCAGTAGTCCTCTCAGCCACTGAAGATTTTAAAAAGAGAAGAAAGGGAGCAGTGTCAACATGATTACATATTACAGGTACTCCAAATAAATTTTTCTTTTTGAGTGCATCATATTTTTATGCCAGATGGTTTGCCTTCTTAATTTTCTTTTGCAAGAGTAAGAGGAACATCTCCTGAGCCAATAACAAACTACTAAAATGCTGAATAACAAGGGGAAACCAGTATGGATTTCAAGGTCTATACCACTGATTTATATGCAAATTATAGGCCCCTTTAAGAATCTGATAAAAAGTATGCACCTTCTCTACCCCAAAACAGATGTACACAAAAATAACTCCATGGGGTTCACAGACCCTCCCTAAATCCATTAATCACAAATTAAGAACTCCTGCTATAAAAGATATCCTAGGCTCTTTAAAATTTAGGTCTTAATTCTGATCTTAATCACCAATAGTAGGGTTAATTCTCAATCCATTAATTACAAGCAGGAGGCAATCCATTTTTAAAAATTAAATGAATTTTCATTATTACAAAAGAAAGCACATGTTCCCTTAAGAGTATCTCTATAATTAGACCTAGTATTTTATGATTTTATATAAGGTAAATTGACATCTCTACCTAAATTCTCCACTGTTAAACTGCAGCTAGCACCAGCTGCTATCTCTGATCACAAAAATCAGGAGGTATATTAAGGAAGTTTTTAAAAACTGAAAGCTGCAAGTCATTTTGTATATAGATGCACATACAGTTAGTCATATGTCCATTGTGCCCTAAGATGAGTGCTAGAGAGCAAGTGACTGCAGACAGGAAGGAAAGCAGACTTCTCATGTATACAGTAAATAAAGTGTCATTGACTTAAGAGTGTTGTGAGTTATTTAGATCATAAAATGCATTCTTCTCAATATCAAAAGTAGTATTATTACATTTATTCTATACTTAAATATAGCCTGAAAAAGTAATAGGTACTCTACAGTACTAGCTCCCTTTCACCTTATTGCCACCATTACTCCTACTTGGATGAGTTTACAGAGTTTGCATTGTGATTACATGAGATATTTACAGAAAGATTCCAATGTTCCATCAGTTTAATTTGTTATGCATCAATAAACAGTCCATGAGTATATTCTAGATACATTTTCCCACTTCTTGGATACTTTAGGACATTTATAAATTCATTAGTAGCCACGAAGAAATGAAATACACATTTGGAATGAACTGTTAAAGGAGATAATGGCACTAAAAGATCACTATTGATTTTAGATTGTTTAGATTTCAAATATGCATATTTCCTATGCTGTTAGTCTTACTGATATTTTTATTTTTACCTCATATAAACATATTTGATGGAAAGGCTGTCCACACTGTGAATTATCACACACTTGATCAGGAATGGCACCGTCAAGTTGGTAGGCATAACAAATTCCACAATCCATAGAAAAATCCTCCGAGAAAAGAAATATTGGGGGATGGGGTGGTGGGAAAAAAGAAATATTTATAAGAATACACAAGGTGAAACTAAAAAGTGAATAATATGGTATTAGATGCTATTAAATTTTTATAAAGTTTTTATAAAGGTAACTATATTGCTGTTACAGAAAATACAGTCACATCACTATTTAACACCTTAGAAAAGCTATCTGTAAGAGAGGGCTGCCTTTTTCATCCAAAAAATAATATACATATACCAAAAAGCAGATTCTATTTTTGGCTCACAAGACGTTTTGGGCTTAAGTAATATTCCCACTATGTACATCAGTATAATGCCACTGCAGTATGCAAAGACAGGAACTGACATTAGCTGGTGATTATACTAAACTTCAAAATTCTGCAACTAAAGGAAAAAGACAAAAACATCCCCACCACTTTAGTAGTCTACATTCTTAGCAGCTTTGTCAAAAATCAATTCTTAGTTTTTTTTTTGCAGTGTAGTAGTCTCTATTCAATTTTGAAAAACTATGCTGCCAACCTTCACAAACACTTGTTTCAAGCTAATTAGAACTTTATTTCAGTCATCCATAAGCAGATAGTATAGAAAATCCAAACATCTCATTAGCTACATTGGACCTTTCCCCTATTTTTAATAATAAAGATGTCATTAATCACTTTACTGCTACAATGACCATGAAAAAAGTACACTTATAACCACCAATCAAAGGTTAACAAGTTCTTTGATGCAACTGCCGCTTGCAGTTCAGAAGTCCATTATAATATTCTTCCAATTCCTTCCCTTTCAGCCTCACTTTTCTCTGGTGCCTAAAAGAACATTTGACTTTCATTATGCAACACTATTTGGAATATCAAAGCACTGATAAGACTTACAGATTTTTCCAGGATAGCATGAGCTGGAAAATCAATTTCTAAAACATCTTTCAAATTTTGTAACAGACTATTTTCTGGATCCCTGAAAACATGAAAAAAACCTGTTATTAAATTCGTAAAATCATAGAAAAGTAACAATTATATTGCAAAGATACCTACCACAAATGTATGTTTCTGCTCAGCCTAATTCCCAGGGGTTTTACCACTTCAAATATTAAAAAAAAAAAAAGTTTAATAATTTAGGGTTTGCTGCTGTCATTTTGTAAAGTCACATTTGGCACAGAATTTGTCTCTTTTTATTGAGCTATAATTGATAACACTGTATTACAGATTTAGGTGTACAACATAGTGATTTGGTATATGTATATATTGCAAAACGATTACAAGTTTAGTTAACATCTATCATGCAGTTACAAAGATTTTTACTCTTGATGAAAACTTTTAAGATCTAATCTATTAGCAACTTTGAAATATACATAATACTTGTTAATTACAGGATTTGTTTCCTAAGTACGTGATTAGAAAATCTAAATCATATATATTATATATTAAAACACAGAAGTACACAGTTCACAATGAGACATTTTCATTTAAGATGTTTACCATTAATATCTTAGAATATTTAATTACAATTAATTTTTAATTATAATATGTAATTACAATTAATTATTTGTCTACAGTGGTAGACAAATATTTTATAATTCTGTTAAAAACATTTAAACCTGAGATCTCATACCATGGTCAGCTCCAAGAAAACAGCACTCAGGAAGCATAGTAGGATGCCTGGGGTCTACTTCTATATTTATCGAAGCATTAGTCCCTAGAATAAAAGAATATTAAAGCTTTTAGAAGTAGAACACATAATGAAACAAAAAATAAAGGAGTATTTGTCCGGGTACTTATTTCATTGTATACTCAAGGAAAGATTAACTAATTGTATTATATATATAGTTTTTTATAAAGGTAAATATACTACTAATTTATAATTTAACAAAAAGAAGTAATTTGAAAATTTTGATCATGACTAAAGATTTGGGGATCCCAAGTTTCAAAAAACAGAGCCAATCCATAAGTTAATATAATTAATTTAGATACGATTTCTGGTCAGAATTGCATTAAAGTTTGAATAAAAATTTTCTATGGAGTGAAAAATCTTTAATATATAAAAATTACAAGTCACAAGTTTAAGAAATAATCTAAATGATATCGTAATAGTCTTGAAAAGTAATAGAACAAACGTAAAAGACTAAAAATACAATAAATGGTAAAAAATAAATGTTTAAGATTTGAGTTTTATAAAAACATTTTCTGAAATCTTTATCTCCCTGTGAAGCTTTCCTGGATAAGTTAACAAAGGGGTCAATTCATATTAAATTTTTGGAAACTGTTCATTTAATAACAAAAACAACTAACAGTTTACAGAATCTAAGGAAAAGCTATTTCTACTTGGCACTAAATTCTTTTATAAATTTTAACTGTACTAGAGTATGTACAAATTTCAGAAATTTTATTGCTTTTTTTGAAGGTACACAGTGTGGTTAAGCTTAATTTGGATTTCATTTTTATGGTAAAAATGTCTTGATAAATTCTATACACTATAGAATAATCCTCTGGCTCAGGTTGGCAACAATATAAATACAATTATTACAGATCTAGCAAAAAGAGGTAATCAAGTAAAATAAAAAAAGTAAGTCCAGGTAATTCAATAAGAAAAACAAAATTACAAAAAGTTAATTTATAATTTCATTGGTTAATGCATTTTTTACATGAACACATATTCCATGTTAGCCTTTATGTCACCTAATGGCTCCAGAAAGTACTTTCACTTAACAACAATGGTTGTATTAACTAGTCTTTTGATTAATTTGCTGAAAACCTGGTCCTAAAAGCGCAAATCAATGCCTGAAGAAAAAAAGGAGCTAAAAGGTAAATATAGGGAGAGTGAATAAATACCAGGTTGTTTTTGCTGAACAATGAGAAATAAGAAGTATATTTAATCATAACCTAAGAGAAATAATTATTTTAATGGGGCCATTAAGATAATAAATTACTGCACTTCTTTGAAGAAAACAGTTTAGTATCTACTTGTTCACAAATATACCATAACTTGGTTAATTATTCCAAATTAAATTCTGTTAAGACTTTTTCAAACTTGGTAAGTAACAGTACTGTCTGTAAAATTGCTGCGCAATTATACTTTCCTCTTCTCATAGTAACATGTCACTTTTCCCCCCAGGTAATCTATTATGCCTGGGTAGAAACTAACTCAGATATGATTCACATCAAAATATCAAAATATCCTTCATAACTATATAGTATTTACTGTGAACTCAAATATAGTTAAAAACATCTAAAATCTTGAGAGGTGGAGCTTTAAAATTGACTTCATGTATTGCTTGCTCATAATGAGAATACATAAAACAATCATCTCATAGTAAAGAGAATATGGTAATATTTCCAGGATGATATTTATGGTTATTCCACATCTTATTAATTTCATATATTTATAGTAAATTAAATACTTAAAATATATTCAATTATTATTTTGTAAAGCTTTCTTTTTACTCTTCAATGGCATGCATGGCCCACTTCAGGTTCTTTTACCCTCCTCTATATTTCTGTCAGAAAATACTTCCAAACTTGTTCGTACTTGTCTAGTTTCACGAATGAAGACTTCATTATTTCTAACACAGTTTTTTTCCTAAGTAATGGAAGTTCTGAAAAATCTACTCTACAATTTCTGTGCTAATTGAAAGCTAATTAAATACTATCTCTGAATGCTACTTCCATGGATTAGACCATCACCTTTCGTAATGAAACACCTCAGTACTTGCCCTTTCTACTTGAAATATTTACATTTAAATACATAGTAATAAAAGAAATCATAGTTCATCTCCCAAAGTTTTAATAGTTGACTTCATACAAAAAAAGTCATCTAAGAGTCCAATGTCATCTTAGATTCATTTTCCTAAGTAATACAAAATACAATCAAACACCTTTAAAAAAAACCTCTTTAATCCTTTTTTACTCTACCTAATGCAATTCTGCGTGCTGTAGCACTCCTTGTAGGTTTTTCCGGCTCAAGTACCCAAGTCTTCTCATCAATTTCATCCATAACATCCCAGAATGCCTTCAGTGATTCCAGTGCTGCCAAAAACTGACTATGAATGCTTATTAAGGAGCTCTGTGAAAAGACAGACGAAAGCTGAATAAGCTGTATGACACTATCAATAGTGGATTATCTTTCACTTAGGATACAACTCAGTTTACAAGTTTTAAGCTCTGTTTCATTTCAGCTAAAACTAGACTCTAGTAAACAACAGTCAACTCTCCCTGCTTCACACCTCTTCACCACTACTAGTATTAACAGAGTTCTTTTTTGATTGTCACTGGACTGTGCACTTATCAAGAAAGAACTGCTTTTTACAAACCATATTTATTATGATGCATTTTGTACTATATGTATGGAAAGGTATACCTTGTATTAATAATTACTATTATTAACGTATACAATATACATTTAGCATAGTGTCTACAATTTTAGTATGAAAATATTTTTATTTTCTCTCAGTTATCAAGTTAAATACAGTGCTATTTGTAATTTGATTAAATTACTTTTATACACTGTTAATAAATAACTTTGCAGACTTAATTAGACAAAGAGTATGAAAAGGTTTTACACACTTTTAAAGAATTCAACAGAAATTACAAACAGGATTTCTTTTGATGTTAAATTTTTAGCCAATCTCTGAATTCAGTATTTCAGGCATTAATCCTTTATGGGAATTAAATACATTTTCACTAAATGACAAGAACTAAAGCCATCATTGATTTTAAAAATCAATTCATAAAGTCAAGAGTTTCTTATAAAATAATGTGGTATGGTTAAAAGATACAACTATTTACTAAATATTTTATATAAAAAGCCATCAAAACTAAAACAGTTTTAAAAAGAATTAAGGATTTATTTTTTATTTTTTTGCAATACACGGGCCTCTCACTGTTGTGGCCTCTCCCGTTGCGGAGCACAGGCTCCAGACGCACAGGCTCAGCGGCCGTGGCTCACGGGCCCAGCCGCCCCGCGACATGTGAGATCTTCCCGGACGGGGGCACAAACCCGTGTCTCCTGCATCGGCAGGTGGACTCTCAACCACTGCGCCACCAGGGAAACCCAAGAATTAAGGATTTTATTTACTGTTTCAAATAAGCAAAACATATAAAAAAGTCACTGAAAAACTGCTGGCTCGTATCAAATGTATTCATCCAAAATAACTGATACAAGGCAACAACTCAAGAATATGATACACCCTGAGTAAGATGAAAAGAAAGAACTCACGTCCTTAAACATGTATTTTGTACTTATGTACTTAAGGAAAACCCATTTCATCTCATCACTTGAGTCAGGGTGTACACGTAGATGGATTCATAGCTCAGATTCACCAAAGCAGTTTCAACTCTTTAAAAGTTAAGAGTAGGAACTAGAGCTTAATGAGTAAAAATAACCTTTTATTACTAGTATATTGAGGGTAGAATATTCTCTTCTAGTACACCATACTTATCCACAAGTTTAGATGCCAGAATCCAGAAATCAGAAAACTAAATACCCAAGTGTTTCTTTTTTGTTTAACTGTGAGCTGCACTTTATTTCCTCTTTCACTGAATGCACCACCATTCTTTACATACCCAAATAAGAAAGCAGCTTTGGTCCTTGTAGATTTCCTCTGATACCTAATAAATTCTGTAAGTTAGCATAAGACTTAAGTCCATATTTAACATATTTCTTGATAACTCTATTAATCCTAGTATTATTATATATTATTAAAATAATCCCCTATTCTTATTTCCATATTCAGACTTGCCATCCTTGACTTAACCTTCCGGCAGAGTACCCTATTTAAAATATAAACCTGAACAGATCAGTCCCTCTCTTCAAACCATTCAAACCAACATTCTAACTGGATTTTTTTCCCCTGTAGTCATATTCCCCTAAAGCCCATTATTTACATTGTGATTAAGCTGATTTTTGTATTCTGCAAACCTGATACTGTAATTTCCTGGTTTACAATAAACTGTTTTAAGTGCAGTTCTTCTCCAAGTGATGTTTTGTCTTTGTGATACTACCACGTAATAAAAGCAACACAAGTCCCAAGAGCTGTTCAATAAATACTTGTTTAAGTAAATTGAACTATTTGACATAAGAAAATAATCACTGATGACCACCATTCTATTTGGTCACCATTATTTACAAGTACCTTGCAAATTATGTTTTATGTTATCGTTAGTGATTAAAACCACAGTTCTTTATCATGGCTTAATATTGTTTAATATGTATACATAGATATGTTTACATAAAGTAAACTGAAATACTTTCTGTGGGTTTATTTACTACTCCAAGCTTCAGTAACCACGTTCCCTATGATCATTCCCAAATTTTTTTAAGCCAGATGGAGAACTCCAAACCTACTCAGCCATTTCTATGTAGATAACATCTATATGGCTGTCTAAGATGCACGCCATAATTGGATGGTTCCAAACGGATCTCATCATCTTCCCAAAGAAAAATTCCCTTCCCGCTGTTTTTTTAATTAGTGAAAGGGGCTACTACTTGCCCTACTGCCCAAGCCAGGAATCTAAGCATAGATTTAAGTAGATTACTAAAACAACCTTCTAACTGAATTTTCTTCCTTTAGACATAGCCCCCTATTTTAACTAAATTGACTTTTGTACTATGTAAGTCTAATACAGTAATTTCTTTGCTTACAATAAAAGTCATTAATCACTAGATGCAAACATTATAAACCAACTGGTGGACAGTTTGTTGGCATTTTTAACAGCTTTATTGAGGTATAATTGATATACAAAGAACTGCACATATTTAATGTGCAAGTTGAGTTTGGGCATATGCATATACCCATAATACCATCACCATAATCAAGGTAATAGATATAGCCAACACTTAACAAGAGATCTCTAACATGAGATCCCTAAAAACACTTAACATGAGATCTACCCTCTCAACAAATTGTTAAGTGCACACTACGGCATTGTTAACTGTATTGTACAACAGATCTCTAGAACTTATTCATCTAGCACTCTGTACCCACTGAATACCAACTCATTTCACCCACCCGCCAGCCACTGGCAACCACTACTGTATTCTCTGTATCTATGAGTTTGACTTAGATATTTCATATAAGTAGAATCATGGCAGTATTTGTCCTTTTGTGACTAGTTTATTTCACTTCGCAGAATATTCTCCAGCTTCATCCATATTGTTGCAAATGGCAGGATTTTCTTTTTTAAAGCTGTCTTGTATATACCACATTTTCTTTGCCCATTCATCTGTTTATGACAGTTGGATTTTTTCATATCTTTGCTATTATGAGTAACACTACAATGAACATGGGAGTGCAGGTATCTCTTCAAGACTCTGATTTCAGTTCTTTTGGAATATACCCAGAAGTGGGATTGCTGGATCATATGGTGGTTATATTTTTTACTTTTTTGAGGACGTTCCATACTGTTTTCCATAGTTGCTGCACCATTTTACTCTCTCACCAACAGTGTACAAGGGTTCCAGTTCTTCCACATCCTTGCCAATACTGGCTACTTTGTGGGAGTGTTTGTTGGTTTGTTTTGTTTTTGATAATAGCCATCCTAACAGATCAAAACTATGACATGATACCATGTTCTAGTTTTGATTTTTATTTCCCTGATAATTAATGATGTTCAGCATCTTTTTATATACTGGTTGGCCATTGGTATGTCTTCTTTGGAGAAACGTATGTTCAAGTTCTTTGCTCATTTTTTTAATCAGGTTGTTTTTTTGCTGTTGAGTTGCAGGAGTTCCTTGTATATTTTGGATATTAACCCTTTATCAGATAGTCTGCAAATATTTTCTCTCATTTCATAGGCTGCTTTTTTCATTTTGTTGATTGCTTCCTTTTAAAGGTATGATGCAGTTCCACTTGTCTATTTTTGCTTTGTTGCCTGTACTTTCAGTGTCATATTTAAGAGATCACTGCCAAAACCAATATCAAGAAGCTTTTCCCCTATGTTTTCATCTAGTAGTTTTACAGTTTCAGGTCTCATGTTCAAGTTTTTAATTAGTTTTGAGTTGATTTTTGTATACAGTATGAGGCAGGCGTCTAATTTCACCTTTTTGCATATGGATATCCAATTTTGCCAACACTGTTTGTTGAAAAGACAACTCTTTTTAAGAATCAGTATAGTAGTGTCCCTCTCCTTTCTCTCCATCTATATCTATATTTTAAAATCTATAATTACCTATTTCATTGAAAATCCAAGGAAAAGTTAACCAAAAAAAGTCATAAAATGCTGTCACATGGTATCTTTCATTTGAAAGTAAGTTCCCCCAAACACACTGTCCATTTCTTGTATGCTTGAATGTAAATAAAATCCTAAACACAGCTCTGCTTAAAATGCTAACTCTGTATTTTAAACAGAAAAGGTATGTTTTAAAAAAAAAAAAATGACAGCAAAATAAAAACACAAAAAACCCATAAAACAACCACCCTGAAACTAGAAGTCAGTTGATAATTACGGAAGAAGTGAATTTCAAATCCTAAAAGTCATCATCAGTCTCCCAAGGTAACAGAAATAAAAGCAAAAATAAACAAATGGGACCTAATCAAACTTACATGCTTTTGTACAGCAAAGGAAACCATAAAAAAAACAAAAAGACAACCTACAGAGTCAGGGAAAATATTTGCAATGATTTGACCAACAAGGACTTAATTTCCAAAATATACAAACAGCTCATATAACTCAATATCAAAAAATCAACAATGCAATCAAAAAATGGGCAGAAGACCTAAATAGATATTTTTTCAAAGAAGACATACAGATGGGCAACATGAAAAGATGCTCAACATCGCTAATTATTAGGGAAATGCAAGTCAAAACTACAATGAGGTATCACCTCACACCAGTCAGAATGGCCATGATTAAAAAATTGACAAACAATAAATGCCAGAGAGGGTGTGAAGAAAAGGGGACCCTCCCACACTGTTGGTGGGAATGTAAATTGGTGCAGCCACTATGGAAAACAGTATGGAGGTTCCTCATAAAACTAAAAATAGATTTGCCATATGATCCTGCAATCCCACTCCTGGGATTATATATCTGGAGAAAACTATAATTCGAAAAGATACGTGCACCCCAATGTTCATTACAGCACGTTTTACAGTAGTCAAGACACGGACACCACGTTAATGTCCATTGACAGATGAATGGATAAAGATGTGGTATAAATATACAATGGAATACTACTCAGCCATAAAAAAGAATGAAATAATGCCATTTGCAGCAACATGGATGGACCTACAGATTATCATAGTAAGTGAGGAATGTCAGAAAAAGAAAGACAAATACCAAATAATATCACTTATATGTGGGACCTAAAATATGACACAAATGAACTTATCTATGAAACAGACTCACAGACATAGAGAATAGACTTGTGGTTGCCAAGGGGGAAGCGGGGTGGGAGAGGGATGGATTGGGAGTTTGGGATTAGCAGATGCAAACTATTATGCATAGAATGGATAAACAACAAGGTCCTACTATACAGCACAGGGAACTATATTCAATATCCTGTGATAAACCATAATGGAAAAGAATATGAAAAAGAATATGTATCTGCTGTACTGCAGAAATTAACACATTGTAAATTAGCTATGCTTCAAAAAAATAAATTTTCTAAAAAGTCATAATCAAATTTTACACAGTATTTTTATGTTCCAAATAAAGAAAGTCTGAAAAAGTGAAAAGTGAGACACAGAAACATTTCTCTTAGCAATTTTAATGAAGTGGACATTAAAACTATTCTATCAATAAGCCTCTGAAAAAAAAATTTTCTACAACTGCTTATTTTGTCTATTAAATCATTCACAAACTCTTAATTTTCAATTGATTACCCTACTGAAAATGGGGGAAAAAAGTCTAAATGTTAACAGTGCAATTAAATATTCTATATACATCACCATAAATGCCAAGGAAGTACCCTATAATATGACCAAATTTGATATCAAAGTTCAGTAAGTATTTTGCAAGGAGAAAAGTTCTCTAAAAATTTTTTTTTCAAAAATAAAAATTGCCAAGTCCTCGTTTTTTAATATGAGCAGTCTCACATCACACCAAAACTACTGTGCAACTGCCTTAAGTTTTCTTTCTTTCTTTGGGGGGGGGGGGGGGAGACACTATGCAATGTAAAATAACATGTGAATCATATAAAGAAAAACTCTGATAAAAGGTGAGAAAGTTAATTTTAAGAGGTAACATTAAAATACAAAATGTTGGTAAGGATGTAAATCAACATGAACTCTCACATTCTGTGGGTGAGTGTATAAAATGGCACAACCATTTTTGAAAAGATTTGGCGATTTCTTTAAAAACTAAATATATCCTTATTTGTAACTTAGCTGTCCATAAAAAGACTTATGTAAGGATGTTCATAGTTTATTCATAAATGTCAAAAATTGGTATAAGTCCAGATGTCCATCAATAGGAGAAATGATAAACTCTAGTATATTCATGCAATGGAATACTACTCAGGAATAAAAAGAAAAAACTACTAATACATGTCACAACATGGAAATTTCAAAACTATGTTGAGTGAAAGAAGCCTACGTACATAAAGAGTACATACTATATGCTTCTGTTGATATGAAGTCTGGAACAGGCATAGCTAAGGTATGGTTGGGAAAAAAACAATGGATATTTACTGGGAAGAGAGGAGACTGAATGATGGTAATGTTCTGCATGTTGAGTATGGACTGCACCAGTATATTCATTTACTGAAATGTATGATACACTTAGGATTTATGCATTTTATTATTCCCAAATTTTACAAAGAACTGAACTCTAGTTAAAGGTATGCATACTGAAGTAAGTATTTGGGGGAAAGATCTGATACATGCAAATTACTGTGAAAGGCCTCAAAAATCAGATGGATTTATGGATGGAAAGAGGTACAATGGAAATATAAGTGTTAAAGCAAGTACAGTAAATGTTAACTATAGAGTCTGGGTGGTGTATATATGAATATTCACCATAAACCTTTTCAATGTTTCTGTATGTTTGAAATTTTATAATAAAATATTGGGAGGAATTATATAACTTATATGAGTTATTTATTATAACTAAGAAAGTTAATTAAAACTATTTTTTCTGGATTAGGTTATAGACTAATTTTTTTCAAATATTTAACAACTGATCTCTTTACATACATCTTTAAATCTATATATTTAAAACCATCTCTAAAACAAAACATAAATATGCCTTCTGAGAAAATCGGCTCACTGTATGTGGCAAGTTATAATCTTTGAAATGTCTGTAATAGGTGTTCTTAATCAGAGTATCATAAGGTTGGGTTAAAAAAATGCATTTTATATTCTCTAAGTAAAATATAGCCTTTCACTCAACTATGGACATAGATAACAAACCACACAAATGGTATCACTACCTGTAACTTTCTCTACAATAAAAATCACACTGCAATCACTTAGAGAACTTAAACACTAATATCTACATTCCATTCTCAGCCATTCCTTTTTAATTGATCTTGTTACAATGCAGCCTTAGCACTAGGAATTTCAAAAGTTCCCCAAGTGATTCTAATGTGCAAAGTTGAGAACCACAGGTGGAACAATGAACAACAGCCATCCCTGTTACAGTCTAAATGTTACCAGACATATTTCTAAAAGATTCAAGCTCATGAGGGAAAAGAAAGGCATCCTTATGAACATTTACGTGATAACTTTAATTTCACTCTTTTTTCACTGTTGATGTTTAATATTTTATTTATTTTTGCAACCAACTTTGGGATTTAGGGAAGCATACAATGAATTTGTAAAAATGGAACACAGTTTATAAAATTAGACTTATGGAGAAAAGTTTTAACTTTAACTTAAAATAGTCAATTTGTAGCCATATACAACAAACTATCTGGGTCAAGAATCAACGAATGCATGTCCTCATTTATAGTATACCAAGTTATACAAAACTAAGTAATACTACAAAATGAATTATGTCTTAATACAATTCAATACAGCAAATGTGTATAATGTGTAGGTGTTATGCTCTACAGTAAATACTGATTGATATAAGATACAATAGAGTATGTTAGTTAAGTTCATAGACTTGTAGTCAAATATTTAGTCTCATTCCTAGTTCCACTACTTAAAACTAGTTGCATCTTTCTCAGCAAATTACTTAATCTCACTTAGCTTCTGCAATATGGAAATACTGTTAATCCTTACAAGATTTGAGTGAGATGATGTATATAAAATGCTAAGTGCTCAGGATACAGTATATGCTTAAAATTGATAGCCACTATAATTAAAAGACATATGGTCCCTGACCTAGAGAAATTCTATCAAATCAAAAAATATTTGTACCATATGAGACAAAGGATTAACACCCTTAATATAAAAAGTTACTGAAAATCAATTTAAAAAATACATATGTATTTTTAAAAATAGGGGATTAAAGACAGTTTCCTAGAGAAAAAATTCACATAATCACACAAAAAATACTCAACTTCCTAAGTTTAGACATTATTTCTAATTGCAAAATTTCAGGTAAGAGAAAGAGAAGAGATGAGCAAAGCCTCACAGTTAGAGGATGGTGAGAATAATGAGGTATACGGGATGGGCGTCTGCTTTCCCAGAGTAACTTTTCCTTTAATAACTGAGGTAGCTCAATTCCATGGTGTGGCTTCTTTCTTACAGCACTCCCATTACTAGTCACTGCTTTATTACAGAACATCACTGAAGAGGTGAGCATTCTATAGGTCCTATGGGACCGTGGTACATGCCCTTAATCCATTCCAGAATAATCAAGAGTGGTTTTGTTCTAATTCAGCACCAATGATTTTGTTCCAAGGCTTCACTAGTCCCTGGGTAGTGTGGTTTTAAAAACCCACTTTATATAAAAATTTTTATTTCCTTCTTTGTACTTTTCCATACTTCCTACAATAACATATATTATTTGTATAATCATAAAGGAGCACATGTAGAACTAGAAATAAATGGTCTGTCAGCTATCCTTTCATTTCATGAATGTGTACAGTGAAAAACATACTAAACTCAATTCAATGAAACTAATATTTCAACCATGTGTCAGGACTATGTTAGGAACTCCAATACAAAGATAAAAGAACCCAGTACACAGAGAGGTCACCATTCTAATCTTGACGGGTAACAAAGTATCTGATATCAAGACATACCCAGCCTCTTAAAGACTTAATATTACATCTATAAATGTGAGTGTGTGGTAGATAACTTCTAAGGTGACTTCCAGCTCTAAAAGTCAAGAACTCTAAATATAACTTTGAAAATCCATGAAGTAGGTGATTCTGTCCAATTAAAAGTAGGTATACTTCCTTTCAAGATGCCAATTACTATAACATACTCCCATTTATTTCCAAATCATGTTTATAAACATATTTTCTCATTGAAATTATATATAAATTATACGTAACTTATATGATTCACTGTACAACAATCATTTCCTCTTTAATCAAAAGAACTTTTATACCAGAATCAAAATATTTGGATTACACTTCATATCCCCATGTATTTAAGGGGAGAAGTCAAACATGCATTATACAACTACTGTTTTTTTCTAAAATATAGGGACAAGATTTCAGTCTTTTAAAACTTCTGAGTTTGGGAATAGGTTTGAAACCACAAATTTCTAGCAGGTATAGAAAAGCAACTACACAGCTCAAATATGATGAAGATCCAAAAATTACACCCAGAACACTGAAACTGGTTAATTCATTAATCAAAGGAAAATGTCAACCTTTTTAGCACATATACATAATTTAAAGAAATAAATAGAAAAAAAAAACTGTAGAAGGAAGACAAAAGAAATTATCAGCAAAACCAAAAAAATAAAAATTTTAAAACCTCAAAAGCAGGGGTTTCCCTGGTGGCGCAGTGGTTAAGAATCCACCTGCCAACGCAGGAGATGCGGGTTCAAGCCCTGGTCCGGGAAGATCCCACATGCCGCGGAGCAACTAAGCCCATGCGCCACAACGACTGAGCCTGTGCTCTAGAGCCCACGAGCCACAACTACTGAAGCCCACACGCCTAGAGCCCATGCTCTGCAACAAGAGAAGCCACCGCAATGAGAAGCCCGCGCACCGCAACAGAGAGTAGCTCCCACTTGCCGCAACTAGAGAAAGCCTGCACGCAGCAACAAAGACCCAATGCAGCTAAAAATAATTAAATAAAATAAATTAAACAAAAAACAAACACAGAAAAGGCTTAGTGTCCCAAAAGCAATAAACTATCCTACAGAGAAGAAAAGTATCCCAGTAACCAAGATAACAATGTAGGAGCCTCTCACCTAAGCCTTGCTGTCGGAAGGGAGAGGATGTGATGCTAAACCACCTCTTGTCCTTAAAGTGCCAAAAAAATTTTTTTAAAAAGGAGAAACACTGAGAAAGTTAGAAAACATAAAACAAGGAGAAAAGAGTATATTCTATATTCCACTCTACCTACTCCAAAGATTTGCAGCATACCATGTTGAAGGCATAACAACCACAACATTCATTATTTTATCTATGTATCTTTCCGTCTATTTTTATGTGGGGTAAGGCAATCACTAAAAAAAAAAAGGCACAGACTAACCACCAGACATTGGAAAACTGTATCTGTAACATTCCATGCACTGGGAGCACAAGAGCTAGGTTTAACAGGGAAGATATTCCTGATATGGAGTCCAATCTTCCCGTGTGAAAAGCAAAGGTCAGAAGATTAAAAAGAATGTATTAATCTTGAGGGGAAAAAAACCAGACATCTCGACATGATTTGAAAAGAGCAGGCATAAAGATATTAATAAGAGATCAATTTAATATTAGGTTCACCTAAGGCATTTAATGAAATTCTCTGCACTGAAATCAGGATACCTGGACTGTTCTATATATAGGCTTCTCGGTGAGAAGATCTGTATGTGAGATCCCTGTGTTGATGCACTGAAAATTTCTGAATAATCCCAATGCTGAACAGTCTGTTTGGTATGATAGATTTGGCATTTAAACCTTTAGATCATTGAACCAGTAGAAAGTTCATCTGGTCAAATGTCACCAAATCATGACCTTTCCAAAAATATTACAAGGCATATTCTATCTCCCGACTAGTTTTATATTACTGAAACACAGTCTATTTTGGAAATGCTTGCCAATTTTTATTGCTGGCAAGTGTGATGAATCAAGTACCCCAATATTTGACCAGAGAAAGGTCAAGCTGGTTATTCTTGTTTATGTTTAATAAATAAATAAACCATCAGAAAACTAGGTTATATCAGTATTCTACAGAAATCTTGAAGGGTATCACATTTTCTCATGACACACAGCCAATAAACAGAGAAGATGAAAATGTTCTTATTAACTCCATGGCTAGAGGATATATAGTTCGTGAAAGAAATCGGTGCTCTGGTTTCCACTGTCACCATCCACTGACGAATTGCTTATATGCTTAAGTCTAAACTCTTTTCGAAACATGCTAGTCCCGATTACTGAAATGTTAATAATTTTTTTTATATTCGACAAAGAAACTGGGTAACAAGTACAAGCTAAGAAGTTAGTGGCTGTGGCCATTATAGAAGTTGCATAAAATTTTTCAAATGGTGGTGACAAGCCAAAGGAAGCTGATAGCAACTGTAAAGAAAGTTCTGTAGGGGTAAGGACATCATTTGAGATAAGACTAGTACACTCTTTGAATTATAAACAGAGTTTTAAAAAGGCCCGTCAAGTTATATTGCTTAGAAGGTCACGTATAGCTGCAAAAGTTTTGTTCAGTCTTGAAAAACAAATCAAACAAGCAAAAGGCAACCATCAGGATTTTTTTAAAGAAGGTAAATTTCTGCGCCGTAAGTATAACTGGTATATTTGGACCCTTGTCCTACGTCATCTATATTTGTAGCTATAACGTTAAGTGATATATGCAATGATAATTTGAGCTTGGGATCTCCCCCAAAAAGCAAAGCCTGAGGCCAGGGCTTGTGTACAGATAGGTTATTGGAAGTAATCTCAGGGACTGAGAGGGAGTAGGGACTGGAAACAGTATAAGCGAGGAGAGAAAGCTAAAATAAGGGTGTACTTTCAAGATGGTTACTGTGGTCAATGGCAGCTCCGTGAGAAGTTCTAGAGAAAGCTCCTCAGAATTGCCACCCAAGAAACAGAATTCAGGAGCATTTATTCACTGTCTTCTATTCCTGACTGGTCGAGTTGCCCTAGGAGGGTTATGAATTCTCTCACATTTCCAGATCTGCATACATATGTATCCCTAATGGCTCCCATAAACATCACTGGTCCTAGCATCAGAAGAGCTGTGGGGCAAAGAAAGAGAGAAGTGGTAGAGCTTAGGTGAGGTGTTTTGTCAAGATACACAATCATGAAACAAACTGAAGCAATATGGCTGAGTAAAAAGTGGATGCGAAGGAAGTGAAGTAAGGAGCAAGAATTATCTGATTCCTAAGCCATTTGCCAAACAGGGAAGTAACATATGGTCAATTCTCCAAGAGTTAAATAAACCTATTTTGAAAAAACTTTCCTCATGAAATTAATTTATATAAAGCTTTAATAGTAATAAAAGGGATATATTTGAAATACCCAAAATATATATCTATATAAAATATTCTGCCTATTTTGTGTTGTTGTCTTATTATTGAGCTTTCAGAGCTCTTTATATATATTCTAAGCACAAGTCCATTATCAGATACATAATTTGCAAATATTTTCTCCTAGTCTATACCTTGTCTTTTCACTCTTTTAACAGTATTTTTCAAGAGCAACAAGTTTTAATTTTGATTAAGTCCAATTTCTCAACCTGTTTTTATAAGGATCTTGTTTTCTGTATTGTGTTAAGAAATCTTTGCCTATCCCAAAGTCACAAAGCTTTTCCTTGTTTTTTCCAGAAGTTTCATTGTTTTAGGTTTTACATTAAGTTTATGATTCATTTTGAGTTAATTTTTACATATGGATTGAAGTTCATCTGTTTTGTATATATGTATATATATAGCAAATTATTTGTCCCATTTATTGAATAGACTCTTTCTTCCACTGAATTATCTTTGCACCTTCACTGGGAACAGCTGTATGCATACACAGTTATATGGGTATACTTCTAAATTCTCTATTCCAGTGATCTTTTTTTCATACTTTATATTAATACTACAGTGCCTTGATAGATAGGTTTGTCTTAAAGGTAAATTTATAAGTCTTGAAATCAGGTGGTATTAGTCCTCCAATTTTGTTCTTTTTCAGTTTTTTGGACTACTCTAAGTTCTCTGCATTTCCATATGAATTTTAGAATCATTTTGTCAATTAAAAAATCTACGGGGATTTTGATTGAGATTGCATTGAATCTATAGATCAATTTGGAGAGAACTAACAAGTTAACAATACTGAGTCTTCTAACTCATGAATATAGTTTATCTCTCCATTAATTCAGGTCTTTACACAAAAGATTTGTAGATGCTTCACCAAAGAAGATATATGATGACAAGCATTTAATACGTTCAACATCACTTGTCATTAAGGAAACGCAAATTAAAATCAAAATGAGCTACCACTACACACCTATTAGAATGGCTAAAATGAAAATGACTGGACATACCAAATGTCAGTAAGGATGCAGAGAAACCAGAAGCCTCAAGCACTATTGTTAGGAATGTAAAATAGCACAACCGCTTAAAAAAAACCGTTCAGCAGTTTCTTAAAAAGTTAAATACACACCACTTAGATGATCTAGCCATTCTAACCCTAGGTATTTGCCAAAGAGAAATGAAAGCATATCTTCATATAATGACATTCACATAATGTTCACAGTAGCTTTATCTGTAACAGCCACATCCTGGAAACACCCCATCTGTCCATCAACAGGTAAATGAACAATATATGGTTACATTCATACAAAGGAGTACTACTCAGCCTAAAAACAATGAAATATTATTACATGCTACAACACTGATAAGTCTCTAATTTTGCTGAGGAAAGAAACCTGACATAGAAAAGTATATAGAACTATATAAAACTCTAGAAAGGAGAGCAGCAGTTGCCTGGGGTTCAGGAGGAAGGACACGAGGAACAGAAGGGAGAGATTAAAAAGGCGAAGCGGGAAACTTGGTTGTTGTGGAAATGTTTATTATCTTGATTGTGGGGTTGATTTCACGGGTGTAAACATTTGTCAATGCTCACCAGATCATACGCTTTAAATATGTTTAGTTTATGGTATATCAATTATACCTCAAAAAAGCTGTTTAAAAAAACACTCATTCTGGGGCTTCCCTGGTGGCGCAGTGGTTGAGAGTCCTCCTGCCGATGCAGGGGACATGGGTTCGTGCCCCAGTCTGGGAAGGTCCCACATGCCGCGGAGCGGTTGGGCCCGTGAGCCATGGCCGCTCAGCCTGCACGTCCGGAGCCTGTGCTCCGCAACGGGAGAGGCCACAACAGTCAGAGGCTCACGTATCGCAAAACAAAAAAAACAAAACAAAAAACAAAACAAACAAACAAAACACTCATTCTGATTTCTGGACAGTAATTAATCTATACATTAGTACCTTCTTTGCAGTAGATCTGCAGTAGATTTCTCAACTTTTAGGACCTAAAAAATTTACAAAACAGCTGTATTTCTAACAGCAAAGACAAAGACAGAAGAGTAACTGTTCATAAACCCACCACTTAGATAATAAAAGCTTATCAGTTTTATATGTATATATTGGGCAAGGAAGGAGAAAGGATATACATGGGAACAAAGATGTTAGCTATTACCCCATAACTGTTATTAGATTATGTTAAACTAGGAAAGCACTTAAGCAGAAAAGTGTGCACACTGCCAATCTCAAAATGTAACGCTTATTATCTTTAAAAGCATTTTGTTACTTTTATAATACCTGAAGTGATATAATAACGTCAGTCACTTAACCAGATCTTAGAGTATAATATCTTCATCTTAAGTACTATTATTTCCAGTATTTTAATAATTTTCTCACAGTCCCAGAATGTGATCTTTTGTGCTCTGATGACACTTAAATTAATAGCATAATTTTCTGGTACTTGCAACAGTTGCTTTCCATTCTGATTTTTTATACTTTCCTATAATATGCACACATAAATCCTCTAATAATCATTTTTGTCTTTTTCTCTGAGGGATTCAAAAGGCTTGATTCAAATATCAAGAGATTAAACTTCTAAAGAAATTTAATTTTAACATTAATTGCAATATTCCCAATCAGATATCTTTAAAGAGATAAATCTCTTAAATGTTCAGTTCATTTGATCTTATTTGCAAGCTTCATTAATTTTCTCAACTCTTTCTGTAGGTGTAACTAAATCTATTAAACCAAATGCTATTCTCTGTCACACAATCCATAAAGAATGCATCACCTCTTCTTACAGTTTATTTTTACTATAACTGACCACTGATGATTTAAAAGATTTGCTACTATTCTTAAGTCATGTGGAAAGTATATATGCCCACAAAGTTAAATGAAACACATTCACTCCATGTGTAGCCATTACAGAATGACTGCAGCAACTCTCTTAATAAAAAAGATAAGGAAGAGAGAGAGGGAGGGAGAAGTAAATAAATGTCTGTCAAGTGTATGTTGAAAATGAGTAGGCACTTCCAACATGGTCCTAAGCTATCCTATATTATAGGTCATTAAAAAAAGAAAAGAAAAAATGTCAGGCCAATTAGGTGAGGATTCTGGGTAGATGACTGAGTAGGAAGCACCCGGAATCTGTCTCCCCACCTAGACAATAAATGCACTGACAGAAACTATTTTGGAACTCTTGAGTCTACAGAAGGCTTGCAACTTTGGTTAATTTCAGCTCTTAGCTACCCATCACCCTGCCCCACAGCTCCCTGACAGGCAGCCCTGCACACACTTCGGGAGCACCCTGCACACAGCTTATAGGAGCCAGGGTGGGAGAAAAGGAGCTGTCTTCCAAATATCAGGTATCTATGCTCTGATGACTGACTGCTGCTTCTAATCTCAGAGGAATACACAAACAGGCAGTTGGATATTGCTGCTGTACTTCCTCCCACTGTTTCAAGTCCTTCCCTCTCTTGCAGAAGTGACCTGCAGCGTACTTAAGGAGCCACTGACCCTCCCCCCCTTCATTTTTCTCTTTTTCCCCTTTTGAGTGTCAGACTTTAAAGACTAGAACATTCAAAAGCAACTCAATGAGTGAGAAAGCAACTGGGATGAGTGAAATGAGGTACAAACTTCCAATTACAAAATAAATGAGTCATGGGGGTGAAATGTACAGCGTGGGGAATATAGTCAATAATATTGTTATATCTTTATATGTTGACAGATCGTAAACTAGACATAATGGTGGTGATTTTGAAATGTATAGAAATATCGAATCACTATACTGTGCACTAGAAACTAACAAAGTGTTGCAGGTCAATTATACTTCAAACAAGCTCATAGAAAAAGAGATCATATTTGTGGTTACTAGAGGGGAGGGGTGGGGGGAGGAGGAATTGGGTGAAGGTGGTCAAAAGGTACAAACTTCCAGTTACAAGAAAAATGAGTGCTAGGGATGTAATGTACATGATTGATATAATTAACACTGTTGTATGTTATATATGAAGTTGTTAAGAGTAAATCCTAAGAGTTCTCACCATGAGAAAAAATATCTTTTGCTTTTTCTTTTAATTTGTATCTATATGAGATGGATAGTCACTAAACTTATTGTGGTATTCATTTCATGATGCATATAAGTCAAATCAATATGCTGCAGAGCTCACAGTGCAGTGCAGTATATCTCACAGATATACAGTGCAGTATGCCAACTGTATCTCAATAAAACTGAGGAAAAAAAGGCAACTGCCTTTATAGGAAAATTTTGGAAGTCACTCTGCATGCCCAGGGAAAGGCTCAACAAAGACCAGAAAAGACCCTAAGAGTACACCTCAGGCTGATCCTTGATGCAGAGACAGCCTGCAACAATCAAGAACACAAAAACATAGACCAAAAAAAATAGGGAAATTTTGATCTTTCCTCTGGAGAGAGGGGAGGATCCAACTTCTAAAGTTACCACATTATATGACTAAAATTTCCAGTTTTCAACAACAACAACAAAATCACAGGGCACTAAAAACAAAACAAAGTGTAGCCCTGATTCAAAGGAAAAAAACTAACAGGTTCCAAACATAGACCTGAGAGTATCTCTACTAGACAGAGAATTTGAAACAACTGATACGTAAGCTTTAAAGTAAGATGTAGAGCAAGTCAAGAAACCAATGTATGAACAAAATGGAAATAACAACAAAGAGAGAGAAGACTTTCAAAAAAGAAATTCTGGAGCCAAAAATTACAATAACTAAAACGAAAACTTCACTAAGAGAATCCAAAGGTGAATTTGAACAGGCAAAAAAATCTGTGAACATGAAGATAGGACGTAAGTTATTATGGCTGAGAAGCAGGAAGAAAAAAGATTGAAGAAAAGTGCATGAGTCTAAGGGAACTGTATGATACCATCAAGTTGACCAATATATGGATTGTGGGGTCCCAAAAGAAGAACGAAAATGGCAGAGAGCATATTTCTATAATGGTTGACAAATTCCCAAATTCGCTGAAATACATAAATATACACATCCAAGAAGCTCAATGAACTCTAAGAGATCCACACCAAGGCACATTACAATCAAGCTTTCAAAAGACAAAGACAAAAAGAGAATCTTGAAAGAAGTTGAGAAGTGACTCATCACACACAAAGGGAACCTCAAAAACTATTAGCAGATTTCTCATCAGAAACTTTGATGACCAGAAAACTGTGGGCTGATATATTCAAACTGCTAAAGGAAAAAAAAATTGTCAACCAAAAATCCTATAGCTGGCAAAATTATCCTTCATCAGTGTAGGAGAAATGAAGACATTCCCAGACAAACAAAAGAAGTCTGCTACCATTAGACCTGCCCTGCAAAAAATGTTATAGGAAGTCCTGTAGGTTGAAATAAAAGGACACTAGACAGTAGCATGAAGCCCTATGAAGAAATAAAGATCTCAGTAAAGGTAAATACATGGAGCAATTATAAAAGCTAGCACTATTATAAAAATGGTTTTTAACTCCACTCCTTGTTTTCGACATGATTTAAGAGATTAAGGTATTTTTTAAAACTAAGAATTATTCAACTCAATGCCAGTGTTACAGTAACTTTGGTTTGTAACTTCACATTTTGTTTTCTACATAACTTAAGAGACAAAGGCATTTAAAAGAATTATTAGTTTACGGTTTGGTGCATACACTGTGTAAATATATAACTTTGTGACAACAACAACTGAGAAGGGTAGGTACAGAGCTGTAAAGGACCAGAGTTTGTATGTTATTGAAGTTAAGCTGGTATAAATTGGAAGGTTATAACTTCAGGATGTTAAATGTAATTCTGATGGCAACCACAGAGAAAACAGCTATAGAATATATACAAAAATAAATAACAAAGGAATTTAAACATTTAACTCCAAAAAAAATCAACTGAACTCTAAATAAAGCAGTAATGCAGAAAATAAGGGACAAAATAACTATAAGGCATATAGAAAAAGCAGCAAAATGACAGATTAAGTCCCTCCTTATCAGTAATAACTATAAATGTAAATAGGCTAAACTCTCTAATCAAAAGACAGAGATTGGCAGGATGGATAAAAACACATGATCCAACTATATGCTGTCTACAAGAATATCACTTTAGATCCACAGACACAAACAGGCTTAAAGTGAAAGAATGGAAAAAGATATTCCATTCAAATAATCACCAAAAGAGAGCAGGAGTAGCTATACTAGTATCAGACAAAATAGACTTTAAATCAAAATAGGTTACAAGAGACAAAGAAGGACATAATATATTAATAAAAGGTTCAATACAGCAAGAAGATATAACAATTATAAGCATTTATGCAGCTAATAACAGACTATCAAAACATGAAACAAAAATTAATAGTACTGAAGAGAAATAGTTGTATAATAATATTTGGGAGACATCAATACCCCACTCCCAATAACAGACAGAAAATAAGGAAACAGAGGACTTGAGCAACACAACAAACCAACAAGATCTAACAGACGTATATTGAACACTCTACACAGTAACAAAAGAGTACACATATTTCCCAAATGCACATGGAATATTTTCCAGGACACATCATGTTTTAGGCTACAAAATACATACAAAATAAATTTTAAAAGATAGATATCATATAAAGTATCTTTTCCCACCACAACAGGATGTAGTTAGAAATCAATAAAAGAAAGAAAACTGGAAAATCCACAAATTTGTGGAAATTGAACAACATACTCTTAAACAATCAATGGATCAAACAAGAAATCACAGTGTAATTAGAAAATACTTAGAGACAAAAAAGAAAACACAGCATACAAAAACTTACAGAATGCAGCAAAAGTACTAAAGAGGCTATTTATAGCTATAAATGCAGACATTAAAAAACAAGAAAAATCTCACCATCAACAACTTAACTTTACAACTACAGGACCAAACTAAACCCAAAGCCAGCAGAAGGAAATAAAGATTAGAGAAGAGATAAGGTAGAGAATAGAAAGACAATAGAGAAAATCAATGAAACCAAAGGTTGATTCTTTGAAAAGTTCAACAAGTTGACAAATTTTACATAAATGGGACTAAGAAAAAAAAGAGAATTCAAACTACCAAAATTGGTTATAAAAGTGGGGACATTATTACCATTTACAAAAACAAGAAGAAATGTAAGAGAGAACTATGAAAAACTGTATGTATGGCAACAAATTGGATAACTTAGATGAAATGAACAAATTCCTAGAGACACAAAACCTTCCAAGAGTAAACCACAAATAAATAGAAAATCTGAACAGAATAATAAGGAGTAAGGAGACTGAATCACTAATCAAAAGATCTCGACAGAAAAAGTCCTGGAAGTGTCACTGGTGAATTATACCAAACATTTTAAAGAAGAACTAACACCAATCCTTCTCAAACTTTTCCAAAAAATTGAAGAGGGGAAAATACTTCCTAATTCATTTCATGAGGCCATCTTTACCCTGATACTAAAACCCCAAGAAAACTTAAAAACCATGATCCCTTATGAATATTGATTAAAAAATCCTCAACAAAATACTAGCAAACCAAATTTAGCAGCATATTAAAAAGATTACAGGGCTTCCCTGGTGGCGCAGTGGTTAAGAGTCCACCTGCCGATGCAGGGGACACGGGTTCGTGCCCCAGTCCGGGAAGATCCCACATGCCGCAGAGCGGCTGGGCCTGTGAGCCATGGCCGCTGAGCCTGCGCGTCTAGAGCCTGTGCTCCGCAACGGGAGAGGCCACAACAGTGAGAGGCCCGCGTACCACACACACACAAAAAAAAGATTACACACTGAGATCAGGCGGGATTTATTCCTGGAATGCAAGGATGGCTCAACATATGCAAATCAATAAAATGTAATACACTATATTAACAGAATGAAGAAATCCATATGATCATCTCAACTGACACACAAAAAGCATTTGACAATATTTCACACCCTCTCATGATAAAAACACTCAACAAACTAGGATCAAAGAAAGTTACTGCAACATAATAAAAGCCATATTATGAAAAACTGCAGCAAACATCACACTCAATGTTGAAAGACTGAAAGCTTTTCCTTTAAGATCAGGAACAAGGCAAGGATACCGACTTTCATCACTTCTATTCAACACAATATTGGAAGTTCTAGCCAGATCAATTACGCAAGAAAAAGAAATTAAAAGCATCCAAACTAGAAAGGAAGAAGTAAAATTATCCCTGCTTGCAGATGATATAATGTTACAGGTAAAAAACCTATATTCCCCCCCTCAAAATTGTTAGAACTAAGAAATTAATTCAGTGAAGTGGCCACTTTGACCACCAGCAAAGTCAATACACAAAAATTAGTTGCGTTCTGAACAGCAACAATGAACAATCCAAAAAGGAAATTAAGAAAACAATTTCATTTACAATAACATCAAAAAAGAATAAAATACTTAGGAATTAACCAAGAAGGTTAAGGACTTATAAAATGAAAACAAAAAAACATTCCTGAAAAAAATTAAAGAAGACATCAAAAAAAGGAATCTCAAGCCAGATTCATGTACTGAAAGACAATGCAATCCTTTTCAACATCCCAATGATATGTTTTTGGGCAGAAATAGAAAATCCTATCTTAAAATTCATATAGAATCTTAAGAGACCCTGTATAGCCATACAATCTTGAAAAAGAACAACAAAGCTGGAGGAAAAAAGTGGAAATCACATTTTCTGATTTCAAAGCTTACTACAAAGCTACAGTAATCAAAACAGTGTGGTACTAGCATATGACAGTCTATATATAGACAAATGGAACAGAATAGAGAGCCTAGAAATAAACCCTCATATACATGATCAAATGATTTTTGACAAGGTTACCAAGACTATTCAATGAGAAACGAACAATCTTTTCAACAAATGGTGCTAGGAAAACTGGCTATCAATATACAAAGTAATTAAGCTGGCTCCTTATCTAACACTGTATATAAAAAGTAACTTAAAATGGATCAAAGACCTAGATGTAAGAGCTGTAAGTATAACACTCTCAGAAAAAAACACAGGGCAAAAAAGCTTCGTGACATTGGATTGGGCAATGACTTCTTCAATAAAGCACCGAAGGCACTGGCAACAATAGAAAAAATAAGTTGGACTTCATGAAAATTAAAAACTTTTGTGCATCAGGGGACTTCCCTGCTGGCAGAGTGGTTAAGAATCAGCCTGCCAATGCAGGGGACACAGGTTCAATCCCTCGTCTGGGAAGATCCCACATGCCGCGGAGCAGCTAAGCCCGTGCACCACAGCTACTGAGCCTGCACTCTAGAGCCTGTGAGCCACAACTACTGAAGCCCGCGCACCTAGAGCCCATGTTCCGCAATAAAGAGAAGCCACTGCAATGAGAAACCCCTGCACCGCAACGAAGAGTAGCCCCTGCTCGCTGCAACTAGAGAAAGCCTGCACACAGCAATAAAGGCCCAAAGCAGCCAAAAATAAATAAATTTATTTTTAAAAAAATGTGTGCATCAGAAGACAATAGCAACAGAGTAAAAAAGCAACACAAGGTGGGAGAAAATATTTGCAAATCATATATCTGATAAGGAATTAATACCTAGAATATGTAGAGAACTTTTAAAACTCAACAACAAAAATAACCTAATTTAAAAATGGGCAAAGGAACGGAATAAAACATTTATCCAAAGAAGATATACAAACGGTCAATAAGTACATGAAAAGATATTCAGTATCACTTAAGGAAATGCAAGTCAAAACTATAATAAATACTACTTCATTCACACCCATTAACAGAAAGTAAGTTTTTCGGAGGATGTGGAGAAACTGGAACTGTTGTGCACTGTTGGTGGGAATGTAAAATGGTACAGCAGCTCTGGAAAACAGTATGGCAGTTTCTCAAAAAATTAAAAACAGAATCACCATATGATCCAGCAACTGAAAGTGGGGACTCAAAGAGCCATAATGCACATCAATGTTCACTGCAGCACTACTCCCAAGAGCTAAAATGTGGAAGCAATTCAAGTCCATCAATGGAGGAACAGATAAACAAAATGTGGTATATACATGCAATGGCTTCTTTTCAGTCTCAAAAAGGAAGAAAACTCTGACATAGGCTACAACTTGTATGAACCTTGAGGGTATTATGCTAAGTGAAGTAAGCCAGTCAAAAAAGACAAATACTGGGCTTCCCTGGTGGCGCAGTGGTTGAGGGTCCGCCTGCCGATGCAGGGGACACGGGTTCGTGCCCCGGTCCGGGAAGATCCTACATGCCGTGGAGTGGCTGCCTGTGAGCCATGGCCGCTGAGCCTGCGCGTCCGGGGCCTGCGCGTCCGGAGCCTGTGCTCCGCAGCGGGAGAGGCCGCAGCAGTGAGAGGCTCACGTACCGCAAAAAAAAACACAAATACTGTATGATTCCACTTATGTGAGGTACTTAGAATAGTCAAAACCAGAGAGTCGGAAAGTAGAATGGTGGTTACTAGAGGCTGGTGGAAGAGGAGAATAGGGAATTATTGTTTAATGGGTACAGTATTTCAGTTTTACAAGATTTGAAAAGAGTTCTGGAGATGGATGGTGGTAATGGTAGCAACAACATTATGAATGTATTAATACCACTGAACTGCACCTTTAAAAATGATTAAGAGTAAATTTTTGTGTATCTTACCACAATTTAAAAAAATAATAAAGTAAGATGCTAAGAATGCCAGGAGAGGGCTTAGATATTGTGGCAATTTGACCCGACTGATAAACTCCTGTGGTTGTTTATCCATTCTTCTTTATCTCTCAGATGTTAACTCTGAGAAAAACCATGTCTTGCACATTGCTACTTAAGACCCTTAGTATTTGGTTCAAGTACATTTCTAATATGCTATGTTAATCGTTTAATACAAAATAAACTGCCTTTATTTTGTATTAAAATAAAGTTTTACATAATTAAAAAAAATCAAGCCAATCAGTAAAAAACAAACTCATCTTCTAGCTTTTTGTTCCAGGTAAGTCATACCAAAAGAGGGTGCTACTCCCCTCATCAAAAAAGTTGACTCTAATTTTTATTACTAAATAAAAAAATAAAATAAAATAATTACACTAAAAACAACAAAATAAGGAAATAAATAGTCACAAAAATCTTTGCTTTCAGATAAGGTCAAGACTAATGACAGAATATGTGTGTTGCTAGCTACCAATGTTACCTTCACAGCCAGAGCCAGGGAACTAACTACCTACCAGCAGTGACATCATTTAAAAAAAACACTGTCCCATTGCTTCTGCTATCTACCAACTCCAAAATTCTAGTTTGCTTCATTATATCCATCTGCCAAATTAGTTTGGCTTCTAATATTCAACTTTTTTAGCACAAAAAGAGGGTAAAAGTAAGTATATTTCATAGCTGAAAGTATTACTCAGTGATTCTAGCAGATCATATTTGAATTAACATGTCTTTCAGATCTGAATTATCATTTGTCTTTAATCTACTAGATCTTTATTTTCAATAATGGGCATCTATTTTTTCCAAAAGGATGGTTTAAAACACACACACACACACACACACACACACACACACACACACACACACACACACACAAGTATACCAATACTCACATATTTTAAACTATCCCTTGGATTAAAAAAAAATATAAATAGACATAGTGCATGCACATCAATTTGCCAGACAGGGTCCCTGACAGGGACAAAACATAAGGTAGAGAATGTTAACAAGCTGTGTTTGTGTTGAAGAAAAATTGCTTTACTGATATTAGCTAAGACAATCTTTTTTACCCAAAAGTATTTAAAATATAAATCACAACATTAAGAAGCCATTTGGAGACTGATATTTATATATTTTCTTTTACGTGGGACACTTGCTATATAAGAATATTTTATTGGTTTCCTCCAAACTACAGTCCAAACAATATTTCTCTCAACACCTCTCATCTATGTTACTTATGGTACGATGTATGCAGAGTCATCTACCACAACCAGATAGCCTGGTGAGATTGACGGTCATTTTGCATTTATCATCCCTATTTCATTTTTCAACACCAGAATACTTCTCGATTGTTGCATATAAATGGAAACATTGTCTTTAGAGTACATGTAGTTCAACATACAAAGAGAGAGATACCAATTACGTGTTGTTATATATAAACGTGGGTGTGTTTATATATACCATTACACAATATAATACAAATGTATATTGAGAGATATCATTTCTTTGCCCATATTAAGTCTTGCTACTTTAAAAGCTAACCAATTTGCAAATTGTGTTACCTCCCTAAATCACTTTGTACACCTATACAGCACTTTACAATTCAAAAGCACTACCAAATAACTCAATTTACTCTTACAAAGTCATGCAATCTATGACTTAAATATTCCTTCCCTCTTTTTATGAAGTTAAATGATTTACCCAAGGTCATGCACTGTAGGGATAAAGCTAGAATTTAACCCAGACTTTAAGACTCTGTGTTCTCTTTTTACTATGTTACAAGTGATCCAGCAGAATTAGCTCTGAAGCCTACCATGAAGGTCTGCAACAAAGTCAGATCTATTAACATCAGCAAGTAAATTACTTAATGTACCTTAAATTGGTACTGAAATCATCTGATAAAAAAACCTGTTCCATACTAACAGTCTCATTGGGTCTTTAAATTCATGGAAGAATTTTACCATACCATAAAAGTATCTCATGTGCTCACAAAGCACTTATCTCAAATCTTCTAAGTTTGATAACCTTAGCAATCAACTGAAATTATACTGATCTTCCTTTATCTGGCAAGTAACTGACTGTATGAGATTCAAAGCTATATCTCCAACTGCCCACTAAACACATTTTATTTAGACATACCATAGGCATGCCAAGCTCATCAAATCCCAAACTGAATCTGCCTCTAAACCTCTTCTTACTGCATTCTCTACCTCACTTGGCAGTACTACAATCTATCTAATCTAGTTACCCCCAGCAGAAGCAGTGGCAGTTATCCATGGGATCTCATGCCCAATCCATCACCAAGTTCTATCAATATAATCTGTGGAATTTTCCCAAACAATCCCCTTTCATCCTTCCCTGCAACCATTAACCTAGAACAGACCCTAATTACTGTCTGCATGGGTAAGTACACAGCTGCCCCTCAGTCTTCTTCTCTATAGTCTTGCCATTCTCATTTAGAACCTTCCTCTACACAGAGTGACCTATTAAAAAAAAACTTGTTTTGCTGAAAACTAATCTGCAGAGGTGCTCTGAGAGGAAGGAAAACAAAGGTCATGCCAGAGATTTATAATACAACTTGGCATACCAAGAAAGATGAGAAATCCTAAATCAAGAAATAGCAGAACTTACTTAAAACTAGAATTTCATAAGTGTATTAGATCAGAGTCCTTTCTCCACCTTCCTATTAATAGCCTAAAACAAAACAAAAAAACACTTTGAGAAATGCTACTATAAAACAAAAATTGTGACCATGCCACCTTTCTTCCTTATAACCCCATCACTTTGGGATAAAGTCCAAGACCATCAGAACTGGTATAGCAGACCCTGCCTAACTCTAAGCAAAAGCTCCAGTCTTATCTCTGACTACAGAGTTCCAAACGATGTGTAATGCATGTATTATCTCCTACAATGTTATGCCTTTGTCCTTTGCCTCCAGCAGTTCTCTCCTAAAGTATCATGTGTCCTCCCAAGCCTAATTTCTCACTTCTCAAGACTCACTGAACTCAAGTAACACTTTATCCAGAAAACTTGCTTGACCACATCAGGTTGAATTATGTACCTCTTCTCCATCTTATCAAAATGGCTCACCACACACATCACTCAACACATTTTACTGAAATTATCTTTTTAAGTACCTATCTCCTTATCAGACTGAAAAGTTACTCCTGAAAGCCTACCCTAGGATGTTAGAACCTGGTTAACTCACCTTAAATTCCTTAGGAGCCAGTTCAGTGCTACACATACAGTACACATCTTCCTCAACTTATGATGGGGTTATGTCCAGTTAAATGGTTGAAAATGCATTTAATACACCAAACCTATGGAACATCATAGCTTAGCGGAGCCTACCTTAAACACACTCAGAACACTTACATTAGCCTACAGTTGGGCAAAATCATCTAACACAAGCCTATTTTATAATAAAGTGTTGACTATCTCCTGTAATTTATTGAATACTGTGAAAGTGAAAACAGAATCACTGTATGGGTACAGAATGGTTCTAAGTGTATCGGTTGTTTGCCCTTGTGACAGAGTGGCTGACGGGGAGCTGTGGCTGGCTGCTGCCGTCCTGCATCGCAGGGCATCATTTGGCCTATCACCAACCAGGAAAAAGATCAAAATTCAAAATAAGGTTTCTACTGTATGTGTATCACTTTTGCACCATTGTAAAGTTGAAAAATCCTAAGTCAAATTAGGTCAGGGACCATCTGTAGATATTAAATGCCTGTTGCATTTAAACTATTTCCCACTGAAAAAAATGTTGCTTCTTGATTTTCTGTTTATGTACTGTTTCAAGGTAACCTGAAAAAAGAAGAAAGACTTGACCATGACAGAATCACAATTTCATCTAATGAAGCACTAAAAATAGGATATAACTTCCCTACTAGATCTTCGTGAGTCAGGTCTCTTACTTATCTTACCTAAGTTCTATGAATGCCCAAAGAACCCCAAACTTCCCACACTAATCCCCTCCAAATTATACAAGAAGGCAAGAAAATAAGTCAGAGGATTTCTTTCTTTCATCACTTGCCTCTAGCTCGAAATGTCAAACCCCATTCATAGTTAGCATACTTATTTAAAATTTTTAAAGCTGCTAGCTTTAGCTAGCAGCCCATGGGTGAAAGCAATGAAAAGGATTTTAACATTATGTTCACAACTAGTTTATACATTACAATTCAAATAAAGTATAAACTACACATCTAACATTAGGCAAAAAGAGGGTTACAGCTACTTGGTAAGGAAGGTGGATTGAACACACAGATTTAATTTTACCCCAGCCCCAAACTTACTACATTGTTGTTGTTTTTTCCTTTAAGGCATAATCTCACAAAAACAAGGAGAACTGAAGAGGCAATAAAACCAAATTTTGGAAGCAGGAAAACAAAGGAATTGCTCTTATGAGCATAGATGCAAAAGAAACAGAATGTGGAAATATATTATACTGGAAATTGTATATGTGTATACGAACATATGTATGTGTGTGTATCTACTGACCAATCAACTGATTGATCAACATATAGATTTAAAATACTCCACAACCTAACTGGGTTTATTTCAAGAGGGCAAGATTTATTTAACATTAGGAAATCGAACAATATAATTCACCACATGAACAGAATAAAGGAGAAAATCCATTTGATTATCTAACATAGAGAAAATATACTTGAAAAAATTCGACTTTCATTTATAACAAAACTCTTAGCAAACCAGAAACAGAAATAAATTCTATTAATTATTGGTTAAGGATTTCAGTACAAGAACTATAGAGCAAAAATCTACCTAATGATGAAAACAAAGACTTCTCTTTGAGAACAGGAATAAAACATGAATGCTTGTGTTTACTATTCACGTTTCACAGTTTATTAGATATCCTAGCCAGAACAGTAAGGCAAAAAAAAAAAAGAAAGAAAGAAAGGCGTAAAGATGGCAAAGGAGGAAATAAAACTATCATTTACAAATGATATGATTATGTTCATAGAAAATTCAATGAACTACTGATTATTAGATAAAGAGTTTAACAAAGCCACTGGATAAAAAATCATCTAAAAAATCTACTTGTAGACATCAGCAAGAAACAATAAAACTGAAAATTACTGCTACATAGAACTAAGAATGGCCAAATTTTTAAAGTCTGAAAATACCATGGGGTAGCTAGGATATCATTTTTTGCCCCTCAACTCCAAATCTACTCTCACTATCTGCCTGTGATAATGGAGGTTCACTCTGTAAGCACTTCTCTTTTACAGCTGCGTGGTGTTCAGCCCTATCCGTAGAGGATGCCATAGAGTTAAATGTTACTAATTCAGACTGCTGTTTCCTGCCCAACAGTGTTGCTCCACTCTCGCCTCAAGGGAGCGTTTTCTGCTTGCTCAGTGACTTCTAGGCAGAAGGCTGGAAGAGTCTTCTCCAAGAAATCTGACCAATTAATCAAAAAGACCTAAAATACTGACACTTGGGTTCCCCATTATGAGAGCTACTCAGGTGACTCTACAATGAAGTTCACAGTTGACAAGCCCCACTCACACTCAGAGCTTTCAAATAGCTGACTTTTAATCACGAGCAGGTAACCAAAGACAATAAGCCTAGAAAAAGAGCAACTCAAGGAAATAGAAACTACTCAGATGGAAAAAAAGACATATTATTAGTATCTCTGGGGACAAGAGAAGATTTATCAATTAAGTAAACTCTTAGAAATGAACATGATAGTATAAGTAAAAAAAAACTCAACAGGAAGGCTATTAGGAAAAGCTGATGAAATTTACCAGAAAGTAAAGCTAATAGAAAACCCAGCGTAGATGATTAAGAGCAGATTTAGACAACTGATGGAAAACTGTGGGTTGAATGAGTTTTAAGTACACAGAAAACTAAGGAAATGAAAAAGACAACTGTTAACTCTAGGTGGTAACAAAAACTGGGGCAACAAAGGAAAAATAATAATTAACTACATGGCTTATCTCTGCATAGTATACATATATGTTCAAAATAATAATGTAAACACTGAATATTGACATAATCAAAATTACAAGATAACTATCTGGGAAGGATAGGCAGTATATGTGTGTATGGAGTGGGGAAAGGTAGAAGAAACAGCAAATTCCCCATTATCTACAGTGGAAAGTTAACAGATAATGCCTAAACCAAACCAACAAACAAAAAGTAGTATAATTACAAGAGCATGTAATGATAGAAATTTTATTATAACACCAAAAGGATCAACTAACAATTAAAAGTAGTTGACCCTGGAGAGGGAGAAAAAGGTGAGAAGGAGGCTAGGACGTGCCATTTTGTCTAAAAAGAAAACAAACAACAAAAACCCTTGTAAACCTAACTCTTTATGTTCATATACAACTTTTATTAAAGTATAACCTTAAAAAAATTAATAGCTTGCCCACATTATAAAAATAAACTAGAAAATATGATTTTTTAAAAAAGATCACATTCACAATAGCAAAAAAAACTTCATACTTAGGAATAAACTCAACAAAAATGTACAAGATGTGGATTAAGAAACTACTGCTACTTAACTGGGGGACCTAAATAAATGTAGAGATAAGCAGTTCCTAGACTGTGAACATATCAGTTCTTAATTGGATGGATAAATGTAAACCCAATTATAACTAAAAACTACATTATTCTAAGGATTACCTGGAATAATAAATGCACAGCATTATCAACAATGTTTCAAAAAATATTTTGCTAAGTGATAAGCACAGGTTCAGAACTATTATCCAGTGAGATCCCAATGCTAAATGAAGGCATTATGGGTGACTTTATATTTTCTTAATTTTGCTTATTTGTATTTTCTCTTTTTTAAAATCAATGTAGGAGTACTTTTAAAATAAATTATGTTATTTAAAAAAAAAAGAAAGGCAGTTAATAGGTTAATGAGTCCAATAGCTCAGACCATATCACACAGATCTACCATATCACATAATCTCAATAATGAACTAAGTTTCTTTGTTTTGATTCCGCTGATGTCTTTTTATCCATACCATTATAGCAATAATAAGATGGCCAAGAAGGCAAAAGTATATTTAATTAACCAATTTAAGGATGAACAAAAATCCAGTACTATGAGTTCTCCAACAAGGACAGCAGAGAGAAAAATGGAAAGAAAGATAATCCAGTAGGTCAAAAAAGGAGAACTTCCTCAGGATCCATACAGTGTGATATTGAGAGTTTTCTTCCCCTAGGATTCTGTTTGTTTTAAACCAAATTTATTTTAAGATCTCCGTGAAAGAGAAAAAGTTTATTATTTCCATATACATATGAACTGAGGCAAAGAGCAGTCATGTGACTTGTTTGAAATTATACAATTAAGTCAATGGCTGAACTGTAAACAGAACCTAGGGATACCCGACTGCTAGTCTGATGCTCTAACTAATGGATCATGCTCCCTGCTATGTAATAGGACTGTTTCCTTTAATTACAATTTCTTCATTCACCATCAGATTATCAGCCAGAGGCTTTATCATTGGTTTTGCTCTTCTTGTATTCATGGCATTACTCCAAGAATATGAGATTTACATGATAAAAAATATAAAGACCACTGTTTATGTATCATACCAAATCTGAAAATTCCAACCAGTGTGACACAGACAGTTCACAAGCCTGCACTTAATGGCACATTTATAGGTAAAACTGCAATTTTAGCATCCATTTTGGGCTGGTCAGTGACCTGGAGAAAATTAGTTTTGTTTTTATAGAATCACTAATGTCAGTGCACTTAAAATCTTACATTAGAGCATTCTATGGTCTCATCAGTCAACAATATTCACAAATATGACCTATATATAGAAGTCGAAAGGGTAGCAGATTTCAGAGCATTTGTGATGTTGGGAAGTAGAATAAGATAAAAATCATGACATGCTCTTACACTCTATCCTGAAATCTATAAGACAAAATTGACTGGGTAAACAAGTAAGTATCTGAGAAGAGGTGTGCAGTCACTTGTCTTTGAGAAGCACTTTGTGTTTCTTTGGCACATATCACGGCAGCAGTAGTAGCAGCAGCCTTGCCCTTGGTGCTGATTTCTTACTACTCTAAATGCCTCCTCTGAGCCAGAATACACTGGCTGTTGCTGATCATGCTGTGAGACACCTGCACTGGCTACTAGGCTTGTCATGACGCACAAAACCCTACCATCTTCAGCTTGACATTGTGCAAGTTATAATTATTCATCCAAATGAATATGTCAGAGCAGCAGCAGCAGACCTCTCATCAGAGCAAAAGAAAAATACATCAAAACATTATCAACCCAGCAGGAAGACAGGGACCATAAGGAAAATTACCCATTTTTAATATGGATGCCACAAAGCCATGCCTATTATTTTACAAAAAGAAAGGAAAATAAAGATCTTCCAAGTTTAAAGTCCAGAAACACTGAATCCAAAGAGGAAATGTACAAAAAGCAGACAAGGAATTTTTTAAAATCAATTATCTGGAAGCTATTTACAATCTTTTAAATATAAGTTTGCTATTAGACTACAATAGTAACATTTATTTCGCTTAAGAACCACATCTGTTTAAAAATTGTTTAAAAAGAAAAAAGATGGGAACTCCCACAAGCAGAATTGTGTCCAATAGGTCAATGATAAAAGATACACAGCAAAGAAGTTTGATGTTGCTTCATATTTCCAAAATGTAAACTAACATTGCCAACACTTTTATCACATCTAAAAAGACTCAAGAGTTCATACTTGCTGGCAGTATCACCAAAATGCTTACGATGTACAGCTAGACTCTAACAAGAGGCAAATAGTATATTTTGAAAGTTTTCTGAATTTTAGTGGTTTATGTAAAAGAAAAACTGAAATCACCCCAGACCGCCACAAATGAAGATAAATCCAAATTCTTTGAGCATATATAAAATAGGCAAGTGTAAATACAATTCCTATCTCATATTTAAATATGAAAAAAAGTATAACTTTTATAACAGACTTTAGGAGAATATCTTTTCAGAACAAGATATGGAAGATATTCTCATTCGATACACAAAAAGCAGAAATCACGAAGAAGAGAGTGATAAATGTGACCACACTGAAACGTTAAACTTCTGATTGAAAAAATATATCATATACAAAGTTAAAAAACATGCCACAGGGAGAAGATACTTATATCCCATATAACCAATAAATAACTAGTATTCAAAATATGTAAGAAATGCTTATAATAAAACACAAAAATTTAAGTAGGCAAAGATAAACACAATAATAATGAGTATCAGTTTTTGATAAGAATTAAGGTCACACTAAAATCAGACTAAGACTTAGAAAGGATTTGGGAAAGTAGGAATTACTATGCATTGCTGGGTAGGAGTATAAAGTTATGCAACCGATTTTAGAAGATAACTTGGCAATATTTTGTAATCTCAAAGAGATGCATTCCCTACAATACAGCATTTTCACCTCTAGGCATAAACCACACTAAAAGTCTCACATATGTAAAAGGAAACACAGAAGAATGTTCACTGCAGCACTGTTTAAGAAAGAAATTGTGAACAACCATATAAGTAGGGCAATGAATAAATTAACTGATGGATTCATATAATGAAAAGATATAAAGCATTTAAAATGATATAAGATCATGGGTAAATCTCAGAAACAATGTTGTATAAGAAAGGTCAGACTGCAAAAATACTATAGAATATGGCATAAACAAATGTAGCAAAAAAGTATGCATGGACAGCATACACACCAATTCCAGTCAAGTGGTTTACCTCTAGAAAGGGAAAGAAGGAAAGAAAGAGGAAAGGAGAGAAGCAAAAGAGGGGTAAAGTTTTAGGTCCCAGAATATTTTATTTCTGAGAGACAGAGAGAGAGATATCTGAAGCAAATGTGACAAAATATTAAACATGTCAAATTTCAGTTGTGGTTAAAATGGTGTCCAAATTTTTATCTGTACTATACTAAGAATTTTAGTATGTTCTTTTAATTTAAAAAAAGAATTTATGACATTCCAGTTACTACTAATTAATTCTGTATTCTTAAAACTAATACAAAATAGAAAACTTGACGTATGACCCAATTAAATCTAAATCTGAATTTGAATTAATATTATAAACACTTATTCCATACTTACATGTGCAAGGCACTGAGCTGGTGTTAAGTAGGGATAGAAAATTCAGAAGAAATTGCCCTCTAAGATTTTCTAGTGTTAAAGTCACAAACTAGTTTTGCTAAATGGCAGGATAAGGTAAGTGCTAAACAGTCTTTTTGTGGAGATGCAAACTTTTTCACAGATTAAAGTCTGGGGAAAACTTTTATGATTATCTAAATTTAAAAAACTAGGAAACTCATCAAAAACATATTCCCAAGGTTGGATCTTGGGATTTTAATAAATATTAAATTATAATTTAGAGATAGCATATCTGGAAAGAGTAATACGATCTAGGTACAATGTTATATCATGACCTCACATAATACATAAAGATAAAGTTTATAGAGCCAAATAGAAAATGTATATTCATGTTTTTTAAAAAGTATGCAATTTATGTATAATTCCAATTCTTTAAAAAACAATCAAAACAGTATTTCTTATACACTTATAACATATATCAGAATATCAAAAGCAAATCACAGGGTTTTTCCTCCCCTTTATTTTGCTGTGTTTTCTTGATTTCCATTGGAAGGAGGGAGATTTTTGTTTTAAAAGAAGAAAACAAGAAAACTATTTTTAAAATATATATGGTATGATTAAAATTTGACCCTTCACAAGACCATTTAAATCCTCTTAGGCTTTTTTTTTTTAAAACTAACTTCATATACAAGACAATTATTACTTTACTCTATATATTATAATTTAAAATATAAGTATAAATTTTCACTTGAACCTACCAAAACTTCATAACAAAAATAAGGGTAGTCTCTATTTAGAGAACATTTGTAAAACGTCACTAGGAATTTTTGTTTCGCTTTGCATAAGAACAGAAAGTTTCTCTTCATTTTGGTATCAATTTACTTGGTGAGACAAGGACTATGCCTGTCATCATTAGACTGTTCTTTGAATCTAACCACCATTCTGCCAGATCTTTAAAAATCACACACGTGAATGGTGATGATAGAACTGTTGATAATCATACCATATTTTAGCCACATAATGGTACAATTTACAATGCATTCCTAAATACATTAACTTGTTAAATATCAGCAATGTATTGAGAAATTGACAGGAGTAGAAGAATCTCCTATATTCTTTACTCAAAGTAAGAATGTTCCAAAGCACTTACAAAAACAATATAGTCTAAGTTCAAGGATGAACTAAGGACAAACACTTTAAAACAATAAAAACTGAATAGAAATGGCAGGGTTTATATTTTCAGTCGTAACTCATTCTCTGAAAAAGATTCTCTGACATTATGTCTGAAAAATGTCACCCAATTTTTAACCTACTGCTCACTGCTTTTATAAAGAGTTCCTTAGGATTTAAATTTAAAGTAAAATTTCTGTCAATAGAGCTTCTTCAAGTTTAACACTCTCAAAGTCCTGTTTATAAATAAATGCTTAAAGAAAACTGAAAAAAATCACTTGTAATCTATAATGGCCACTTATAAGTAAACAGAACGTGCTTTTTAGCTACTTAAAATAAATTTAAGAATTTACCTGTGGTGTCCAGGAAACAGAAAACGAAACAGGAAAATCCACAATACAATCTGGTGATTCTGCAGGGTACTATAAAAAAGCATAAAGTTAGGTCATTTTTGCTTCGGTGTGACAATTTCACATAAAATATTTTCAAAAAACTGAATATATTAGAAAAAGTATTATTATAAATGCAAATGTATTATATATCAATATTTCCATTCTATTACTATAGAGATATTAAGAGCTGATTAACAGTCAAGTTAAGCTCAAAAGGTACAAAGTTTGGTGATTTGGGGGTGCCAAACCAACCGGTTTTGAAAAAAAGACTAATGAATTAAGTCAGTGTCAGGTCAGCTGCTAATGTGATTTGAGGGGTAAACCACACTGAATCTCAGTTTCTTTATCTTTAAAGTGAGAGATCAAAATGGTTGATATTTAATTTCCTTTCAGTCGAAAATTTAACCTCGAATAGCCTCAGACACTTGTTAAAAGAGACAATATTTGTTAAAAGAATCAAGAAATGCACAAAAATGAACACATATAATTATCAATTAAAGAAGTATCTTCCACAAAAAAGCATTTAATTTTAGCAGAAGATAAATAAAAAGAAACAATGAAATGTCTCTGGCTTATTAAGGGAAAACAATAGTTTTAAGAAAAATCTTTTCATGGTTGATAAATAGAAAATTAATTACTCAATAGTTTTATACAAAAAATAATAGTCATAGGACTAACCAGGTTTCTAAGTTAAGAAAGACAAAAGGTAGTTTTTCTTAAAATCAATTTTGTTATTAGAGAATTGTACTACATGATTTCTCTAAGATTCAGTCTGGATTCTTGAAAGTCACACGTAATTTTTAAAGTGCTCATTTCTTTCCAATACAAAGCTAAATTTACTAACATGAAAATTAGTTTTAGGAAAACTCCTTTCTCTCATTTGACAAAATGTTTAAAATAAGTTTTAGACTTTCACTTTTTTCATCCTCTTATTTTTAACTACTTTGTTGCATAGCAAAAGGGCACAAAAAATTATCACTATAGTATTTGTCACAAACATCAGCCCATTTGAAATCAATGCTTGGAAAAGAATTAACATTTAGTTACAATGACAGTCTGGTTAAAAATAAACCTATCAAGGTATACTCTGACTAATGGTATCTAGCTATGCAGAAGTGATAACACAAAGGTAAATATACAGGAAACCATATAGAAATATAACAGTGCTCTAAGTTAGAGGAAAAAAAGAAAGAAAGGTCTGGCTGGGATTACAGAAGAAGCCCTATTCCAGACAATTCAAACTATTAGATGATGTACGTCAGATTATAACTGCTGCAATCACTGGAAAAACTACTTGTACACTATTTTTTATAAGGCATGTGATTATCTCAAAGTAAATGCAGGCAGAGATCTTAGCTTTCTCTGGTTTCTAGTGCTGCTAACTAACTTGTGACCTTGGATAAGTCACTGAACTTCTCTGGCTGTTTTATATGTAAAAATGATGGAACTCAACTAAAAGCACTGTAAAATCTCTTTTCCCTCTAAAAAATGTTAATATTCTGCAAAAATAATAATGCACACTTAAAACCTCCTTGGGTCAAAAATGGAATATTTAGTTCACCTTGAGTTGCTATTTATCATCTACTGAGCTGACAATGAACAATATCAACTCTCTAACTTAAACAATCATCAACCCAGTTAAGAGTATGAACTTAATGTTTACTGTATACAGAGTAGATAAACCAAGTAAAGTGTCTTAACTTTGGAAGTCATTAAGTACGTAGGGCACATTATGTTAAAAGAGAATATGATCCTACATTCAAATAGGGCTCAGGGTAGTAAATGGCACATATGTACTGATAAAGAAAGAGATCCACAGGGAGTTAAACAACAAGCAGGTTATAATAAATATAATATGATGCCACATATCTGAGATAACATTCAAATATATATTTTAGGTGTAATTATGCAAACATACAAATATGTATATAATAAATGAGACTGATCCATATGTTTGTGGCTTTACTGTCTATGAGTTAAATGTATATATATTGTGTTAATTATATTCACTTCCAAGATCAATTCTGTTTATATAATATAATAAATGCTACATAACTGTATCGAACCTAAAAAGCACAAATTTATACACTTCTGGATGATTTAACATGAATTATGCAGTAGCATCCTAGATACTCATTTTTGGAGTTGTTTGTATTGTAGTACTAACTACAACAGCGATAACTGAATATTGTAAAATGACTGTCAAAATTCAGATTATTTTTCAACAGTAAGTTATAGGTATATACAAAGCCACTAGAGACTAACTGCCAAAAGCTTCACTTTAGAAATCCAGGCGACAAGAACAACAAAAGCTCCACCTAAAGAAACTAATTGAAAAACAGAGTAATTTATAATTTTTCATTAATATAGTTTTACAAGTCTCAGTTGAAACAATTCAATCAAATCAATAACTGTAAGAGAAAATAATTATTATATAATATTAAGTATATATTTTTGTCACAAACAATATTTTTTAGACTCTATAGTATACTTTTCTATGGAAAAATTTAACCCAACCCAAACTGTGATTGGACCCCCCCCAGCAAAAAAATACACACAAATTACGGCAGATTACAAAAACAGCCATCAGAGACAGAGTGCCCAGCCTCTGAAACATATCTATGATTCGTTTTTCAAGTAGTTCCGATCTTGGCCAAAGCTAAGGAAGCCCTAGGCTACTTCTTTTTTGAAGGAAGACAAAAATTTCATCCCATGGTTTAGGATGAACTGTAAATACTGCATAAAAACACACCTATAAAAATGACAAAATTCAACTGTTTCTCATTGTATTTCTTTTTGATTTATATACTTACTTTTAATGGGGGATGTCTAGACAAAATTGGTATTGTTTTCCTTGTGGGTTTTGGGAGACAGTGAGGTAGAGTGGCAGAATTGGGAGAGTATGTATTCAAGAATCAAAACAAATGCATTTCTTTACTACGTATCAAAAAATATCAGATAAAAGAAATAGAGGTTTGTGTATTTACAAAAACAAGCGTGTTGTAAGGTTTGTCAAAAAAGAGCCTGACCCTTTAAAATTCAGTTTGGATTAAGATTTTGCATTATGTACTCTTTAACATGTAAGTTTTAGCTTTCACTGTTTTTAACTGGCAATCCCAAATATTCCTAAGAAAGAAATGACCACATCTAAAAGACAACTTTAGTCTCTATGAAAACCAAACTGAACGGACAAATAAAGACTCTAATAAATCATACCAACACAAGATTCATTTAGTTTCAGCCTGTCTTTTTTTTCTTTTTTTTTAAATGCAAGTCTTTTTCTTACTAACTCAAATACAGCTTTCTCTTCTCTCTTGCCAGGGCATCCATAACAGTGCTCACAGCTATCGATGCTGCAAAAACTGACACTTGAAAATATCTTCTAGAGAAATGTTAAAAGTGTCACCTTATCTACCTTGAAAAGTTATAAGAAAAAGCAGACAGAATGGACCATACTAATGGCTACACATCCTCCCTCTCAATACTACCAATAATGTCATTAATCAAAATTAATAATAAAGTCTTGTAGCTGTAGTGATAGGCAATGTAGACTTAAATCATTATCTCTTAGTAGAAAAGACTCCAAAAATGAGGCTTTAAAAAAAAAAGAATCGGGACAGGATGTATTTTAAATTTTTCATTTTGGTCTTCATAGCAGCAAAGCAACTTTTATCAATGTACAAAATATAAACAAATAAAACTTTGAAGAAAATGACAGAACCCTTGCTACTGGCAGTATATGACTCTGGAAGGATAAAGGCAGATTTCTCCTTGATCTTAAAAAAACACACCTTTAAAAATTAAAAAAGAAAATAAAAACGTTTTCATTTAATAAAAATATTCATGTAACTTATTTTACAAAGAAGATTTCTATCCCACTAATTTTTTCTCAAAACTTATTACATATAAATCTCGAAATTATACATAAACATTCTGTGTGTAAGAAAGAGAATGAGTCATTTCTCAATTTGTCTGATATAGAGGCACTATAAGACACCAACTTTTCTGTGTCACCCAGTACAGCTTTATATATTAATTTTCTCTCATGAAAAGCTTAAATGCCAGGCACATTTTTAAAAAGGATAAACACAACTCATCTTTTCATCACTACAATCTCATGAAAAAGAGTTGATTGATGACTCCTAGGGACAATTAAAAAAAAGTTAGATGACCTGGTTTTCTCAAAGTCTAATGTTTCCCCAGTGATTACTAAGTAAATGATTAATAACCCGAACTTGCTTATTCCACTTATTTCTCAAAATTCACAATCTATAATTAAAAAATAAAGACGAAACAGCTATGTTTTGTGCCAATAAAATTAGTGAGTAGTTATAGACGACTAGCCTGTAAGGGCTCTATAAATAGAAGTGTATAACCTTTGCAAAATTTTTAAACAGAGAAGTAAAAAAATTTCAGCCAAGACAACAGAAGAAAGTATGCATATGTGTGTGCCTGTGTCTGAGGGGTTGGGGGAAGTCAGAAATAAGAACAACAAAGGTAATTCACAGTAGGAGTTGAAGACAAAAGACTTTCTTCAGTAGAACTTTACTTGGAATAGTGGACACTTCCAACTCTTTTCTACATAGGATGTTACAAAAATAACATTATGGTACTTTGAGGCTGCCAAACCTTATTTGTAGTATTTCTTTACTGTAAAGTCTATATTTTGATCAAATTTGAATTAAAACAGTGACATGAAATTATAGATAGGCTTTGGGAAACTTAGTGAATACATTTTTTGAGGCGTTCCCAAATAATTTATTTATTTGGTCGTGTCGCACAGCATGTGGGATCTTAGTTTCCTGACCAGGGATCGATTCTGCACCCCCTGCTTTGGAAGCGCAGAGTCTTAACCATTGGACTGCCAGGGAAGTCCCCCAAAATAAATTTTAAGTGTCATATATATACTTTTAGAAGCAACCAGCACTCGTTTACATTGAAAACATTCACAGGGTTCATTTCCCAAAGTATTTCCTGGCCACAGTAACAGTTTAACGAAGCACATACCTTCGCCTTCAACTTGACAGTGATGAGATGCTCTCTACCAGAAGCATCTTCGGCTTTTAACTTGATGGTACTAAAGCAAGTATCCACATACACAAGCCTGGTGAGTAGAAGAGAATAAAAAACGATCACAATAGAGAGGGTGGGGCTGGGGGGAGGGTGAGGTTGGAGGATGGTAGGATTTGAAATGAAAATATTTGCTATATTCCTATTAATCCATTACAAAAACTAATCAGAGGAATTTGTGTATGCTATCCCATTATGCTGCTATAGATTTACTGCCGTTAATACACCAGCCCAGTGCTTAATGCAGTCATAGATCTCTGGATTATTTACAATGTGTGTCAAGGCTCATGCTGTGGTCAGTGAGCACTATGTTTCGGTTTTCCATCACCGGAACCTTTGGCACACACAGCATGTTCCTGTCAGACTCTACTTATGTACACATTAAACTTCCTGTCAAACTCTTTGATCCATTTCTGTAGTTTCATACAATATGAGACTTTTATGCTTCCTTTATTTGTTTTTCTCCTCAATGAACTTCTCCTTTATTATAAATAATGTTACTGTACAAAAGCCTGGCTAGTATTAGTTCACATACTCAAATTGATCCTCTAAGGAAAATGCTGTATAAGCACAGGTACAGCCTGGTCTCCTAACAATAAATTTTCTTTTTTTGCAATATATAGCTTCTGACACTTAACCTGGGCATGTATTCAAGATGACTAATATTTTAAACACATACCACAAGCACAATTGTTTTGGCTTTAAGTTGCTCTAAATGCATGAATTTTTTACAATGGAAACCAATACCCTTTGAAATATATCATTCTGTAAAAATATGGTCCCTTGAGAAGCATAAGCTACTGCCAAAAAGGTTCAAATTTAGCAGTATATTTACTAGTGAACTGGGCATGTGGATATTTTTTTGACATTTTTACAATACCATTCTCTTGTAAAGATAAAAAGTAGCCTAACAGTATTGCACAACTTATCACCCAGACTGATGGTAAACCTGTTAGGGTTCAAAACTAACATTAGCCTCCTAACCTAGGAAACATTTTTTTAACAACACTATATGCTGTTTAGTCACTGGCCAGATATAATGGTAAAATGGGTCAGTTTCAAGAAGTTCTGGGCAATAAACTTGTGGAACACTATTTGTAATGAAAAACAGATCTAAATCTGAAGATACATATCTTCAATAATAGAATAAAAAGTAAAACAGAACAATCTTTATCAACAGAAAATTTTTTTTATCATAATCTATAAAAAGTCGAGTCTGAGAAAACAAAAGAAAATTATTCTAGAAATGTTTATTTACATAAAAATACCAATGACTCTATACAGTTAATCATTATTTTCTTTCAGCTTTATTTGTAAATGTCTCATATCCCCCTCCCCTCAAAAATTTACAACCTGAGACTTTATCACAAGTTTTATCAGTATGACTGTAAGGGTTAGATACATGGGCATCTGACTCTTTGAAAACATCAACACTTCAGATTCAAGATGTTGAGATGAGCATATGCATTTATATCCTCTCTCTACTCACACACAGAAAAAAGGAATTTTAAAAAGATATGCATAATCCCACAGTTATAAAAAGCACAAGAAGGAATAGCATCAATCAAAGCAAATTTTCAACAAACTTTATAAAGATGTCAAGTGGTCAAAAGAGCACTGAGTAACGAAAGAGATTAGAGGAGAGAGAAAGAGGGCTCCAGGAGGGAGACAGCTGGCAAAAAAAGGAAGTCTACAGAACAGAGGGTATTACTTATATGTGGGAAGAAATTAAGGAAATTTTTTAAAAATACGAGAAACAAAAATCGGAAAAGGAAATTTTAAACTAAATCATAAACAATAAAGCTATGTTAAAAATGGTAATTGCTCTACCATTAGCTTTTCAGTGAAAAATATTTATGTAGTCATAAAAAGTTAAACTGCTTACTAATTACAATTTTTAGAATTCAGCAATAGACAAAGCTAGCAGACTTAATTATAGTTACAGAAACTAATGTAAATATATTTGATCATTGCAATTTAAAACAGAGACAACAAAAATTGAGAAGGAGAAAGATATGAGGAGGGAAGATAAGAAACATTAAATTTTGTAATTGCTAATTTGAGAGTAAGAGATACCATCTTTAATTGAACAGACATGAAAGAAGTTTAAGAAATATTAAAGCAAATAGAAGAATAAAAGAATAGTGATGAAGGGAGAGAGAAGGCAGTATATAAACTAAATCCATTTTTATTACAGTAGTTAATCAGTATGTAATTCTGATCAATCAAGCAACGCTGAATATAGGCATATTTTTAAGAAATACAGAAGTTACTTGTAAACATGAACATTTCAGAGAGTTTGTCTCAAAGTGTAAGACCAGGGATGGGATATGGTATGGAAAAAGCCTGCTGCTTTTCATTATAAGCCCTAAATAGTTTAGAAGCATGATGAATATATACAGAGACAGAGAGCAAGAAGGAATAGGGAGAGAGAAGGAACAACTAAACCACCAACTAGCACTTTTCATACTTCTCATTGCTGCTTGACATCAACATGTTCAAAATCATTATGGCACATCTATAAAATAAGACAGAAATAAACTAAAGTTCTAGTCTTTTGTTTGCAATCACACAGACAAAGTTTAAGATGTAGAAATAATACATTAGAGAAAAACAGGCTTATGCTCAAAATACTGCCCTGCAGTCAAAAGGATCATAAGGTTAATTTTGTTAAGCTTTAAGACAAAATTCAAACTTTTAAAAATTTATAATTTCAGGTTAATCTCAGCATGGTCATTTAAAATTAAACATTTTACCCATGTTGATTCCTGTCTACTTTGTTTGGGGAAGAAGGAGAAAATTAATTGTGATTATTATCACGTTTGGTACATGTGACTGAGATTGGCAAATGTGCTCTAGCATTTATTCTCAGCTTCTTCCTTTTGGTAACAGGATCCCAGCTACTGTAGCACTCCACCTAAACCGAGTTTTAGCTGGGTACACTCTATCCAGCTAGCAACCCTTCCACTGTCCTTGGGTATCAGCGTATCACTAAATTTTGGCCAGTGTACTGCAAGCAGAAGTGATATGTGCACCTTTTGGATCATTTATAAGAAAATCATGGCTACCCCTCCCCCAATCCCTCCCATTCTCCCTTCCTGTAGAGTGGAACTTAGGCCAATATGACCCAGCAAAGACCATGCCAACAAGAACAACCTCTTAGTGCAGCTCTGACCAACAGAACTTTCTGCGATGATGGAGGTATTCTATATCTGCACCATCCAAAACAGTAGCCACTCATCATATGTAGCTACAGAGGACTTAAAATGTAGCTAGTATGAATACTAAATTTTTAATTTGAGTTAATTTAAATGTAAGTATCAATAGTCACATGTGGCTAGTAGCTACTATGCTGAACAGCGCAACCAGTGTATGGTTGAAAAGCAAAAGAAACCTGGGCTCTTGTATGACCCTGTGAAACAAAGCCACCAACTCACTCTTGACCACCTGCCTACCTGTGACCTGTTAAATGAGAGACGAATAAAATTCTATTTTGTTTGAAACACTGAGGATTTGGAGTTCTCTTTGTTAACAGCAGCTCAGCCTGTACCTTAACTAGATAATCAATATTTGTATCTATTCACAACAGAAAGGAATATCTTAATGTTTGGTCTACAGAAGAGATATTAAAGGGGAAGAAAACAGCAATAAGCTCTTACAAGTAATATTAAAATCAGTTTGTCTTAAAAAAAAAGGCTATTTCAAATGTTCTCTTTTATTGGTAAGTTGGATATCTCAATTTAAACAACATGAAATAAATAATTTCTACTCATTTATTAAAATAATACATTTGGGCAACTTTCATTATTGGAAAGCTCAAATTTTTGAAAAGTTATAAACACATTTAAAACTTATAAGTTTAGGTATTTACTACTTAGCTAGACATATTCCAAAACTGACTAAGAAATTATAAAAACATAAATATAAAAATCTAAAGAAATAAAACACTATACTTTTTTTCGCACTTTACTTTGCATTTGTCATTTGCTGCATTTCTTTATAAGTTACTGCTTGCAATAACTAAAATGGCACTAAACTTAGAGTTAAGGGTTTTTTTTAATTTTATTTATTTATTTATTGGCTGCATTGGGTCTTCGTTGCTGCACACTGGCTTTCTCTACCTGTGGTGAGCGGGGGCTGCTCTTTGTTGTGGGGCGTGGGCTTCTCATTGCGGTGGCTTCTCTTGCTGCGGAGCACGGGCTCTAGGCGCCTGGGCTTCAGTAGTTGTGGCTCGCGGGCTCTAGAGCACAGGCTCAGTAGTTGTGGCGCACAGGCTTAGTTGCTCCGCAGCATGTGGGATCTTCCTGGACCAGGGCTTGAACCCGTGTCCCCTGCATTGGCAGGTGGATTCTCAACCACTGCGCCACCAGGGAAGCCCAAGAGTTAAGTTTTTTAAACATTTGAAAGGGATATTAATACTTAAGCTTCAGAGAGGTTTTTGTTGTTCTTCTTAATAGGTGAATGTTATCAGTATAGAAAAACAGAATGAATGTGCTTTATACCTCTTGAAATACTGTACTTAATTCTGACCAAAAGCTTAAGTTATACAGTTTTTTCCATTAAATATCTAGATGCATTTATGTACTAATAACATCAAAAGGCAGACTGAAGACCTTCATGTTTTAATAAAGCACCAAAGTTTCCATTTCCACTCTCAACTTTAAGCATTAACTACTTCAAAAAACAACCTCCCTAGTTAACATTTTTCCTCCCTGTGTTTTCTGTACACCAGTCTATCCTGCCTTCCGTTAACTAGATTAATCTTCCTAAATATCTTTTTAATCATATCAACCACTTGCTCAAAAATACTCAGTGAGTCCCCATCACCTGCATATAAAGAATCCTTAGCCTAACAGTCAAGACCTTTCAGTCCGGCCCTAATATTAATCCTCTTATGTGAGCAACTGATCCACTCCGAAGTCCAAAAATGAACTGCACATTTCCATCACTACAAAGTTGCCTCCCCCATTCCTACCCTTTTAAGGCTTTCTATATGCCTCCCAAGCTTTCCCAATATCTACTTCCTCTCAGAACTTCCTAAATTATCCGTAGCGCAAAAGAACTTCACCTTTCTCTAAACTCTCATACTGCTCCTTTTCGTGTTGAGTTTTGCCTCCCAATCAGATAAGCTTTTTTTTTTAATAAGCAATATGAAAGTTTTATTTTTCTATGTATGTGTCAATGCTCTATGTATTATATGAACATAAACAAGCTGCTGTCAAACTGGTTCATATTTACTGATTCGCATGTAAGTTTTAAACAACTAATGCAAATTCTGTTTAACTAGATACTCTAAGCATATTACCAATGTTTAGAAGGACAATTTTTTCACTATCATATAATTTGCATTCAGTGATTTGGATATATGTATGAGGTAAAAGCACTCTATTTATAAAGGTCATTTAGAATGAAATTCATACTTTTCACATCTATATTCTTATGCGTTATACAACAAAATTATCATAATTAAATCATAACACTAATTATATGTTGTAAAACTCATATATAGTCGGACCTTTTGGTGAACCAGTATCTCACCAACTTTATATTTACTTTACACAAGGAATTATTTGAGTCACATAACTTATGCTTCTTTTCAACCCTTATTACTAAGCATCATTGGTTGCATTTAAAAAATGAAGAGTATGTGGCTCTGAGAGGTTATGTGACTTGCCCAAGGTCACACAGCTGATAAGCCAGAATTAAAGCCCTTGTCTCATTACTGGAATTAATTTAGTATTAACAAGTATCTCCATTTCTCCCAATATGTTATATAATTCTTTGAAATGCACTGAGAAATTATAGAAGATATCGCCATCAATGAATTAAGTCCATTTCAAAAATATTGGACTTAATTAAAAATCGAATTTAATACATGTTGACAATCTTTCAGCAGCACAACAAATTTAGTAAAACTCAGCTCTTTCGCAAAATAAATTTAAAAGGCCAAATAGTTTAATTCTACTCACTCTAAGCGATAAATAATATGCTACATTAAAAAGGACAAAACCATCAGGTCACTACCCCTGTTTGAATCATTTAAGCTCTGAATTATCTAGGACCATGTGATTACTAAAACAAACATAAGATATCCTATAAATAAAGTGACTATGCGTTTCTTTTGAACTGGGACACTTTTGAGACTAAAAGGGGCCACGATAAAAGGCATAAGTTAGCACTATCCTAGGTAAAGTGGGATATAAATCAGCCATTCTATAAAGCAAACAAAGCTTTCAACTTCAGGACATTCTTAATACCAAACAGAAAATCCTATTAAACCCCAAGAATTGTTTAATTCTTACTGTTTTAATGAGCCATTCTGTAACATAACACAAGCAGAAGTTGATAGAAACCCATCAAGACACTTTTTTGCAGCACCCACCTTTCTGAGCCAGTATAACACCCAAAATCATCCACAACTTCATCTTACCCTTAGGACAACTTGCTGTTTTTAGTGTGTTTTTAAAGAAGTTGAAACAAGTATAGAAATTACAATAATAGCAATCAAACTTAAGATCAGCTACTAATTCTCAATGTCATTTCTATTAAAAAAAAAAAGGTATACGAATATAGAGGAAAAAGGAAAGATTTCAATCATATTTTAAACATTTCCTTTCTTCTAACTTAATTTTTTATAAAGCTTGATACTATAGAACTGATTAGATATGTCAAGTATGTAATTTAAAAACACAGCAAGGTTTTCCTTACCTTAAAAAAAAAATCCTTCTTTTATTATCAGATTTTACTATTCCACTAACAAATCTACAAGATTATTATTTAGAGTGTAAGTAAAATACAGATATTTTATTTGGTCTAGGAATCACGAAGATTCTGAAAATCCATTTAAATCAATTTGTCATGCAAATCATTATGTGTGTCATTTTAAAAGATATTTTAAATTAAGAAGCTAGACAGCTGCTCAGGCATCACCTCACAAAGTAACAATTCTAGCATGGGGACAGCACAGTTCAGGTCTCATTTGTAGCTCTGAGGGTCCTGAAACCCAGTATTATCAGTGTGCCAAGTATACCGGGCCCGATTTAAGAATTAAGTCACAAAAATAAAACTGAAAGGAGATGTTCTTACTTCGCCAGACAGTGCTGGATAAATACGGACAAAATCATACTATTTGGCTTCTCACAATCAATCCATGCAGACAACTTCTCTTCTGCTAACACACTGTTTATTTGTAAAGACTATGAAACTAATGATTAGGTAACAGCAGGTATATTCTAATTCAATCATGCATCCTAGTCACTATAATTAAACTATGAGCTTTCATCAATCTAAGCAACAGATTTCAAAACTATCATTTTGCACATGGCCAATTTTATCCGTGGTGCGATAGTCACACTTTGAGGCTGAAAACTAATAAAAGCTATGTCCAAGTACTTGAGGGAACTTTACTAAAGGCTCCATACCAGAGCTATCCCCACAGCACAACTCCAGGGAGCCATCATTCACGCCAAAGCCTGAGCACTGTTATGCAGCCAGCCTTGGCAATGTACGCTCATCTTATATACAAAGCTGGGGATGAAAATATGTATCTTGCAACTTATTCTGAGAATTAAACAAGAACTCTATAAAGTAGCTAGCAGGAACTTAAAACTGGAAGTTCCTATATATAATAATCTAAGGAGGAGACAAACATTTATATTGTGATGAATGCTATGGTGGAGGCATTCATATCCTTACCTTTGGCTTTCATCTATTACCTAAGTTAGAGACCTGTTCCTTTTTCTCCACTATCAGAACAATGTATGTAAAGCAAAGCAATGTCAGTACTTCCTATTTATCTATGAAAACATTTATTCCATAAAATATTTTATATATTTCCACTATTTCTCTTATAACTTTGTTGCTAACAGCTCTCAAAAATCCTGTAAGTATATACCATAGTACCTATCTGAGTTAGAATTAAGTACTACTGGGATCCATCTACTTAAATTCTGACTCTTCCACTAGATATAAGTTCCATGAGGAATCTTAAGTCTTGCTTGTGTATCTTCACTGCCTTACATTACAGGCATTCAATAAATAATAGGTGGAAAAAAATGAACAATTCAAAAATCTGATATTTGCATACTCAATGCTTCAACTGATTTTCATTACTGGAGTTCTCCCAATAATGTCACATCTGCTTAGAAAACTGCCTCAAACTGACTATATCAAAATAACAGAAATAAAACTAGAAGAACATTTCTTCTTCCCTTTCCAAACCCTTCCTCCATTCCTAACTATCCTCTAAACACTAAGATCTTAACATTTAAGCATCAGAAAATAAGTCAAAATAATTTTTCTCTTTTCTATCACTTTAAATCCAAAGAATGATCAGGTCCATAACATCAACGCCTCAAGAAAAATCTTCATAACTTCAGCAGAATTGTTAAGAGTGCATCTCAATTCATTACTTGTCTTCTGTCTCTCCCCTCCATTGTTTTGCTAAATTTTCTAAAAAAGGTTTCATCCATCCCAAATCCTATTCAGGAATGATATCTTATCAAATAAAATGTAATTTCATGAATACGCATTAACCGGTCCTCAATATCACCATAATAGTACATTTAAAATTATCTGTAACATCCATTTCTGGCTAAAATGGAGTACCTTACTGAAGACCAAAACTTCCACTGAGAACAACTAAAGTAGCCTGATGAAAGGGAAAAGAAACAAAAAAGTTTGAAGATGTCAAAAAATTGCTAAAGCAACCAGGACTTGAAGGACCAAGGTCCTGAAGAAGAGGGAACAGAGGAGAAGTAAGCCAACACTTCAGCCATTTTTCCTTCAGGGTATTTAGCAATTCTGGGCATAGGGCAAGAAAAGGAGGATCTGGGTAAATGGCGCAGGCAGAGAGCTACTAGTAAGTGGCAAACAAAAAACAAAAAAATCAAACAAAAAAAACAACAAAAAACAACAACAAAAAAACAAAAAAAAACCCTAACAGCATTTCTGGCAATCTCTTGAGGATAGAGAAATAAAAATAACAGACTTAAAGGGCCAGAATCCGGTGAAAAGTTAGGGTCAGAGACTGCGGCCATGTATTCTGGCAATTTTCCATCAAAACTTTTAATAAACTGCAAGGGATAAGAGGATAAAAAGCCAAGCAGTAAGCCAATGAAAAACAAAGGATAATATTTAGAAATCTCATAATACTGAGGAGAAATTTATTAGAATTTAGAACCCACCAGTGGGAAAAAGTCCCAGTGAACATCCCTAAGCTCTCAGTGGGAACCCCTGGAGGGTTACCGGTCAAAGCAAAGTAAACAAGAAGTATATGAAGCACTGCCCAAAATGAAGCCCAGCCTCTAATGGGCTAAAGGTAAACTAGCCTAATGAAGACAAAGATTAGAGTTTAGGATCGACCAAGGGAGAAATCCAAATGAGCACACTTGGCTCTTGCTTGAAAGCTCTGGAGGGTTATAGCCTGGGAGAGGGAGAGGAGCAATAAGAACCCTGCAAAAATGACAACCCACCCTGAACCATTTCAGTCTCTATGGCAACCTGCCCCCACTTTATATTCCTAGCAAAGAAAAAAGTAAACCCTTTGTAGAAGAAAATATCATCTGGAGCTTCCAAACTTTTTAATACACAATTTCCAACACTCAACAAATACTATTAGGCATAGCACTGCAGCCTGAATGGCCAAGGGCAAGTACAGAAGAACAGCCAAGACAGTGAAAAAAGGGGCATTAACTAGAACGCCTACAAATTAAGCCAGTTTCCTCATTTCTCCCCTTTTGCCGTTTTGCATTTTTTGTTGTTTTGCCTTTTTTTCCCCCCAAAGAAAAAGTAATCATGTTATTGAGAAGAGACACAGAGATTTAAGGTTTTACATTTTTTTTTTGTTATACAGTATTCAATTTTGTATTGATTCAATTGTGAAAATAAAGAAAAACCCTTACTCTCTGCTGTTAAAAAAAGTCTAGGCCTTGGTATTCACCCAACAAAGTTGAAAAATAACGTCCACATGAAAATCCTGCACATAGATGTTTACAGCAGCTTTATTCATAACTGCCAAAATTTGGAAGCAACCAAGATGTCCTTCAGTAGGTGAATAAACTGTGGTTCACCCAGACAATGAACTATTACTCAGTGCTAAAAACAAATGAGCTAATGAGCCATGAAAAGACTGAGGGGAAATTTAAATACGTATTACTAAGTGAAATAAGCCAATCTGAAAAGGTTTCATAATGTATGATTCCAGCCATATGATATTCTGGAAAAGGCAAAACTATGGAGACAGTAAAACGAACAGTGGTTGCCAAGGGTCGGGGAGAGGGAGGGATGAATAGGTAGAGCATAAAGCATTTTTAGGGCAATGAAACTACTTTGTACAATATTATAATGACAGATACACGCCTTTATACGTTTGTCCAAAACCATAAAATGTACATCACTAAGAGTAAATCCTAATATAAACTATGGTTTTGGGGTGATAACAATGGTGATAACAATGTGTCAATGTAGGCTCATCTATTGTAACAAACGTACCACTCCGATGGGGGATGCTGATAATGGTGGAGTCTATGCGTGTATCTGGGGGCAGAAAGTATATGGGCAATCTCTGTACCCTCCTAATTTTGCAATGACCCTAAAACCACTCTAAAAAAATTAAGCCTATTAACAAAAATTAATAAAAGCACTAGGAATGCCAAGATCCAGGACTATATGACAGAAAACCACAAGAAAAAAATTAAAGAATAAAGAGACTCAAGGAGATCTAGATTATGGGAGTAGGTAGAAAAATTTTAAAACAACCATAAAAAAAAAACAGAGAAAAAGATGGAGAATTTCAACAGAGCATTAAAATCTAGTAGAGTTATACTAATATCTAACAAAGTAGACATTAAGGCAAGAAATATTGCTAGATACAAAAAGAAACATTTAATGATGAGGGAAAATCCACAAGGAAGATACAGCAATTATAAATGTGTATGCACTCTAAATTAAAAACAGAACTTCAATATGATCCAGCAATTCCACTTGTGGGTATATGTCCGAAGGCAACAAAATCACAATGTCAAAGAGATAGCTGCACACCCATGTTCACTACAGCATTATTTACAATAGCCAAAACATGGAAACAACCCAAGTGTCTACTGACAGATGAACAAATAAAATGTTGTGTATATATATATATACAGTGGAGTACTTCTCAGCCATAAAAAAGGACATCCTGCCATTTGCAACAACCTGGATGACCTATAATGGGCATTATGCTAAGTGAAATAAGTCAGACAGAAAAAGACAAATACTGTATGATCTCACTTATAATGTGGCATCTAAAAACATACCCTAAAAAACTGAGTTCATAGGGCTCCCCTGGTGGCGCAGTGCTTGAGAGTCCGCCTGCCAATGCAGGGGACACGGGTTCGTGCCCCAGTCTGGGAGGATCCCACATGCCGCGGAGCAGCTGGGCCCGTGAGCCATGGCCTCTGAGCCTGCGCGTCTGGAGCCTGTGCTCCGCAACGGGAGAGGCCACAACAGCGAGAGGCCCGCGTACCGCAAAACAAACAAGCAAAAAACTGAATTCATAAATACAGAGAAAAGATTGGGGGTTGCCAGAGATGGGTGTGGAGGGTGGGTGAAATGAGTGGAAGAGGTTAACAGGCACAAACTTCCAGTCAGAAAATAATTAGTGGGAGTGTAACGTACAGCATGGTGACTACAGCTAATAATATTGAACAGCTGACGTGAACAACATGGCAGTTAGGTGCACCAACCCCCAACACAGTCAAAAATCCACCTATAACTTCATAGTTGACCCTCCATATCTGCAGTTCCACATCCACACATTAAACCAACGGCAGATCGGATAGTACTGTAGTACATATTTATTGAAAAAAAATCTGCATATGAGACCCCGTGACGCTCAAGGGTCAACTGGATTGTATATGTGAAAGCTGCTAAGAGAATAAATCTTCAATGTTCTCATCACAAGAAAAAAATATGTAACTGTGTACTTATGCATGTTAACTATACTTCTTGTGGTAATTATTTCATAATATATACATATATTGAATCAGTATGTTGTACATCTGAAACTAATATAATGTTCTGTGTCAATTTTATCTCAATAAACAAACATTAAAAGGAATTCTTTAGTCAGGAGGAAAACTAGACAGGAGAGAAATGCAGTAAGGAAGGAATGAAGAACACTGGGAGAAATAATTGTGTGTGTATAATACTGACTTTAAAAACAACAATAATGTTTGTCAAATTTAAATATGGAATTAAAATGCATTATAACAACAACACAACAAAGTGGAGAAAATGCATTCAAGAGTTTTAGATCCTCGCAATATAAGAAAATTGGTAAAGATAACAATGTATATTTTGCTATGTGTATGTTGTGATCTCTGAGGTAACCTCTAAAATAATAAAAAAAAAAACCTAAAAAGTTAATAGAAAGAAAAATATAATAAAAATTGTGATTAATTCAAATAAAGGCAGATGAAGAAATAAAACACAAAATACATGAGACAAATATAGAAAACATATTATATATATATAATATATATATTATATATATTATATATAATATATATATAATATATACATTATATATATAATATATATAATATATATATATAATATATATATTATATATTTATATAATATATGCAAGATAATAGACATAAAACTAAATATATTGGGTGATGTCAGTGAAAATGGCAGTCAGAAGTTCCTAAAATTCTCCCCTCCATATAATAGCAACAAGAAAACCAACACAAAAAAACTGTCAGAAAAAAAGGCAAATATGTGAGGTGATGAATGTTAATTAATACAATTGTGGCAATCCTTTCACAATGTATAGGTATATCAAATCATCACACTTTAAGTATGTAAAAATTTTGTCAATTATATCTCACTAAAACTAAAAGAAAAAAGAAAATAACGTTATATGTTCAGTGAAAATATGGTAACATCTTAATTTACTGTGTACATAAAAATGTTATTTTTTTCCAAATTATATTGAGAATGCTACCTTGTAGGTCAATTTTTTTATGATGATACACCTTTAATTCACAGCCACAATAAGGATCAGATACTCTAACTACATGACACTTTTGACTAAAAACAGTGCAAAATAAATTGCTAAAACTGCACATATCTTAAATTGAAATGCATAAGAGGAAGGCATTTCTAAAACATTTTAAAATGGACATACTTATCCCAACCAAGAGTTCCTATCTCTTCAATAAGGCTTGAGTAGAACTGGGGAGGAGGAGGTAGTACATACAGCTCTTTTTTATTCTTTAAAGCAACTTCCTGTTTAAAAGAAAAAACTTGAATCAGCTTCGGAATGCTACACAATGAATTATTAGTACCTGATTACGAAACACAATTCTGTAATCTTTGAGCCTAACTGAAGTATCCATTATTTTTATGGAAAATCCAACTGAATGATTCCCCTTCTCATAAAAGAAAACATGAAAAGGGTAAAGGACTGTACTGAAGGTCATGTAAAACTGTCAGTTATTACACCATACAAACTTAAGACTCTCATGTTCTCCTAGACTATTATGCCTATCAGAGATGAAAAAAATTCACACACACACACACACACAAACACACACACACAAAACCTCCTCATTCTCAAGGCTTCACTATTTTTCTACTCCTGTTGATATAAAGAAACATGTACCTTTAAAGAAAAGCCTGAACTCTATGTATATTGCCTAGACTGATACATTTGCACACCTTTGTGAATCACATTCTTACAAAAACCCTTCATTATCACAATAAATATATACCTGTTAATTTCTTTCACTGACTTACATGCTGTATTACTCCCAGACCAGCTAAGTGTTTTGTCATCTATCTGGCTAGATCACAGCTCCTTTCCCTGCTAAGCCCACCTATGATATCTTTAAGATGGTTTATGTTCCCCCAAACAAAACTAAAATTTACATTTTTACAAGCAATACAAATATCACTAGAGTTGCTGAGGCTGAAAATTACCAGTTATTTCAAAGGTGCTAACCTAGACCAATATCTTATTTGGAAAGTAAAAATAAATGTATCTATACAGATGTTCATATGGTCTGGATTATCAAAAGGTTATTATAAAAAGAAATAATAAAACCAGAAATTAATTAATAAAAACCAATAAAGAAATTAAAAACCAGATATAATACATAACAAAACCAGATGGGAAGAAGTATAAAAATTATAAATACTTCTGGTAACCCTAATAATAAGTTTAAATTTTTATTTAAGTATATATTTATTAGTCCTTATCCTTTTTTTTTTTTAAACAAGGATAGGAGACAATTAAATTGAGGTAACACTAGAAAGAATAGATTTTTACAAAACAGCGTTTCAAAATCAGGACTGTTTACTGAAACTACTTTAATAGAGTTCCAAATCTGCTTTAGGATAAAAACAAGCAAACAAACCAAACTGTGAAAGCAGGTTTGTAAAGCCCAGAACGTCAATGTGAATTAGAAGGGAAGCTCCCACAAGACAAAAAGGACACTGCTTTTTTATCAACTAAATACCTAATGCTGTATATAGATAGCCTGATGGTCCACAGAAATAAATTTGTACTATTAAGATTATCCTGTTACTAATACTACTACTAATGTCAATATTGTTCCTGGACTTATAGATGTAATAGCTATACAGTATTTATTTGCAAATTTTTTTAATTCAAAAATATTAATTACTACTATTCACGTATACTGAAGGTTAAAAATAAACTTGGATAATAATAAAAATGTACTTTAATCTAGGTATATGACATTTGTAAACTCTGCCTTCTACCTTGGGTCAGACAAGTTATTCCTATTTTAGAACTGTAACAGAGAAAAGGGCAAAGGCAGAGAAGCAAAGTGTTCTTTGTGGACAAGGAAGCAAAGGTACATAGTAGAAAGAACACAGGCTTTACAAACAGGTTTTAATTCCTAATTTTAAACATTTCCAAGTTTTGAGGCCTTAGGCACTCAGTGACTCAGCCATAAAAAAGGAATAAAATAATTTACCCTGTTGAGTTCTTTTAAAACAACTGTTCAGAGCTTCCCTGGTGGCGCAGGGGTTTAGAGTCCGCCTGCCGATGCAGGGGATGTGGGTTCATGCCCCGGTCTGGGAAGATCCCACATGCCGCGGAGCGGCTGGGCCCGTGAGCCATGGCCGCTGAGCCTGTGCGTCCGGAGCCTGTGCTCCTCAACAGGAGAAGCCACAACAGTGGGAAGCCCGCGTACCACAAAAAAACAACTGTTCATTTATCAGATATGTACAAGCTCCTACTATTCGCCTAGTTATTAAGGAAACTCCATGAGAGATTTAACAAAATTTCCTGAAATAAGATCAACACCTACTGATTTCATTTGGGCAACATTCTCAATACTTTCACCAGTGATTACATTAAATGAACGCTATTACTAACAATACAACCCAATAAACTACAAATTCTTACATTTTTAGGTACAGTGCCATACATGTGCAATAGCATCACCAACTCTGTCCACAATTTCTTCAGAAAGCTAAAGTATAGGATCTCATTTTACTCAGAAATGCAATAACAAATGTACTAAATAGAATATTGTGAACTGGAGATCAATCTCCAATTATTTTAAACTAATGAGTATTTCTTCAAAATTAAATGACCGACAGAGCTTAAAGTTAGCTTCAGTAGTAATGAGCCACAGTATATACAGTTTTTACTCTGGTTCCCTTACTCCAGGGATCCCCAACCCCCAGGCCGTGGACTGGTCTGAGGCCTGTTAGGAACAGGGCCACACAGGAGGTGGTGATGCACAGCAGGAGGTGAGCGGAGGGGGGAGTGAGCAAGGCTTCATCTGCGGCTCCCCATGGCTCGCATTACCGCCTGAACCATCCCCCCATCTCCCCCACCCCCCAGCTTCATGGAAAAATTGTCCTCCACAAGACCAGTCCCTGGTGCCAAAAAGGTTGGGGATCACGGCCTTCGTCCTATTTGTACAGGTTATCAAAATTATGATAAAAAGACAAAAGGAACTTTTCAAACTTGTTCAATGTCAAGGAGATGTAAACCAAAATACGCTTCACTTCTTCACCTTACATTTTTTAAGGTTATCCTGTTGTGGCCTTTGACGAAATTGATAATGAATGTTGATAATCCTTATTAATTAGGGTTTACAAATTTATTAGTCAAAATTTAAACTTTAGAATCTGATATTTTTTTATACTCTTTATTTTGATCCCAAACTTTTCACCAAAGCTCCACCTCAGCGGGTTGTTATGAGGATTAAAAAAAGGACTCAAGACAAATCTAGCAAGTAAATAAGCTCTGAATATGTGGCAGCTGCTCCTGACAATAAGAAGGCCTCAAAAAAGAACCACAAAGAAATATCAAACTGCTTTCAGTTGTTAGTAGCTATATATTGGTACTGTAATTTTGTAAAACAAATATAAAGAAATATTTTATAGATATGGGAAAAGCGTAAGTGAAACATACAAGTAAAAACATAATAAAATGACTGTTAATATTCGAAATGAAAATTTTCAGATTAAAAAGAGATATAAGCATAAAGTCAAACAAGTAAAATCCCTATGCCAAATTTGAAATGAAAATTTTGAAATGAACTCATGATTGTTTTCTTTCTAAAAAGCATTTTTTTCAGGCTTTGTCCACTGAAAAGGCCTAGAATTAATACCAATGAACACTCCAGTTTTGAGACTGTGGCATTCAAATACCATTTCCTACAAAAAAACCATAGGTCTTCTGAAAAATAGGATGACTTAATGAAACTGGGGCAAATGGTGTCATAAAGCAAAGCTTGGGTTGTGTTAAAAGAACTCAGGAGCCAACATGAAGGGGCTTACACTGACCAAAAATGGTACAGTTTAAGCACTGAATAATGACTGCAATGGACTAAAGTTAATAAAATATTAAAAAACTCACAGGTTCATAATAATTTTTTTTAAAAAAGCATTAGTTTCGAGTTGCTAGGCACCAACTGATTATTCTAAAAATTGACTTTTTAAAAAAAGGAAAAAGAAACAAGCATTTATCCTATCTCTCCAGTATAAGTTACGCCTCAAATTAACCAAATAACTGATGAAGGGAAATTCTTCTCTGTAAAAGATTTTCAGCTAATAAATATAGATGATGGATTTTTTAAAATCACCATTTGCAATCCCTAATGAAATAGTGGATGTAGTCAATGACTGTCATTGGAAGCTAAAATCAGTAGGTGATAGACTGATGGGAAACTTTATATTAGATGGATCTAAACCTATTGATCAATCTTAACTCCTCTAAACGAGGAACTATCAGACACCATGTACCTCCTGATGCAGGGTGAGAAGTACAGAGCACAAAGTATTCTTACCAGAGCAAATGAACCCAATTCTGTGGAGACCCTCAGATCTCACTGCCAGATTACAAAAAAGGTAGAAGAATATGTTAAAAGACGCCATGAATATCTAATAAACCAAATCCAGAATGCAGGAAATTTTATAGGACACATAATCTGGCTCTTCAATGAGTAGATGGCACGAGAAGAAGAAAAAAAAAATGGTGAGGGGAAGAGGAGACGCTGCTATAGGAAGTAATTAAGAAACTTTAAGAGACATATCAACTTAATATAATGTGTGGACTGTGTTTGCCTACTGATACAAACAGAGCAGCTATAAGGAATTAGCACTAACTTTATTGGCATTATAACAGCATATTTTAAAACAGACAAAAAAACACTTAAGTGTTAGACGTATAATCTGACATATTATGGAGAAATGGATACAACATCCAGGGTTTCTTTTAAAATGCTCCAGTTCCTTTCTCCTAAAAGAGCAGGGGAAGAAATATGATTGGCAAAACTTTGAAGTTAGGTCATGCGCCCGTGGGTATTTCCTGTAGTCTTCCCTCTTCTGTTAATCAAGTATTTTATGTATAGTTAACTGAATAATCAATTATCATATGTAACTGTATGTATGGAATGAAGCCTAACAAATTTTTCAGAAATCTGTAGTTGTATACAAAATTATTTATACATTGTATTATATCTTTATGTGTGACTTTTTAATCTCTCTGTAGATGTGACATTCTCTAACAGACCAGAAGTACATTTTGTTTCTTCACCACCTGTGCAAGACTAGTGTCAAGTGTGCCCAGTTTAGGATACAATCAAATTGGTTCTTACACATAGTTCTACTCCTACTCCTTTACTTTCAGAAAAGTACCATCTGCATTTATGCACAGAGTAAAATAAGACATTAATGATTGGGAGTTGTGAAGTTTTAAGTTCTAATCATTCAGTTTTTAAAGGAATTACAAAAACATTCAAGATTTACAGCATATGGTGACAGTGTTAGGAAACAAATTCTTACCAAAACCATCTTCAACTCCACTAAAAAGCTCGTTAGATCAGGAGAGTGCTGCATTCTCTAGATCAAAACAACATTTCCAATTAATTTCATGTGTACAATGAATACTCCACGTGCTGAAATGGAAATAAAATCCAAGTCCATGTGAATATGGAAAAAAAAAGTATTAGCTATATCTACATCTTAAAAGTATAAGAATTAAAGTATTGGTCATCAACCCTATTATTCCTACCAATTTCATTCTGAAAGAGTAATTAAAGCCCTCAAATCTATTTTGGTGAGATATACTGAATTATGTAAGAATGTCACTTAAAATCTCACACATTCCTCTATTTCTTCAGCACTGACTATTGTCAAGTTTAGTAATCTAGCAAACCACAGCACTATTTACCAAAAAAAAAAAAAAGTACGAATGGAGTGTTAAGAGGAGCATAAAAATCAGGAAATCTATACAATTAAAAGAATCTAGTCAGAGCAATGAATTAACAACTAATCAATAAAACTGTCTATTTTAACTTTTTTCCTTTACCTTAATAAAGACTACCTATAATTGTTAATTTTGTCCTTTCACAATTAACCCGTATTCATTCAAAAAGAGTCAATCTTTCAATAAGGTAGAACAGTTACAATAAAATGGCAAAAAGGAAATAACTTCTGAAGTATAATGAATTAAAGTGTCATGGCTCCATTTCCTAGAAATCTTTGATTCTTAAAAGAAAATTATTATAGAATTAAAGAAAGCAAAAAAAATTCTCATTTAAAATTGCTTTCTTAGACAAATCTCTACATCATTTCTCTGCTTGAAATCAAAATGTTATTTTTGTTACTTTTTCTGATGCACTGCACTACCACCACACAGTTTTGAAGTGGATATGTAAATTTCTGTCTTTACATAAGAAAAATAATAATCGAAGATATTTCAACAATACATGAGACATATGATTCACATCTTAACACAGCTTTGTGTGGGCACATGTTTGTAGAACAAGTCTTTGACTTTCCCTTCTTCTGTACAATATTTCCCCTGTAGTTTACTAGAGAGGAATAATAAATTATACCAAAGTGTGCAAACTACAGCTCAGAGGCTAAATCCAGCCCAATAGCTGTTTTTGTAAACAGAGTCATAATGAAATGCAACCACACCTATTCATTTACCTCTTGTCGAGGCTGCTCTGGTGCTACAAGGGCACAGTAGAGTAGTTATGATGGAGATCTTAAGGGTCCACAAAACCTGAAAAATTTACTATCCAGTCCTTCACAGAAAAAAATTGCTGACCACACCCAACCCATATTTACTAAAGTTAAAAATGATACAAGGAAAGAACAGTAACATTGAACTGGACTTTGGAATAAAACAAAGACTGAAACTAATACTGGGTTCTACATGACCAACTGGAGGGCAGGTAGGAGATAAGTAATTAGAACTTTTTCTAGGAATTCTCTTGGCGAATTGGTGGAGAAAAACTGTTATAGAATTTATTATTATTATTAGTCTTCATTAACAGTTTTTCTTCAAGCTATTTAGATATTTCATTAGATTCATTTCTTAAACTTTAGTATACAATATAGTCTCAGTGGATGGGGAAGGGGTGGTGAAGAGAAAATAGAGAGAAATAATGTAAACATCCCCTTAAAAATCTGCTGTAATTATACTGCCAGCAGTGACAGCCTACATTCTACAAATAGTTTATTTCCTATATTTCTTTGTGGTTCAGTACTGCTTTAAAATGAGAGTAACTGTCATTGTCAGTTTCATAGATAATAACCTGCTTTAAGAGAGAAAGTATAGGAAATCAGGAAAAACACACAAATGAATAAAGCATTAAAAGAAAGGCAGTTCTACTTCCATTTATTTTCCTACAAGAGGCATTTCATTATTTTCAGTTCCTTCAGTAATTGATTAGAGAAACAAACAAAAATCTTTAAAGGAATTTTCAGGTAGAGGAACGTAAACATTAAGAATAACTGAACTGGGATGGAGAGGTGGATGGTGGGTGAAGGATGTCAAAAGTACAAACTTACAGTTATAAAATTTTTTAAAAATAAAGAATAACTAAATAAATCCTGCCTATATCTCACCTATGCTGCCTTTACATCTACTATCATTACATATGCATGCATGATCCTAAGTGATTTCCATTTCACCTTTTCTGTTGCTAATCTTGAACTACAATCGCATTTTTGCCACAGATATCCTTCAACTCCTAAATGGGTCGTGGGATTTTTTGGTACCACCACTATTCAGGTGGATAGGGTGTATGCATTTGAAGACCCTAAAGTCTCAAGGATGGAAATAAAGTTTCGACACAAATGCTGGCTGGAGATGTGCTGAGGATTCTAAGACAGGAAACACTTTATATAAAATATGGATCCTTAAAATATTTGCTAGATAGAGGTGAAACTTACAGAATTCAGCAACTACTAAACCAGTTGTAACACTCTGCAAAATAGGTCTTTAAAATAGTATATTTAGTAACTTCTTACCCTCGCTTAAAACAAACCTTTTAAAGGACTTACCTGTTGCACTACATGATGATATCCATTAAGTATTGCTTTCAGCTGCCAACTACATAGTAATCTAAAATTTTAATGGAACAACATGGTTTATTCATTGTTCAGAATTAAAAGAAAAAACTTATTTGTATGCTAACTCAAACATGTACATACACAGAAAAGAATGACATAAAGATAATGCTGACAAGTTAATAAAATTTTTATCACGGGTACTGTTGAAAATCATGTCTTCCAACTGTCGGTACTAATTTTATTCAAAATATAAATAACTGCAATCAGCAAACAACATGCAAACAAAACAGTACTTTTTAAAAAAAATTTTAACATATCCAAAGCAAAGTTTTCTTGAATTGGATTCTTCTCCAAGAGAGGTTAAATAAAAACAACAGTTTTGATCATAATATACAGAACTTGTATTTGCGAAAGCATATGTAGCAATCTATTCTTCTTTCAATTCCAGATTAAGGACATACTTTTAATTGTGTAAGTAGTGATAAGTTAATGTTCATCTATCTACTGGCTCACCTCAGTTGCACTCTCAATGTTACTAGGTAAGTAACTCTTCTAGGAATTGCTTTTACTTACCTAGAAGTAGAAAGCCCCTCAGAGTTTTCCCAACCATGATCTTTTCAAACCATCATGACCCTCCATTTTTGGTCTGCTAACCCTCATTTGCACTGCTATCTCCTATCATAGAGGCAGAGCAGTTCATTCAACAGCCCCCTTCATCAAATGTGCTTTCCACCCCTTCCCACCAATTCAATCGCATCAATTCAATCGCATCAATTCACTAATTATCCCTTTACTGTGGTATCCTTAACTTATTTTCTGCTAGTTTTTTTTTCCTCCGTAATATTAACTTGTTCAAGCAAATCTTATTTTTTAAAAAAACCACATAATTATAACTCCTCCTTGACTACACACCCTTCTCTGGCCACTCCTGTTTTTCAAAGTAGTTTATACTGTTTACATTTCCTTTCTACCCACTTACCCACTCCCAAAACTCCAATAAAAGCTGGCTTCAACCACTACATGAAACCTATGCAATCTAACCTGATCCCTTTGCAACAGTCAGCACTGTTAACCATTCCCTTTCTAAGCCTCTCTTTCTTTGGCTTCAGAGACAACTGTTGAGGTTTTCCTATTACTTCTCTGGTCAATCCTTTGTTTTCTTCCAAGGTCCTCTTTATTTACCAGTCCTTTAAACACTGCTATGCCCTCAAGATTTTGTCACTGGCTTTCTCTTCTCTTCTCACTCTATCCATGCAGCCACTAGAAAGTCTATCCATACTCATGGCCCCAAATCCTACGCCTACTGTGACTTCTACATACGTCTCCATTCCAAGTTTCATGCTCAAGTTCCACACCAAACCACTACTACCTACTAAAAATCTCCTCTTGATATTTAACATCTGATATGTCTTAAAACAACTCCTCTTCTACTTCTTCCATCTGTTATCTCTTCTCTAGCTTAGTGATCCAAGTTAGGAACTTGAAAAGGATCCTCCACTCCTCTTTCTGCCTTACCTGCCACTTCTAACCAGTCACAAAATCCTGTCAGTTCTACTAACTGTCTCTGGATTCTTCCTCCCTTCCTACCCTCAGATATTCTGGAGCAGAAAAGAGATTTTAGGTGCTACCTAAATCCTAAATTTCTAATTTTGTCTCTTGACATTCCTTGAAGGGCTGTCCATACCAACAGCCCATGTTGACACCTAATTTCTATCAGGACCGAACTGGGGGTCTTCCCACGACTGAACATACACATAATTAACATCAGTCAAAAGCTGGAAACAAAGTTTTCTAATTCTTTTGTATTCTCCAAATATTCTCACTTGTTGTTCACTGCTTTAACTAAAAAATAAATAAATTAGAGAATGTGTTACCACTGAAAAACACTTCAACACCAGGGAAAATCATTTACAAAGCACGCTGATGTGGAAAAATCAGAAATGCTTCTGGTTAACTGATTAATAAGCATTTTAGGCAGAACTCTGATGACTAGAATCAGCTTATACCAGATTAACGACGGCTCATCCCACCAAGATGCATGTACAGTATATAACAAAACACCACATCACCTTGCATTCCTCAGTTGTAAATCTTTGGGCAGCAATATTTTAAGATGGAAATCTCTTCCCTGTGGGAAACATTAAGAAGGTTCATTCAAAAAAGAAGGTTCATTTCATCTTTCACTTAAAGAGAAGTCAAACAGAATCACATAAAAAAGGCAACATTTTCCTTTATTTTCTAAAAGGTATCAACTTTATCCAAATACTTGCTAAAATATAAGCAACAGAATAGTGCATTTGAGGGAAAATAACTCAAAAATGTCTGTCAGAAACTTTGTGATTGTTGGGTAATCAAAACACTAAGATAGGATTTTGTTTTTAAAGAAAAAGTTACTCACATAAATAAGAAATACTAAGAAATTGTTAATGTAGACATAAAGAAGAAATTTAAACGTTATTTCTTAGGAAATAAAAAGGAAATTCCTTCAAATTGCTTTGAATACAGAAGAAAAAATCATAAATATATAATAATTATAGGCTTCATATTTGTAATTTTCCAGAGTTCAATAAAGAGAAAATATATTTAAATAATCTAAATATATAGACAGAAATATTTTCATAAATCAGAGTATGTTTAATTCTCCCACACTCGCAGAACTTTAATAAAACCCCTAAAATATTAAGTTATTTTAATTTAAATATTCATTAACTATACATTTGAAAAGACCAAATTTTACTCAAGAATCTTTCCAAGGAAAGAAGGACAGTTCTCTGAGAAATATATTCAGTTTTACTTTCTTGAGAAAGTGAATGGGTAAGCAGCTTAAACTTTGTACCTTAAATAGGATAAGACACATGAAGTCTGAGCAAAGGTAAGCAGAAAAAGACAAACAGAAATATAATCTTTTACTCCAACAGTATAAAATGAAAAAGAGTAATAAAATTCTTGAAAAACAATTACCACGAGAATTTTAGCAGTCTCCCTCAAAGCAGTTTCAAAAATAGAGGAACACAATTAAATGTACCCCATAACCTTTACTTTCATGGTAATATTGCAGTTCTGACTTTCATTACATTCAAATGTCCTTTAAAAAAATGAAACAAAATGTACTACTGACCTTTTCAAAAGGTCAAGTAACAATAATTCACTATTTCATTAAAGCGCTAAAAGGTATTATGTAGTAACTTTAACCTAACTTTACAGACATCCCACACATAGGTGTAAGAACAATCTGGAATTCAAAATTTACATGAAAAATAGTAAAACTACTCTACTGATCTGTTATGTGAAAGAATAAAATTCCAAAGTCCCTTATTTGCAAAATCCAACCATTTTAAAAGGGCAAATGCCATGTCACATGCCATAATACTTTTCTGATTCAAGAAAATGTCCAAAATTATCTTTTTTTAGTTAAACCATAGAAAAAATGTTAATTGCTCTCATGAAGCAGATTTTCCAGACTTACAGGGAACAAAAGTACTGACAGTTGCCTAAATCTGAATCTCTCTACATATCATTCCAAAAAACTATATACATCAAAATTAAGAACAAACAGAACCACAAAAATCCCATGTCTTCGGCAGAATCAGAAGAAAGAGAATACCATAAACTTCAAAATTACCTCTAAGAAGAAAAATTTAAACCACTTTCCAGTGTCTTCCACCCTGGGGCTCCAGTGGTTTCCACCCTGGGGCCCCCACATCAAGTCCTTTTAGAGAGCTAGGGGATTCAGGGAAAAAAAAAATACATGGAAGACAGAAGAGGGGACTGGACTATGTGCAAATAACAATAATAAACACTTCTGGTAAATCAGAGCACTAATTACAGGGAGGGGACTTATTATCAACACAAAAGTCAAGGATCTCATCTTCGATAAGAAATGTAGGAGAAGAAGACGGTAAAAGAGATATCCTTTGGAAACTGGGTGTTAGGAGGAAAAAGTACCAACTATGGTAGACTTAGGATCTTCTGTAACAAAATAAAAACACTCAACTCCTCCTTCAACACTACCAAAAAAACTCATCCATAAAGTAAACTGCACTTTGCAGACAAAAGAGGGTATTCTTGAATGAGGAATTTAATAAACTATTGCAATCGTTCACAGACACAAAGATAATGTCTCCATCAATACTAAGCTACTGGGACTTCCCTGGTGGCACAGTGGTTAAGAATCCACCTGCCACTTCAGGGGACACGGGTTCGATCCTGGTCTGGGAAGACGCCACATGCCACGGAGCAACTAAGCCCGTGCGCCACAACTACTGAGCCTGCGCTCTAGAGCCCATGAGCCACAATTACTGAGCCCATGTGCCACAACTCCTGAAATAAAGATAAAAAGTAGAGATTTCTAATACATAATAATGTAAGACAGCGAAGCAACATTGCTAAAGCACTAAAATAAAAACAGTCAACCTAGAACTTTATACCCAGTGAAAGTATCTTTCAAAAGGCCAAATCAACAATTTTTTGAGACAGAAAACAACTGAAAGAATTCATCACTAGCAGACATGCACTACAAGAAATGTTAAAGGAAGAACTTCAGGAAGAAAGTAAATGAAACAAGGTAAAAAATCTGGATATACAAGAGTATCAGAAACAGTAAATATACAGGTAAATATAAAAGACCTTTTTTCTTATTTTTTAAAATCTCTTTAAAGGATAACTGACTGTGCCAAAGCTGGAACAACTTGAGCAACAAATAAAGTAGTATTGGAATATAACTCAAAATGTAAAATACCCATACGTCCATACTGATATGATTGAATTAATGGAGAAATGAATCTCCCATACAGAAGAACTCCAGATAAGTTAAGTTGACCCTTGAACAACATGGGTTTGAACTGGGCAGTTCCACTTATACATGGATTTTTTTTTTTTTTTTTTTTACAATAAATACATACTGTATACGTCTGCAGTTGGCTGAATCCACAGAAGCAGAACCATGGATACAGAGAGCGGACCGTAAAGTGATATGTCGATTTTCGAGCACATGAGGGTTGGCACCCCAACCCTTGCATTGTTCAAGGGTCAACTGTACATAGATACTCCACCTGAAAGAGGGGGAGCATAATTCCCCACTCCTTAGTGAGGGCTGCGCATAGTGACTTCCTTCCAAAGAGTACAGTACGGAAAGGGGGGAAAAAAGAGTAACTTCCCAGTAGAGAAACCTGACAAACCCAACTTCAGCCAAGTGATCAAGGTTAATATCAACAGTCATAAATCATATTGACAATGTGTACCCTTAATATGATGTGATGAAATGGTACTTAAACTCTGTGATGTTCCTTTCAAAAACACATAACCCCAGCCTATTCATGAGAAATACATCAGACAAATCCTAGTAGAGTAGTATCCTACAATATACTTGACTAGTATTCCTCAATGAAGCAGGTCATTTCACAATCATAAAGTCAGAGTCAGCAAAAACAAGGAAACCATGACAGCTAAGAGAAGCCTAAAGAGACATAATAACATGGTATCTTGGATGGGGACCCAGAACAGAAAAAAACTTATTAGGTAAAAGCAAAGGAAATATGAATAAAGTACAGACCTGAGTTAATAATAATGTACCAATATTAGTTCATTCATTGTAACAATGTACCATACTAATATGTTAATAATAGGACAAACTGTGTTTGTGTGGGGAAGGAGACGGTACATGGGAACTCTCCTTACCATCCGTTCAACTCTTCAGTAACTCTACACTGTTCTTAAAAAATAAAAGTCTATTAATTAAAAAAAAAGCTAATCAGCTGCTTAAAAGAGAATTAATACTGTATTGGGAAGGTTATAAGATAAACAGAAATAAAATATATGGCAACAGCAGCACAAAACCAGGAGATCAGAAATACAAGTAAACCACTGTAAGATTCTTACACCATAAGGGAAGAGGTATACTTGAAAGTAGATTATGATAAATTAAAGATACATATTGTAAACCCTAGAGCAAACACCAGAAAAGAGAGACAAAATATAGCAACTACTTAAGGGAAAAAAAAAAAAAAAAGGTAATAAGCTGACAGAGGAGATAAAACAAAATTATAAAACTCAATTAATGTAAAATGCAGAAAATAGGGAAAATATAAAAAATAAATAAAAGAACAGATGGAACACATACAAAACAAACAGGTAGATACTAGATTTAAGCCCAACCATATCAACAGTCACATTAAATGTAAAGGGTTAATTAAACAACCCCCAAGTAAAAAGCAATGATTATCAGATTGGATAAAAAAGCAAGGCCCAGAAGAAATCCCCTTTAAATATGAAGACACAAATAAGCATAAAATAAAGAATGGAAGAAGATAAACCATGCCACACTAACCAAAAAAAAAAGCTGGAGTCACTACATTAGTACAAAAAATATAAATTCCAAAGATTATTACCAAGGATAAAAAGGATCATTTCAGAATCATAAAGGAGTCAGTTCAGCAAGAGTGCTTACAATCCTAAAAGTTTATGTACCTAAAAAACTTCAAAATATATGAAGAACTGACAGAAATGAAAGTAGAAATTGAAAAAAAAAAATTATAAAGTAGCCCCCCCTTATCCACAGTCTCACTTTCTGCAGTTTCAGTCACTTGTGGTCAACTGAAAATATTAGATGAAAAATTCCAGAAACAAACAATTTTTAAGTCGTAAATTGGGCATCATTCTGAGTAGTATGATGGAATCTCACGCTGCTACACTCCATCCCACCCAGGATGTGAATCACTCTGTCCAGGGTATCGGCCTGTTAGTCACTTAATAGCTGTCTCGGTTATAAGATCCACTGTCCTACTATCTAAGTGCTTGTATTCAAGTAACCCTTCTTTTAGTTAATAATGACCTCAGGGCTTCCCTGGTGGCGCAGTGGTTGAGAGTCTGCCTGCCGATGCGGGGGCCGTGGTTTCGTGCCCCGGTCCGGGAGGATCCCACATGCCGTGGAGTGGCTGGGCCCGTGAGCCATGGCCGCTGGGCCTGTGCGTCCGGAGCCTGTGCTCTGCAGCAGGAGAGGCCACGACAGTGAGAGGCCCGCGGAACGCAAAAAAAAAAAAAAAAAAAAAAAAAAAAAAATAATGACCCCAAAACGCAAGAGTAGTGACACTGGCAATTTAGATATTCTTTTACTGTGCCTAATTTATAAATTGAACTTTATCATAGGTATGAATATATAGGAAAAAACATAGTACATATAGGATTTGGTACTATCCACAGTTTCAGGCATCTACTGGGGCCTTGGAATAATATATCCCCTGCAGATAAAGGGGGACTAATGTAGGTGGAAATTTCAACACCCGCTTTCATTAACTGAACAAATAGACAGAAAATCAGTAAGTATATAGAAAAACTTGAATTGTGTTATGAACCAATTTGACCTGACATTTATAGAACACTCTACCCAAGAGCAGCATAATATACATTCTTTTCAAGTATGCACAGAACGTTTACCAAAATAGACCATACTCTAGGCCATAAAATAAGTTCCAATAAATTTAAAAGAATTCAAATCATATGAATTATACTGGGACTAAATTATAAATCAATATCAAAAAGATATCTGGAAAATCCTCAAATATTAAGAGATATATTGTTCTTCTAAGTAACCTATAGGTCAAAGAAGATATTAATAAGTATTTTGAACTGTAAAAAAAAAAAAAAAGAAAATATACCAAAATTTGTGTGATACAGCTAAAGCAATGCTTGAAAGAAAACATATAGCACTGAACATCTACATTATAAAAGAAAAAGGTCTCATTATCAATGACCTAATCTTCCACCCAAACAAATTAGGAAATTTAAGATCAGGAATCAATGAAACAGAAACAGAAAAATAATAGAGAAAAATCAATGAAATCAAAGTAGGTTCTCTGAAGAGATCAATAAACTTATAGGTCTCTATCCAGATGCATCAGGGAAAAAAAAGACACAAAATACCAATATCAGGAATGGGCATAGGAGATATCTATAAAATATATTAATAATTTCTTTGATACTTCTACCTTTAAGTGTTGGTGCCTCATCTCCTTTTGAACATGGACTGGATTTGAGACTTGCCTCTAATAAACGGCATAAAACAGAAGTAAATGTGTAACTTTAGAGGCTGGGGGAGAAAAAGCACTGTGCAGTTTTCTGCTTGATCTCTATTTTATCACTTACTCAGGGAAAGCTAGCTGCCATGCTGTAATGACGGTCAAACAACACTATGGAGGTCCACGTGGTGAGGAACTGAGGACTCTAGCAGAAGTCAAAAACTGAGGCCTGAAGTCAATAGCTATGTGAATGAGCAATCTTGGCAGCAAATTTTCCAGCTCTAGTCAAGTCTTTAGATAAGAAACATCCTGGCCAACAGCTTCACTGCAAGTTCAGGAGAAACACTTATCCACGAACATCCAGCTAAGTCACATCCAAATTCCTGATCCATAAAAAAGGTGAGATAATGAATGTTTGTTGTTTTAAGCCACTAAGGTGTGGAATACAGCAAAAGGTAACCAATATAGGGAGCATCATTAAGATCCTAAAGCCATTAAAAGGATAATGAGAATATTAAAAACAACTTTTAAACCAATAAATTCAAAAACTCAGATGAAATGAAAAGTCACTGAAGGAAACAGACTACCAAAGCTCACTCAAGAGAAAAGAAAGAACCCGATAATAGAGAAAACACTTTTATTCACACAGATCACTAACAAATAAATAAAATTTAAAATTAAAGGATCAATTAAGTTACAAAGAGTTGACGTTTTATAAACATCACTGTCTAATCATGATGCAATAAAACTAGAAATGACAAAATTAAAATGAAAAAAGACCTTCCATGAGCAAAAATTTTAATATTCTATTAAGTAACTCCCAGGTGCAGGGGAACTACAAATTAAAATTAAGTTCTAAAAAATGATGATAAAACACTACATGTCAGTATTTACAGGACACTTTTAAAACAGTGCTGACAGGAAAATGCAAATCGTTAAAAACATATCAATAAAAATGTGCTCTCACTGGCCAAATCTGGGACAATTTAAACATCAAATAGGGAAGTAAGGATTATAATCCATTAGATAAATTATTTTTAAAATCCATGAGCCTGATATAAATGGTAAAGGGAAAGCCACTCTTTATCACAGAATGCCAATGAACAAATATAGAAGAAATGACAGAGTTAGAAAATCATCATTGGCAAACATCAATTAACTGATTCAAACAAGAGTCAATGGCTGCTACAACAGGGTGGGGGAGGTGGGGGTTTGATGCCTCACAGTAGCTTCCTATAAGTAATTAATAATTACAATAGGAAAATCTGGCAGATGCTACCTTAAACAGGTGATCAGAGATAACATCATCAATAATGACACCTGCTGACATCTCGCTCCCTAAAAAGGATACAATATTCTTTCTGTGGCATATCTGTCAAAATTGCATAACCTGAATTTAATGATGAAGAAACATCAGACAAATCTAAATTGAGGGACATTCTACCTAATGACCAACATGTACTCAAAAAATGTCAAGTTCATGAAAAACGAAGAAAGACTAAGGAACTATTCCAGATTAAAGACACACGACAACTAAATGTAATGTGAGATTTTACATCAGATGGTTAGGGGCTGGGAAGGGGTATAAAAAATGTATAATTGCAACATTAACAAAATGTGAATTTGGACTCCAGATTAGGTAATGGTATCATATGATGATTAAATTTCCTGATTTTGACAATTGTGGTTATGTATGGGTATGTCCTTGTTCTCATGAAATATACACTTAAGTATACAGGAATAAAGGAACACTATGTCTGCAACTTAATCTGAAACTGTTCAAGGAAATAATGTGTGTACACATCCACCCACATACACAGACTCAGAATAATAAATCAAAAGGGGCAAATGTAAAATGGTGAACCCCCTTAAAGAGTATACTCAAATTCTTCCTACATCCTTGCTATTTTTCTATAAATTTGAAATTATATACAAGACACATTTTTAGACAAAACCAGCTCCACCAAAACAAAACAATGTTAAATAAAATCTTTAGGTTAGGATTTCAACAAGCTGCTTAAAGCAAGTACAAATGAGAATTGTAGCTATAGCCAGGATAAAGTAATTTCATCTAATCTGAATTTTGATGGCTACACATATTTTCTAAGAGGCTTTAGCAGATACAGACATATAATACAAAATACTTTCCTTAAAATGCCTAAAATTAGGTATAACATGGTTCTGATAAAAATGGAACTTAGTATCATCTCTTCAGTTTTTCTAAATGCTGTGAAAGTTTCCAACTAGGTAATTCAAGATCAATACTTCCAATTGGGGAAGGAAAACGTGGATTAACTTTATTCCAGAAGTAACAATGACGTTTAACCTCTACTTTCTGTGAGAGTCACAATGAATCTGAAAACAAATGAAGTCCAAGTGTATGGTCTTTAACCTTTCCTTAATCAGTGTATTAGGATTAGTTCTACACTTAATATTCTTAGGGGTAGGTAAAATTTTCATCTAACACGTGAATTTAATAATTCACTCAATATTTTTGAGAGATTACTATGTGTTTTGAGGAAACTTCAAAACACATGTTAATTCCTAGAATATGGCCCCTATTCTCAAAAAGTAAGTGCGCTGTTCAGGGAGAGGGCACAATGTTGAATGTAATGGCCAGGAAGCAAAGTCTATACTCAAAATTCTCACCTAAGGTAGCTTGATGCAGTGTAGAGGGGGAAAACCCAGGAGTGGAATCAGATAGCCTGAGTTTAAGGGAGTCCGTTGCGATCATGGACAAGTAACAATCTCTCCACTTTCCCATGCCTTGATCTACTCAACTATAAAACGAGAATAATGACTTTTTAAAAAATTTTTCTGCCTCCGAGGCCTGAGGATTAAGTGAGATATTGTACTTGGAAAGCGCTTTGTAAGCTTCAAAGCTCTACACGTGTTTACTATGGGTAATAAACTCCACAAGAGAGGCCACTTGGAATCAGCAAAGGTAATTACTTCGGTTGTCAAGATTTCCTACAAAAACATCGCCAACTGATGAGACCCGGTAGCCAGGACTTGGCAGAGAGCCAAAATCAGGTTTTCCTCCAAAACTTTCTTTCTGCAGGAAACACGAATATAATGAGGGAGCGCAGACTCCCCTCTGAATAGCCTCCAACCTTCGTGGGGGTGGGGCATGTTAGAATAAAGACAAGCAAAAAACTGACCAATTAAAACAAAAGTTCAAACGTGGGACAAACACAGTTAGGAGCGAGGCAAAACTCCGCGAGTGGCGGGGAAGAGGGGGCGTGGCCCTTCGCCCTGTCCTCTCCCCGCCCGGGCGCGTACGCGGGCCTCCCAGCGTCCCGTCCCGGGCAGCGACCCAGGCCCAGGCGTGGAGGCGACAGCCAGGAACGGGTTTCCAGCAACGGCCCACGGTTCTCAAACTTCTAGTCTCCTAAGAGTCCTTACTGGCCGCCCCCCTCAATCCCCACAAACTCGAGCCCCTAACCCCTCCGGTCACAGACTTCAGGGCCGGGGCTGCGCCGCCAGAAGGAGGCTCTCCTAGCGAAAGAGCAACACCCGGGTGAGTACCTGAGCTGAAATGAATCCTTCATACACGGTTTTCGCCCGGTTCTGGGGTAGAAGCAGTGGGAACTGGCGCAGCAAGCTCGCTTCCGTCTCCGCCATGGCTTTCGGTCCGCGGAGACGCACCAGCGGCCGCCGGGCCCCGCACATGCGCAGTCCTGCCTGCGCCTAGGGCGCAGGGAGGCGGAAACCCGTGCCATTGGCGGGAAGAAACTTCGAGCCTTCCGCGGGCAGAAATGAAGGTCTGAGGCTACTCGGGACACCTGAGCTCACGGTCAGCCAGAATAGATGCGGCTTGGCGGGAGGCAGAATTGGCGCCAACTGGAGGCAGGAGGGAAGCTTGTTTTTAGGTTCACAGCTCTGACCGAACAAGCTCATACTAGCCTTGATTGTCCCAAGAACCCTTTTGGATATGTATATTAATCCACACTCAAGTCAACACCAGACTTAGTTCTGCTGCACTGCACTCACAAATATCCAAGGCAAAACAGGAGGGAAAATTGCTGATGGACTTAATGAACCGAAGTTAATTTTTCTTTAACAACACTTCCTGAACATATTTCTAACTGAGGAATGGTAATTATCCATTCCTTTTACTAAGGGGTGGTTAAATAAAGAACTTAATATTTACTGCACAGTTACTTGATTCCAATCATACTCAGTGCATTACATTTTTGAACCCAAGTATTTGCAAAACATCATTATAAGGGGCTGCAGGCTGTGCAAAAATAAGACATACGCTCTACCATTTTTATTGCCCTCAGAATGGGGTTAGACTTCTTGAAGATTCTTTAAGTTTGACAAGAATTATAAGAGTATTCTGGATGCTTAGGGAAAAACAAGAATGTTGCCTCAGTGGTTAAATATAAATTACAATAATGCAGGGCTTCCCTGGTGGCGCAGTGGTTGAGAGTCTTCCTGCCGATGCAGGAGACACGGGTTCACGCCGCGGTCCGGAAAGATCCCACATGCCGTGGAGCCTGCGCGTCCGGAGCCTGTGCTCCGCAACGGGAGAGGCCCGCGTACCGCAAAAAAAAAAAAAAAAAAAAAATTACAGTAATGCAGTGGTTTTCAGAATGTGATCCTGGAACCATTAGCATCACCTGGGAACTTTAAGAAAGGCAAATTTTCACGCATCTGTCTCAGACCAAGGGAATCCCAAATTCTGGGAGTGAGGCCCAACCATCTGTGCTACCACAGCCCTCCAGGTGTTAACGATGCACGGGCTGAAGTTTGAGAACCTCCTCAGAGGCACGACATACCATCCACTCAATTATGCAATTCATTTATTAAGGATGACAGGCTACGTGTTTTGTGATGGGCATAAAGTCAAGGTTGTACAACAATAGGACCAACACAAAGATTATTAGGACATACAGTCACTGCCCTCAAGGACTTTATAACTTTTCTGCAACTTAAGACATTTGCTGTTTCCAGTATTTCAAACTTCCCACCACCATATTCCCCACGGAACCTCTACCCTTCCTTCAAAGAGCTTCTCAATGGCTACCTTTTTTTGGAAAACTTTCTTATCTGCTGAAAAGTATTGCTCTCCCTAATCACTTGGTATATTTCTTGGTACAGTGTTGGTATTCATTAACTATTTACTAAAATAAATATCCACTAGTCCTATAGGCAAATTACAAATAGGTATTACAAGAATTCAGAGGAATGAAGGAATTTTTCACAAGATATTTGAATTGGTTTCCATTTACAATATCATAATAGACTGTATAGCACTATTATAGACTTTATAGGATTTATTTAAATTATAATACAACAGGGCTTCCCTGGTGGCTCAGCGGTTGAGAATCTGCCAGCTAGTGCAGGGGACACGGGTTCGAGCCCTGGTCTGGGAGGATCCCACATGCTGCGGAGCAACTGGGCCCGTGAGCCACAACTACTGAGCCTGTGCTCCGCAACAGGAGAGGCCGCGATAGTGAGAGGCTCGCGCACCGCGATGAAGAGTGGCCCCCGCTTGCCACAACTAGAGAAAGCCCTCGCACAGAAACGAAGACCCAACACAGCAAAAATAAATTAATAAATTAATAAACTCCTACCCCCAACATTATTTTTTTAGAAGTAAAAAAATAATAATAATACAACATGTGTAAAGCGCTTCCACATTTTATTTTATTTAGTCTTGATGGCAGTGTTCTTTAGGTATGTATTTTTTATAATGTCTATTTTGTATGCAATTAAATTGAGATTCAGGGATATTAAATAAGTTGCTCAAGACAGTGACTTAGTGACTTGTACAATGAAGATTAAACTCAAGTCTTCTAAATTTTAGATTCAATAATCTTTCCATTAAATCATGGCAGAGATGGACTTCCCACCATGAAACTCAGGAGAAGTTAATCTAAAGGCGTTAATGACTCATGCTAACAGTGGGGCTTCAAGAATTTGATTTTGATAGTTTGATAATAGATTTACCAAAATAATATATTTCTTCTGAATATAATCATAACATTTTCTGCCTAATTCACATATTGTGAGGAAAGAGGCTAAGAACATTTTGCCCAATAGGTTCCTCAGGAGCTAAAGTCTTTCCATGAAAGAAACCTTGGCGATTTTATATTCCAGCATCCTCATTACATACATTAGGGAAATGAAGTCCAAAAAACTTACTGTCCTAATTTACTACACTGAGCTTTTGGTTAACAGCCTAAATGTCTTTGGCTTCCTGATATCACCTATTCAAAAAGGACTTTCTGGACTTATAAGCTTCTGGAGACTTCCTAAATATCAGTTGAGTCTTCCATGAATAGACATGCACCCTTGTCCAGACAAGCCATCTTTATTACACTCACTCCCCCTACCATCGATACACTGGACTGTGTAGTTAACAGCCAAACAGTTGGTTTCTTGCCTCTGAATCCTCATAACTAACTTACAGATTTAGAAATTTTCACAAAATTTATTGCTAGATATCATCTTGGTCCCTAAGGAAAAGATATTCAAATTCAACTACTGATTCATGGTAGTTGAATTTGTAATTGAGCATTCCACATTGATAAAGTCTGTAATAAGGAAACCAACCATCAAAGAGCAAAGAGAGATATCATATAAGGTCTTCTTAATTCAATGAGTCAATCATTCTCCTCAGATGTTCAAGACTGAGTGATGGATCTCACTGTCATCAACTCATATGTGGTATGTTGGGACCACTGTTTACATGTAGCCCAGTCTAAGACGTCACTCTCAAATTCACAGAGAATACTCAATATGTTTAAAACTCAGAAAGCCAATGAACTGTTACCACCATCAGCATTGTTTTAATTATGGAATTACTCTGACAGACCCTCACAAAAGTTCAAGCTCTTCAAGGCATCCTTGGCATGACTTATTTTATATATTCTGCTGCAAAAATTAGTAGTATTTAAATGCTATTTCTTAAGGGAGAACTATACGTTCTAACATGGAAAAATCTCAAAACATTTTCATGAATAAAAAACACAAGTTCCAGAATGGTATGTTTACTAATATACCATTTATGTTTAAATAAAGAAATAAACTTTAAATATTGTAAATGGAAAATAAACTACTAGCAGTAGTTACTTTTGGGGTGGAAGATAGGAGACAAGGAATGGGAGTAATGGCCTGAGGAGACTTTCACCTTATCTGTTATGTTAAAAAAATTTAAAGGAGATTATTAGCCTTAAAATTTTAAATACTTATACCATTCCAATTAGCATCTATCACTATGTTATTGCCTAAATTTTCAGCTTTGTCCCAGGTGTTTCTTCTCCCAGTTCCCATCAGTATGGAAGAAAATAGGAGGCCAGGCATTAACATTAATGAGAATAATAAGGGAGAGGTTGCTTGAGAGTACTGAAAAAATATGGGAAGAATGATGGGAAATGCCAACATTAAGGAATAATGGAGTAGAAACAGCCATTTAAGAGTCCTCTAGGTTGATGGCAAAGATGGTCGAGTAGAAAGATCCTGAGCTCATATCCTCCCGTGGGCACACAAAAATTACAACTATTTACAGAGCAATTATCGATAAGAACAATGTGAAGACTAGCAGAAAAGATTTTCCACAACTAAAGTTGTAAAGAAGGAACCACAATAAGACAAGTAGGAGGGATATATCCATGTGTCAGTACACACACTCCTGAGTAGGTATCAACCACAAATGGGAAGATAATCACAAATGCAGAGGTTCTCTGCAAGGAACAAGGGGTCCAAGCCCCACATTGAGCTCCCCAGCCCAGGGGTCCTGCACTGGGAAGATGAAACCCCAGAACGTCTGGCATTGAAAGCCAGCAGGGCATGCATATTAAAGCGCCAGAGGTGTGTAGGAAACGGACACTCTGCTCTTAAAGGGTGCACACAAAATCTCACATGCTCTAAGTTCCCACACAGAGACAGTAATTTGAAAGAATCCTGGTCAGACCCACTTGCTAACCTTGGAGAGCCTCTCAGAGAGGCAAGAGGCAACTGGGACTTGCTCTGGGGACAATGATGCTGGTGGCAGCCATTTGGGGGAACATGTTCTACCACAAGGATGCTGGTGTTGGCAAGCACCACCTTGGAGTCCTCCCTCTAGCCTGTTAGTGAAGGAGCTTATGCATCCACCAGTGGGCCAGCACCAGTCCTCACACCCCCTGGGCCAAGCAGTTCACAGTGTAGAGACCCAGCCCTGACCACCAGTGGGCCAGCAGCTACCACACAAGGCAGGCACTGGCAGCCAAGCAGGCCTAAGCCCGGCCCTGCTTACCACTGTGCCCACGGTAGTCATCCCCATCACAACAGAGGGGTCCACACAGCCCACATAGGGGGCACCTCTGGAACATATAGCTCTGGTAAACAGAGGGGAGTGAGATTTTGGGCCCCATAAAACATCTCTGACATAAGTCCATTTCTCCAAGAGCAGGAGAAATAAACACAGAAATTTGGGTAAAATGAGGAGAGATAGGAATATGTTTTAAACAAAGAAACAAGACAAAACCTCAGAAGAAGAACTAAGTGAAGTGGAGATAAGCAATCTACCCAATAAGTTCAAGGGAATGATTATAAAGATGCTCAATGAACTGGGGAGAAGATTAAACAAAAAGTTAGAAAATATAAAGAGGAACTAAACAGAGCTGAAGAATATAGCAGCTGAAATTAAAAAATACACTAGAAGGACTCAACAGTAGATTAGATGATACAAAGGAATGGATCAGTCAGTGAACTAGAAGATAGAGTGGTGGAAATCACCCCAGCTGAACAGAGAAAAGAAAAAAAGAATTTTAAAAAATGAGTATAGGGCTTCCCTGGTGGCTCAGTGGTTGAGTCCGCTTGCCAATGCAGGGGACACGGATTCGTGCCCTGGTCCGGGAAGATCCCACATGCCACGGAGCGGGGGGCCCGTGAGCCATGGCCACTGAGCCTGCGCGTCCAGAGCCTGTGCTCTGCGGCGGGAGAGGCCACAACAGTGAGAGGTCCGCGTACCGCAAAAAAAAAAAAAAAATGAGTATAGTTTAAGAGACCTCTGGGATTGTTGCAATCTATAGATTCAATGCAATCCCTATCAAATATACCAATGGCATTTTTCACAGAACTAGAACAAATAATTTTAAAATTTGTATGGAAACATAAAAGACCCTGAATAGCCAAAACAATCTTGAGAAAGAAGAACAAATCTGGAGGTATAATGCTCCCTGATTTCAAACTGTACTACAAAGCTACAGTAATCAAAACAGTATAGTGCTGGCACAAGACAGACACATAGATCAATGGAACAGAATAGACAGCCTGAAATAAACTCACACACATATGCTCAATTAATCCATGACAAAGGAGGCAAGAAAATGCAGTGGGGAAAAGAGAGCCTCTTCAATAAATGGTGTTGGGAAAACTAGACAGCTACATGAAAAAGTATCAAACTGTACTACTCTCTCACACCATGCACAGAAATAAATTCAAAATGGATTAAAGACTTAAATGTGAGACCTGAAGCTATAAAACTCCTAGAGGAAAATACAAACTCTTTGACACTGGTCTTAGCAACATTTTTTTGATATGTCTCCTCAGGCAAGGGAAACAAAAGCAAAAATAAACAAATGGGACTACATCAAACTAAAAAGGTTTTGCACAGTAAAAAACACTATCAACAAAATTATTAGGCCACCCAGTGAATGGGAGAAGGTATTTGCAAACAATACAACAAATAAGGGCCTAACATCCAAAATATACAAAGAACTCATACAACTCAACATCAAAAAAGCAAACAACCCAATTAAAAAACGGGCAGAGGACCTGAACTGACATTTTCCCAAAGAAAACAAACAGATGGCCAACAGACCATGAAATAATACTCAATATCGCTAATCATCAGGGAAATGCCTATCAAGATTACAATGAGGTATCACCTCACACCTGTCAGAATGGCTATTATAAAAAGGACAGCAAATAACAATTGTTGATGAGGATGTGGAGAAAAGGGTACCCTGGTGCACTCTTAGTAGGAAAGTAAATTGGCATAGCCACTATGGAAAGCAGAATGGAGAAACAGAATTTTTTAATTTAAAAATTTTAAATTTAAAAACAGAATTTTTAAAATTAAAAATATAACTACCGTACGATTTAGCAGTTCCACTACTAGGTATTCCCCCCCCACACACACACACACACAAAACCCAAAACACTAATTTGAAAAGATACATGCATCATTATGTTTACTATTGTTTATAATAGTTAAGATATGGAAGCAACTTAAGTGTCCATTGATAGATGAACGGATAAAGAGGATGTATATATACACAATGGAATATTATCCAGTCATAAAAAATAATGAAATCTTGCCATCTGTAACAACATGGAAGGACCTTGAGGGTATTATTCTAAGTGAAATAAATTAGAGAATGACAAATACCATATGATTCACGTGTGAAATCTAAAAAGCAACAATAAAGAAACAAAACAGAAAGAAACTTACAGATACAGAGAAGAAACTGGTGGTTGCCAGAGGGGAGGAGTGTGGGGAAATTGATGAAATAGGTGAAGGGGATTAAGAGGTACAAATTCCAGTCATGAAATAAATAAGTTATGGGGATGTAATGTATAGCATAGGGATTGTAGTCAACAATACTGTAATAACTTTGTGTGGGTAGAGGTGGTTGCTAGACTTATTGTGGTGATCATTTCATAATGTATAAATGTCGAGCCACTGTGTTATACACCTGAAACTAATATAATATTGTGTGTCAACTATACTTTATTAAAATAAAAAGGAAACTGGAAAAAATATAAACTTCAGCTTAACGAATTAAAAAAAAAAGACTAAGGCATGGTCAGCAGTCTGGAATGCTACACAAAGACTGAAGAAGTTGAGAGTTATGGGGAGGCCTTTGGATTAGAAAACGTACTGATAAACTTTAAAGAGCAGTTTGTTCTTGCCTATTTTTCTATCCAAACATGCAGAAGCAGTTCATAAATGGTGATGTAGTGAATAATTTTGGCATTACTTTTAAGTGTAAAGCTTTGAGAAGACCATGTTCATGATAAATAAACCATAAAGACTTCATCATGTGACCAGAGTTTGGTAGGTGATATATTGGCAGGGATATCCCAGCTCCTACAACCCTATCCAAACTCTCTGGAAGCAAATTCCCTTGTTAGGTAGGTTTGCCCAATAAGGAGTCTAGATCCATGGACGGTCCAGAATAATAATTTCCGCTTCAATCCAGGCAGTAAAGTTGAGGAGCAATGACACCCACAACCCAACCTCAGGTCAAAAAAGGAGCATTGAAGGGCTAAATCTGCTAAAAGTGTTCATGGGTTACAGGGGTGGGCTAGAATCAGGAAAAAATTTATGAGGTCATCATCTAAAGAAGGATAGGAAGTAAATGGATTATTCAAAAAAAGTCTCTGAAGACTCCTGAATTCCTGTGAAAAAAGGAGAATCCAGGTTGTTAGACAACCCTCTTCTTCAGCAAAGTACAATGAGAGCCTCTTCCTTGGAAACATTTTCCCCACACCAAAGCCACTGATAGATTAACAGCTCATATATTTTGGTGAACAACTGGAAGAAATGTCCTCAAATAGCTAACACCTAACAAAGATTGCAACTCAGGTAATGAGTGTTGCAGTTAAGGCTGGGAGAATAGATGAGAACTACTCACAGGGGGTGCAAACTTAGGCCACAGAGTTGAGGCTGTGGAAGGAAGAGACTGATAAATACGTAGGGCTAGGAAAGCGTAGTTGTTAAGAGGAGAATGAAGGGTGCAGAAAGAAAACCTGAAGGGGAAAATGACTGTTTGTTTCAAAATCTGACCTACAGCTAGTCAACCCCATTTACCCTAAGAAACCGAAAGGAAAGCAATAGAAAAGTGCATACACAGAGAAGATAAAAAAGCTCTCACTTTTATTCTGGAAAACTGAAGCTGAGGAATAAAAGCGGGTGAGAGAGAACAGCTGTAATCTTACCAGTTCTCAATTATGGGTTTCTGATCCTGCTTTGAACCATCATAATCATGTTAAACTATTATAACACACAGGTGTCCAGGTTGTATCCTCGACTAGTGTTTCTCAAATTGTGGTCCTTGGACCAGCAGCATTGGCAACACCTGGGAACATGCCGCCCCAGACCTGCCAGAATCTCTTAATTTTGGCAGACGAGCTCAACAATCCATGTTTTAACAAGCATATGGTTAACAAGTCTGTGTTTTCACAAGGGATTCTGATACAAGCTAAAGTTTGAAACCATTACCTTAGACTTAGTAAGTCTACATTTTTACATGTGATTCTATAGTGCAGCCAGTTGAAGTCATTGCACTAATAAAATGGATAATTGTTCACACAGATGTTTTACAGTTCCAGGCTCAGAGTTAGCTGGCCACATATTTAAGGCTCAGAGGATATTAGCTAAAGGAATAAGCATAGTTTATTAGTGGCAAGCCTATATTTAAATGACCCTCAATACAGAGATCATTTTAATTATAAAAAGAGAAATATATTTTTTTAAAGCTGAAAGATTAATCCCAATTGGGTCTGATACTAGGGAGCTGAAATTTTCTTGCCTTTTCTCTCATAGTCCCAAGATCATTGCTGGAGCTCTAGCCATCATCAGATGGAAGGGCAATGATAGCTTTCCCAGAGGCTCATTTGAACAAGTCTTATGTCAGATTGGCCATGCCATATGCAAAAGGTCTGGGAAATGTCGTTTTTCAGCTAAATACATTGCCTAGAATTCTGTTAGAATAAAGAAGAGAATGGTTGAGATGGGCCATTTTCCATTTCTGCAGCATTGTGAACCCTCATCCCCCAACAACAAAAAAGATTTGAACCTTATTGGTATCACATTATTAATGAAATGCATACTTTATATGACAAATCTTCAGACTAAAGATCTATTATAAATATGTGTACTTCCAAAGATATAATAGTATGTTTTCCTGTATCTTCTATTTTTTCATGATAATAATAAAATTAATTTATATTTTATTGGCTAACTGAATATTATCTATAAAAGTATTAAGGATTAGAAATCAGATGAATAGGTAACATTTTAAGAAGGAATAAAGAACCAGTTTCGCATTTTGGAAATTTGTGTGTGATTTATATAGTAATGAGATATGCTACAAATAGAATGAGGAAGCCATGAAATTATAAGTATATTTTCCATCAGAAAATGTCTTTCAGCTTTGAAAAATAAATAATATATGGTGTGGTTTATGCCATTCCTTTAAAGAATCCTTTGCTGATAGGATAGCATTTATTAGAATTGTAATTTGGTTTCTATTTAATGTTGCTGTTTTATCAATAGACAAAGCAAGTAAAATAACATGAATTGTCTATAATGTGAACATAGCTGATTTTATAAAATTTTGAGAAATAACTAAATAAAAATAAATTAAAATCACTCTAAAATTCAGAAGTGATTTTATACATTTCATTTCAAAATAAAACCATTTCAAATATCTTAATAAGAAATAGTAACACTCTTTATTCTTCAAAATCTTAATTATATAACATCAATGTTAGCAGGTCTATGGGAAAACAGATATAGTCATCCATTGCTGTTAGTTATGTGTAATTTGTAAAATGTTTCTAAAAAGCAATCTACTTATACATAGCAGGAACCATAAAAGTTATTTTCTTTTGAGAAAGTACCACTTATGGGAGTATATCCCAAAAAGTAATTTTAAAAAGTTTATAGAACCAAGAAATGACCTAATGTCCAGTAAGTTGGCAATAGTCAAGTTATATAACATGATAAAATGTCTAAAAGCCATTAAAATTACAGAGATATGTATGTATGTGTGTATAAAATATTGGTGTATAAAAAGTGTATATGAAATCCCAGTATATGAAAAGAGCAAATCAATGTCAACAGAAAGAGAAGAAACTTGCATAATTAGTTAATATTTTAAAGGTAAAGCATTCTTCATTTCTCTTTGTAAAGCCAGTTACTTAACAGTACCACGAATTTTTAAAAAGAAGGCATTAACAAAGATTTTTATAAAAGTAAATGCTGTCAGATTTAAAATCATCTATTGAGTTGGAGGAAACGCAGTATAATGAAAAGAGAGTCAAGAAACTTCAGTTCAAATGCTTTACTTTGTATAAGTCACCTAATGATCTCTAAGGTCCTTTGCAATTCTAAAAGTGGATTTGTAAGAAATTTGGGGTTCAAAAACAAAAACTACACACAATTAAGTTTGGATTATCTGAATAATAAACCTGAAATAAACTTACTTTGAAAATTTTATTCATATTGTCAGTTATCTCCCTAATAAGAATGTTTGTGAAATCTAAAGTGGAATATTGAAATTGGACGTTTTTACTGTTTTGTCAACAATTAGGAAGTTAATTTTGTATACTTTTAGGTAGGCAATAAATGCTTTCAGGAAATGATGGAAAGTTATGAACCAATTATCGCAGCAGGAGATGAAGTTCGTGTTCAGTCTATGGTGAACAGCAACAAAGAGCTGTAGCAAAACATCTTTACATAAGTATTATTTTGCTTGATGAATTAAGAATTCCCCATATCCTTAAGATGCTCGTGTTCAAATTATGCGCTATAAACCTTATCAATCCAGATGTAGATAATCTCCCTTCTGTAGGTGTTTATCATTCAGAAATGATTATATAGCATCATTCCAAAATTCAAGGTAATTTTATATACACATATATAGCTATTTCAAAATGACAAAAACATTTTAAATAACTATAGAAAATTGCAGGACTTTAAAAATATATTTCAATATCTTCTTAAGTATATAAAATTGTTTCTTGTAAAATAGTTATAATCTTCAAATAGTCTATCTGAGGAAGATTCATTTTAATCTCATTTTCCTTTATAGCCTAAAAAAGGTACAAAGGAAAAGACACTGTGAAAGGAAAAAGGCACAAAGGAAAAAGTGTCATATGTCGAGGTTGGCTAGTCAAAGTTTTATAGCTGGGACTTCATTTGAAAACCTGACTGACAAAGATAAAAGGTGAAATCATACAAGTTTGTAGGACTCTTTAGAGTATTATTCACTAGACTTATACATTAATATAAATATATTTATAGTTTTGTACTAGTATGTTTCATATAAATTGTAATAGTGTAAAAGTATTTTCTATATTTAAAATTTGTTCAATTCTTTGAAAAAGAGTATCTTTCCTCACCGTAGTATACATGATTTGGTAGGAGTCACAACCTAAATTTTACTCTCTTCCTCAACTGTCCTGAGACTCTGAAAAATAGATGTAAACTCAGAAGAATATAAAAATTGAATCGTCTCCTTGGATAAGCAAACAAGTTCATCCAACAAAGGTAAAGCCCCACAGATAACCCCTCTGCCAAATAGTCTTAGCTATGCTTTATTTAATTAAATTTCAACTAACCTCATTTTAGCCAAATACAACTTCATATACTGTATAGGACATATTGAGCTAAAACCCATAGTCCTTAGGCCATCTAAATGAAGCCATACCCATGTGAGATGTGACTATAGGCGAAAATGGATAAAAATGAACCTGTAGGGCCAGAGGCCACAGAGAACAATGGAATTCTTCATGAAAAGCAGAATCAAAACCCAATCAAGAAATGTCTTCTGCTGCCAGGGTAGGGCTCCTTACAGTACCTACCCTGCAAGATTTCCTAACCTTTACAAACACAGTAACTGATCTTATTTTCTACTCCCTTTCCCAAATGGGTAAACTTATTATATTTATCCTGTCCGGGCTCCACCATTGTAGTGTGTGTGTGTGTGTGTGTGTGTGTGTGTGTGTTGAGGTGGGAAGGGGTGGTGACAGTGACCAGAGGAATCTAAATCCAGATTCTAAGAGAGAGGATGTGTACTGAGAAATCCTGGAATTTCAGACCAGTGCAATGACAGATAAAACTTTGGCTTGTCCACTTGGGGGAGGTGGTGAGTATGTTTTTTGTTTGAGAAGAAGAAGGATATTTGACGATAAGAAGGGCAAACTACCGTAGAGACTACTATGTGTGCTCACCAAACCCATTTCCTCTTTCTCCTGGGTCTATAACTATACATTTCCAGCCTCTTTTGCTGTTTGATGTGGCCAAGTGACTGAGTTGTAGTCAATGGAACCTTCAATGC